>NC_086174.1:101807464-102165589 GCF_023053635.1 Elgaria multicarinata webbii
GGATTCCTGCATTGAGCAGGGGGTTGGACTCGATGGCCTTGTAGGCCCCTTCCAACTCTGCTATTCTATGATTCTATGATTCTATGACAACCCAACTGTTAATGAAGAAAAAGTTATCATTGTCGTCCCCTCACTTCAAACCATTTTAGAAGCAATCCCATTGCATTCACTTCAAACATACCTTTACATCTCCAGAGAAAGCTCTGGTCATAGGGGTGGATGAATCTGTCAGTTTTTCTTCAGTATTATTATTATTATTATTATTATTATTATTATTATTAAAAACCTCAAGTTCTTTCTCTCCCCAAAATGCCAAACTTTGTGAATTTTGGTAAATTTTCATATAAATGAACTAAAATGAAATTCTTTCCTATCTACACCAGCCAAATGCAATATGAACAGCTATTCTCAGCAGGGAGAGGACCATGTTTTACCTCCTTGTCAGATAATTGTCGAAGATGAGAATCCTTTCAGAAAAAAAAGAGGGGAAGGCTAAATTCATCACTAATGTGGTTGAATTCACAGTGGTTCAAACCTAGACTTTCAAGAGCTAGACTTTCAAGAACTAAGGAAGCTTAATCAAAGTAGAGAGAGAGAGAAAGAAAAATAAGGGAAGAAAGGAGCCCCCCCCCCAAAAAAAAGGAAAAGAGAGAAGAAAGAAAAACCCAAATCATAAATGTGCTGTATTCCTTCATTTGTTGCTACAATGTCCGTATATTCAGAGCAGAAGCAGGAATACATTGTTGTACATTCGGATGTGATGCATATTGAACGAATCTCCGCCATATGACATTGAATGATGTTGATTCTGATTTCCCTTGAATTTGAAGCAAGTCATTAGTTATTTTTTCTGATATTGCCACAGACCATATATTTCAATACCATGTACGTTCTTATCAAAACCAAACTAAAAGTAAATACTCATCCATCCTTAGCTCTGGTGAAGGTGGGAAAGGTTATGCACATTTGCAGCAAAGTGAATCCACTTTCCACAATCACCTGCACTGTTTTGCAGCTATTTTTTTTAAAAAAAATATGCTAAAAAAACACAGACCAGGGCAGAATCTACACTATTACTTTATAACTGTATTGAAGTGCACTGACAACTTTTGGGCCCCAGGACACATTCCATATACCTTTTTCAAACCACTTTCTAAGTGTTATATCCTGCTTGGTGTAGATCTGGCCCAGATGACAGATGAACAACTAAATTAATATATGCTCATATAGCACTTTTTTAAAACAACAACAACACTTCCGACCTGAAGCATGGGGGGTGGGGAGGTATATGATGGTTGAACCAACATTCACTTCTTTAGCAGGTATGTCATTCATTCAAATTACAAAGCAGGGAACAAGCCAAACTAACATTGTAGCTGAAGAAGTTACTGTGATCTGTTTTTTTTTAATATCTGTCCTATTATTATTGTTTTCATTATTATACCACCCAATGGCCAAAACTCTCTGGGCAGTTCCCAAAAATTACAAACCATAAATAAAAGATAATAAAATGTATTATAAAATATTTACTACAGGAGATTAAAAATAATTTAAACAGCTGAAAAGTTACAGTAAGATAAGTGACCTGATAAAAACAACTGGCATAAATGCCCCCATTATATATCGTCAAATGCCTGGAAATAGAGGTCAGTCTTAACCTGGTGCTAAAGCAATGATGATGTTGGTGCCAGGAGGACCTCACTGAGGAGCGCATTGCATTACACTAATGGAGCCACCACTGAGAAGGCCCTCTCCATTGTTGCCAGCTTCTGAACCTCCCTCAGAGGAGGCAATTGAAGGAAGGCCTCAGATGTTGCTCATAGTGTCTGAGTAGGTTCATATCAGGAGACATATTTTATTTTTATTCTTGTCTATAAGTTTCCCCTTCTCTCCCAACTCTGCATGCATATATTAGAGATGGACACTGACTCATTCAGTGATTTGGAAAACAGTCTGATTGATTCACCTTGGAATGACTCAGAGGCTGCCCGATTCAACTTGGACTTGAATCTAAATATTGATTAGAAAATCTGAAGCTTTGTGCCTCCCATTAACTATAATTGGAAATCAACATGACTTTAATGTTTTGTTTTGCTTTTGCTGTTTTACTGAACTAGAAGCAATTCACAGGCCTCCTGAGAAAGAATGAAACCTGCCAAATTTCAGACAAATAGTTGCAGGAGGGTTGGGTTGGGGTAGATGCCTTTAGTTAGCATTTTGACTTATATATATATATATATATATATATATATATATATATATATATCTTTTTTATTTCTTGAAAGAATTTGATTAAGATTGCAGGTATAATTTCCCTTCTGAATGGATCAAGACTTCCAAGTTTCAGATTTATAGGTTCAGGGGGTTTTGTGCAACTTTAGATTTGGGGGACTTCCCTCCCTCCCAAAGAGGATGTAGTTCTTCCTCTTTTTTGTTTTTGTTTGTTTTATTTTATAAACAATGGTTATGAAAATGGCATACAGCATGGAGGTAGCCCTCTTGAGCTTCCAACCACAAAACTATACCTCTCGTCTCCATCCCTCCTCTCCCCAGCCTGGCTTTTTCCTTCTATGGACACCTTGAGAAGAAATGTAACAATTCATGCAGACTGGGGCCTTAGCTAGGCCAGCAGATATCCCGGGCTGATACCCGGGATTGCCCCTGTGCATCCAGATGATGCACAAGGGATCCTGGGATCAGGGAGGGATCATCCTTCCCTGGCCCTGGGATGTAGCCCTACACTTTGGGCCCAGTTTTTCCCATGGTCTCTGGCTGAGCCCGAGACTGCAAGCATGTGGCCTGTTTCCGCAGCTTTCCCCAGCTCTGTGCAATTACTCTCATGGAGCTGGGAGCCGCGCACAGGGCACAGTGCTCCTGAGGAGCACTGTGCCCATCGGGGCTAGGATGGGGGGAGTGGGGAAAGTTGGTAAAAATTTTTAAAAGACTTACCTTTGCACAAGATCGGTCAACTGCTCCTGCCTCTTTAAAAATAAAAATAAAATGGGCATGACATCTCTCTTCTTGAGGTCGTCACACCTTACATGTAAACGAGGGTGAGATCTCACATTATTCATAATGCAAGGTCTCCCCTCCTCTCCCCCAGAACAACAGGTACGTCTAGCTAAGGCCTTGGTCTCTGGGTCCCTCTGGAACCGAACAGCTAACAAATTTTTAAAAGGGTTCACTTTGATTCAGACATCACCCAAATATTTCTTAATAAACTCAGTTCTGTTTGAGATTTGGCCAAACCTGAAGCATACCCCTAAGATGTGTGCGTGTGTGTGTGTTTGTGTGCATAGTATACAGATTACTTTAGATATATATTATCATATTAACACAGCTGTAAAAAAATGACATTGCACTGAAAGTAATACTCTGTGATTCTCTACCATGCATTCTCTCTCTCTCTCTCTCTCTCTCTCTCTCTCTCTCTCTCTTTCATTCACCAGGGTTTTAAAAAAACCACACAGGATTATGCAACCAGAAAGCTGGATAACTTTCAAAACAACGTATAGTGGTTCTTCATTCTCCATGTAGACTTGAATATATGTCACTGGCAAAGAGATGGTGACAGGGAGCAATGTAGAAAAGATTAATGGCTTTTGAATCTACCAGCTTGATGCTTACACAGCAATTTTCAGTGTGCCGGGACAAACTGTTTGTTTTCCCTTTTAGATTGCTCACCACTGCTTGATTTACTGGGCAGCAGAGGGAAGACAAGTCTCTAAATAACTGTGGTGGAGTGACTACTCTTCTCAGTAACTGAACACATTTCTTTGAGAGACAGCAAAAGATCACTTGCTCCAGGAAAGGAAAAGGACGGTTATTGTTTCCAGGGTTCTCAGCCATGAAATGTGACCTTAAGGGTCCCTTCATCCATAAGGCACAAACCTTTGAACAATAAAGAAGAAATTCCCTAATCAGGGAGGAAAAAGTCACTGCAGATAAATTCCTGAAAAATAATCTTTTGGGCAGCTATATATTTCATCCTCAAGTGTTGAAACTCAAATGGCTTAGCCTAGCTCTCCCACTTATGTAATGGTCCTTCAAAAGGAAATGGGGTTAGCGTAATTTTTTTGAAGCTGGCAAAGGCTTCATTACAGTGTAAGAAGAAGGCCTCCCTTGATGTCTTAACTGAGGAGGGGCCAGATTAGTATGATTCAACTAAATGAAGCCCCAGAGTGCAATCCAAAGATAACTATTGTTGGCTGTCATTTCTCTCTGCCAAAGGAGGATGAAAGAAAGAAACCAAGACATTTGCCCTGACAGAAGTGAAGCGGTGTCTGTTATTAGGTACAAATTATTTACAGAGATGAGTTTTCCAAAATCCCCCCCTGCACAAACACACACACACACACACACACACACACACACACACACGCCTGCAGTGTAAAATTGGGGCTGTCTGGGAAAGTGCTAATGTGCTTGTTTTTAAACTAGGGAGTATATGCAAGTAGGATAACTCCCCTCTGCTCTCCTCAGAATGGTTCAGCATTGTTGTTGTTTTTGGTTTTCACTTTAAGATGTTTCTAATAGCACAGGGTGAGACAACTATTGTTGTTTTCAGCACACTCCAGGAATACACACTAGGACAGCACACCCAAGGGATGCCTTACAACATACATACTTATTTGTTTACCAAAAAACCCTGTCTCTACAAGGACATATGCCCCTCTAATATTTCCTATGTGTGTGTTTTTAAACTTATCTCTGGGAAAGCAGGTACAGTCACAGAGCTTTCAATCCACTCAGAATGCTTTGTACTGGTTCCAAGTGTATAAAAGAATATCTTTTTTTATTGTACTTTCCCCAAAGCGTTTTCAGAAAGTAGAACAAAAAAGTTTGCTTCACTATGTTGCTGCATTACAGTCCTGGTTTGTATCATATTTGAGGATCTGACAGAATAAACTGGGGGAGGTATAGATCCAGTTTTGTGTTTGATAGAGAGTAGTGATTTACCAATGGCCAGCATATCACTTGCTATGAGTTTGTTTTTTATATACACAGAGAGGGAGGGCATGGCTAGATGGCGTGATATCCTGGGAATTGCCCCAGGATCATCCCTGTGTATCCACATGATGTACAGGGGATCCTGGAGGCAAGGAGGGATGATCTCTCCCTTTCCTCGGGATATCGCCCTACCCATCTATCCCGAGACCGTGGGACATGTGGCCAGGCATCCTTTTTTCATCCTGGCTCCTCAAAAGTAATCACAAGGAGCCAGGTATCAGGCATCAGGGGTGTGGTGGGGGAAGTGGGACTATTTTTTTTTTAAAAAAACCTTACCTTTGCACAGGAGCGCTCCTGTGCTCTTTTTCGATAAAAAAAACCCTAACAAACTGGCAAGTGTGACGTCCTCCATCTTCCCGGGATGTCGAGCGCCACATGTAGACAGAGGGTGACGATCCCGGAAGTAGGTAAGTCTGCGATCGCTGCCTCTCTGACCCTCTACACCCATAGGTGTAGACATGCCCAGAGAGAGAGAGAGCAAGAGCGAGAGAGGAGAGATGGCTGGCATATTTTTCAGAGATTGCTCTTGGAGGCTTGTATCAAATGTAAAGATGGGTGAGAATTTCATTTGATTTTGGTTATGATGACAATTTACCAAATTTTGCATATGCAGAACTTGAGATTTTTTAAAAAAAAATGTGAGAGAAATTAAGACTAACCAGTTCATTCACCGAGAGCCAGATCTTTCAGTGCTTAGCTCTTAAAAGTCTGGACTTAAATCTTTGTGTGTACAACCATGTTGATGGTGCTGAATTAGGGTTGTCACCTCTTTTTTATGACAGGTCCACATCTTTAACAACTATATGGCAGCAGGGTACATCATGGTCCTCTACATGCTGGGAATAGCTGTGGCTATTCCATTTGGCTGGTGCAGATGGATGAGAATTTCAATTCAGTTCATCTTTGATAAGAACTTACCAAAAATTGCAAAATTCTTCATGTTTGAGTGAGAAAGAACGTGAGCTTTAAAATGTTTGAATGTAGGAGAAAGTAAAACTGAAAGATTCACCCACCCATAAATATTGATTATTATGATTTATCCTCTCATGAAGGATGTGCAACAATCCTGTTGCTGAGGGGAACATTTACTCTGTGTTCCCAATGTAGTCCTTAATCAGTACAGATCAACGACTTCAGCATTGCATATAATTTTGTTGCACCTGAAAAAATAAATATAAAAATGTAATTTAAATAAATAGAAAAATATAGTCTTCTCAGTATGCACAACAAATATCTCTTGATGCTTAAGGCACATGGGCAAAGTGCTCAGATGATCCCCATAGACCTTTGGACCGAAGCCATTGTTTTCATAATGAGTTATGGCATTCCAGTTTATGAAAGTCCAACTTCTACACCCATGGAGTTTCTCCACCAATGCTTATAGTAACATAATATTTTTATATCTTCATTCCTGCTTTATTAAGTCTGAGCAAGAAATTGGTGGGAGCTATATAACCTAGTTAGGCCAACCCTGTCAGTTGATACATTCCTAAAAAGTGGTTTGCTTATAGGAAAAAGTAACCCAAAATAAGACATAGCATTCTTTTGCTAGTCATGTAATCACTGTGTAGGAATAAAGTTGCATATTATGATTTTATTAAAGAAATCTGTGGGGGCTGACTTTCTCAAAGTGATTTACTTGATTCAGCTGAGATGGTCATCTTCACTCCACACAATTTTAATAAGCTTCTAACCCTACTGAACTGCGGGTGTGAGGAGTTCATTTTTTCATATACTTAAAAAATTACATGCCTTTTTTATATGTTTTAGGCCACCTTCCCAAACTGATTGGGGCTGATGGGAGTTGAAGTTTGGGCTGGGAAAGCACCAGGTTGGAAAAACACTATTGTAGACTATGGAAAACCCAAACAGTTATCATGTGGGTTGAAATTGTAAAACCAGCCACATCCTCTTCCAAGATTCTGTAAGCCAACCTTCCCCAGTCTAGTGTTTTCTAGATGTTTTGGACTACTCCTCTCAACATTCCTGAGCATTGGCTGATGGAAGTTGAAGTAAAGACAAACAAACATCTGGAAGGCTTTGGGAAGGGTTGAGAAAGGCTGCTATAAACACTATGAAGGTGCAATCCTATCAGGATAGTCATAACCTTGGGGGCTAATGACTATCCTATAGCAGGGCAGAAGGGATCCTCTCCTCCATGCTCCATCCACCCTGCAGTTTTTGCTAGGCCATGCAGTGCATGGAAAGCTGCATAAAGGAGCTTCTGCAGTCTCCTACCCTCCCCACTCCCACCCCAGGGCATGCCCCCTTCTTGCCCTCTCCACTCTTCTTTCCTGAGCATGGAGAAGAAGTCGAGGGAGAGAGAACCATGCTGGATATGAGGTGGTGGGGGAGGGGGAGGGGCGAGCAGTTTCTAGGAACTGAGGTCAGAGCACTGGCCTTGGTTCCCAGAAATAAAAAAAAATACTATGGCAGTCTAGACAGTGTCTACTAGCCATAGGATTTTTCCCTCAGGTAGCAGTGGGGAAAATCCACATACGGCTGCCATTAGAGTGGAGGGGAAAAATACATGATTTCCCCATCATTTGGGAAATTGCATTTCCCTCCACTTCCCCCTCGCCCATCATGGCCTTAAAGGCCCTTTTGGATTAAGAGGGCCTTTAAGGCCATGGTTGACATGAGGGGAGGGAGGCAAAGTGCGCCTTCTGGGGCTTCAGAGAATTGCACACTTTCTGGAGGCCCTGGAAACTGTGCATTGTTAATCACAGCCAGGCCAGCTCACTGCTTAGCAAACTCACAGGGTGGGTGCCTCATGAGTTCATTGGCCATGATGGCTGGCAGTTAGTGGAAACTGAAGTGCAAAACAACTGAAGAGGGCCTGGTTATGAAAGGCTGCGTCACAGCCTCTCCAGCTGCATGAGCTTCCTTATTTGGAAAACCAGAAAACCTAGCTCTTAAGGTCTTTGGATTGGCTCTAACTGAATTGTGGGAAGCCAGGGAGGCTGCAGAAGACCAGAGAGGTGATTGTACAATGCACGGCAGGACAGTCACATGAAGAACCCTGGGCCACTTTGTAACTAAGAGAAGCTGAAGAATCCCACACCATACTCATGGAAATTTAATGAATGTTTCTTCTCCGTTGATTCACACCCCCACACACCAGCTATTCATTTTCTATCACATTGAATGAGAATGGTTAAATAAATGCAAAAGAAGCTTTCAGAAAACACTAGTGGGCAATTGTGGGCAACAAAGCACTGAGTTAGATAGACCTTCTCATCTGATAGGAGCCTCCAGAAGGGCTCTTATTATATTTGCAGGGTAGCGCTAATGGCTATTTTTATTCTACTCTGAGAAGAAAGCACATATAAATATCAGTTTAGAAGTGACAGGGACAGCTGTGCAAAGCACATTTTAAATCAATGGAATATACATTTAGGCATTATTCAAATAAACACTTCTCATTCCTGAAGTAGACAGACAACATCAGAATCCCCGCATAAGCAATACAAGACTTAACAAGAGTTATAGTGACATACCTTCGGCCAGTTTCTGTTCCCAATTTATTCAGTGGGACCGCTGCCAATAATCTCTGTGGCAAATGGAATATATCTGATACATTCTCTTAAATCATTGTATCTTATCCCTCTTTAAATTGATATATGTTAATACTTTCATGTTTACTTTTGTTACCCATTAATTTAAATTTTCTTCTTCTTTACCAGTCCATGTTCTTTCTCCTTCATCCCTGTCTTGTCCATCTAGGATAGACAGTAGACCCTCTGGGTGGGATCCATCATATTTCTATATTCCTGACAGCATCTATGCATTTGGCAGTAAAGAAATCTTAAGTAGTAACAGCAGTAGTAACAGTTTACAAGGCAAAAGATGTGTACTTGGCTTTAACATACAGGCACACTTCATGGTGAATTAGGAATGCCAAAACAGACTAATTTTTCTCTTGCCTTTGTGGGATCACAAAAGAACAGGAATTAAGGGTGCAATCCTATGCATGTCTAGGCAGAGAGAGAGAAAAGTCCTACAACTCCCAGCATCCCCCTAGCCGGCCTTGTGCAAATCACCCGTGAATCAGCAAAACCTGAGCTCCCTGAAGTTCTCTAAATTCCATCTTGAAGCTCTTTCTGACTCAAGTCCATATCAGATTATGAACTTTGGTTGTTGTTGTTTTTCTTTTCACATGAATAGGATGACCATGTGAAAAGGAGGACAGGGCTCCTGTATCTTTAGCAGTTGTATCTGGTCAAGAGAGCAGTGCTCCTGCAGCTTTAACTGTTGTGATGAAGAGGGAATTTCACCAGGTGCTGCATGCATACAAATGACACCTGCTGAAATCCCCTTTTTCATACAACTGCTAAAGATACAGGAGCTCTGTCCTCCTTTCCATATGGTCACCCTACACATGAAGAACCACATATATTTTCAGCTATATTTTCCCAAGTGTACATATCAATCGTGTACACCTTTGAAAAGTGCACATTTTCCTCCCATTGATTAAACCATGTTTGTGAACATTTTCCAAAAGTATACATTTTTAATGCACATTTTTTAAATGCACCCATGCTGGTAAACACAGTGTGTGTGCATGCGAGTGCAAATTACATTACAAGTAGATTACGTCTGAGTCTGTGTTCTGTCTGGAAGTTGCAAACTGGGTAAGTCCTGATACAAAATGAACTGAAATTTATTTATTTATTTATTTACTTACAATATTGATACATACAATATATTTATTTACAATTTACAATTTATTGAAAAATTCAGAGCGGTACACAAAATAAAATAAAATAAAATAAAAACAGAATAAAACACTTTGAAATAGATTTTAAAAGAAGCAAAATGTACAGTGAACCGTGGCTGGTCATTAAGGAAAGGCTTTCTGGAGTAATGATGTTTTCAGGAGGTGCTGAAAGGAATGCAAAGTTGGTGCCTGCCTGACCTCCAAAGGCAGGGAATTCCATACGAGGGGGACCACCATGCTGAATTTCTTATATATCCCTAACCATGGTCAAGAGTATCAAAAGTGACTGAGAGATCCAGGAGAATCAACAGGGTCACGCTGCACTGTCCCTTTCTCAGCCAGTCATCCCAGAGGGCTAGCAAGGCATTTTCTATGCCAAACCAAATCTGAACCCGATTTGAAATGGACCCATTTGCAGCTTGCAAAGAACCACCTGCTTGAACGCCTTGCTGAGAAATGAAATGTTAGCTACTGGCCAATAGTGGGTCAAACCATCCGAATTCAAGGCAGGCTTTTTTCAGGTGATCTCATACGAAAGCCTCTTTTAAGCTACCAGAGCTGCCGTCTTTCTCTGTGAAGCATTTACTACTTCTTGGACCCATCCCTTCCAGCTAGATGCAATAAGCCAATGTGGGGGGGGGGGCAAGGGTCAAACATACAGGTTGTGGGTTTGTAGTAAAAGAGAAAATAACATTTACAGGATAGAGGCAAGTGAAGAATATCTAAATATTTGGTCCACATCCCATGAAACTGATTGATAGCTGCTTTAAAGCTCCATCACACCGGAGGTTAATATGCTCCCTACCTTTGTGTTTTCATTCCTCAGTTACTTCCTCTTTTCAAAAGAGGAAGTACACAACGAGCACGAGGCCCACTGAGTCCACTGTTCTAATGGCGCTGCTTCTCCTGCACACAGCAAGAGAGAACAGCAATTCTGAGTTTAAAAAAACATTGGACTTAACCAGGGTTGTTGTTGTTTTGTCGCACAAGGAAGGCCAGAAGGAACGGAAGGCACGCGGGAGGCAGACGGCGTCGTGTGAGGGACCTGAGCAAACTCCATGAGTGCCCAGTAACGAGTGTGCAATAAAACACTCGTGGGATGGAGCTTTTAGATCAGAGGTTGGCAACTCTCCCCCACCAAGGGCTGCATTCCTTGGGGGTAATGTGTTAAGGGCAGCATGCCAATGGTTAGTTGGGCCAGACTCCCTTTTTTCTCTTTTCATATCTGAGACCTCCTCTCATTTCTCTCTCTCTCACTTTCTGCTACTCTTGCTTTTCTCTCTTTTCTTTACTATCACCCCACCTCCCTCTCTTGCTCTCTTCCTCCATCTTTCTTCTGCCCAGCAGGCTGCCAGGAAATGGACAGATTGCTTTTGGTTAGGGAGGGGTAGATCTAAAATATGGATGTTGTGGAGGTTCTTGTTTTTCCATCGCCAAGCTTATTCCAAATTTGGTCCTCACTGGATCATGAACCTTTTTTCTGTATGTATTTGTATATGCATTTCCCCCCTAAATGTACACATGATTTGTATGAATTTCTAAAATGTACACATTTTTCCCATTGAGAGAAGTAGTGTGCACTTTTCAAATGGATGCATCCTTTGTGTGTGCAGGTCAAATGGATGAATTTCTTAGCAAGATGTGTTCCATTCTAAGTTCAGTCTCATGTGATGTGAATTGGGCATTCTTGCGTAATGAGCCCAGCCAGTTTCTCACCCATCCCTTCTCTTGGCAAAACTTTGAACTGACTGTAACGGATGTCCAGGTCCACCTGACAACCCTGCAAGGTAGGATCCTGGACCAAACGTCCTGAACTCCCAGGCAACCCACCTCCCCAGCCTTCTCCACAACTGGGACAAACCAGATGTTCAGGGAACAACACACAGACACACATTTAGGGACCAAAGCAAATTTATTGCAATCACTAAAACTAACAGTAAGGCCTTGGTCAGTAAAAGCCTCTTAAAAAGGGCAAGGGGGAAAAGGGGAAGGGAGATGAGGAAAAGGGAAGTGAGGAAAGAAGTTGAGGAAAAGCTCTAACAATTAGCCATTACCCCAATAAACAATCATACGTCCCCACACCCAGCCGAAGCAACAGCTGGCCTTCTCCAGAATACCCACACACGTTAAAACATAAAAAACCTTTCTAACTCCAGGCAACCCCCTCCTGGTTGCCTCGGACCTGATCTTCCCATTTGACATATGCACACATCACCAAGGAAGATGGAGGGTCCTCTTCATGGGGCTTTAGTTTTTATCTCTTTGTTGAACCCCCTGCCCCATGACCCTTACCAACCAACCAGTGCCCTTCCTGGGCTTTTGCCTACCCCTTCCCACAGGGGCTAGGCCCACCTCTTTTTCCCACAGCTGAATCCCATTAGTTTCTCCACTGCCCTGATAATCTCCAGGTGCTAGTGGGAGACAGATTGGCACAAGGCAGGGATGACCTTGGCCAACAGCCAACAGCTCTCGCCCTCCCCACCCGAGCCTGGCACAGCAGATTTGAAACGGTAAAGCATAAATAGAGGGCAGATTTCATAATCACATAGCACAACTTTGCACCCTTATCCTTCACACTGACCACTTGCAAAGGGCCACATGAAATATTTCTTTCTTTATTTCTTTATTTATTACATTTCTATACCGCCCAATAGCCGGAGCTCTCTGGGCGGTTCACATAAGGTTGTAGGGGTGCATGCAGCCCTAGGGCCACAGATCAGAGGTCTCCTACGGCTGATCTAAAGATCTATGAGAAGGTATAAAAGCTGTTATTCAGACATCACCCTTCTGGTTTCATCCCCTCCCTTTCCAGTTCCTGCATTGTCTTCTTGGAGTGTATGTGTGTGTATATGATTGAATGATGTGCTTTAGATTTCTCTGGGTTAGAAATGGAATAAACAGCTACAAGCAAGCAAACAAACTGGCATTCAAACAGGCAGGAAGCCTGGAGAGGAAGAGTTTCTACAAACCAGAGCAGTTCTCCTTCCTGTCTCTAATCTATTTCTTGACCCATATATGCTGGAATGTATCAAAATGCAAGCCATTCTTTTAACTTCAGAGGAAAACCTAACATTACAGGCTTTGAACTTGGCCCACTTTAAGATTAGATGTGTACATAAACATTGCCATATCTAAAGCGGTGGTGGTGGGGAGCATGTGACATAGTTTTGAAGGGTTTCAGAGTGGAAGAAAAAAAAAGAAAAGGTATGGTCCAGCCAGACTCAGGCAGGATCTACACTAGTGCTTTGTAACAGTTTATAATGGCTATGACAACTGTTCGGGCCCAGGACACACTCCATATACTGATTTCAAACCATTTTCAAAGTGCTATATCCTGCTTGGTGTGGATCTGGCCTCAATGATGCCCTCCTGAGAAGACATAGGGTGGCATCCCACTCCATGTTGACCGCTGATCTAAGGAGGAAAATAGGTAAGATTTCCTGGAAAGCTATCTGAAAAAGAAAATCTTTTCTATTCTACAATAATATATGAAGAAAGGTATCTAAAGAGTCACACTGATTTCTTAATGTTTATTGGGTGTTTATTTTTCAAGAACAAAGTCATAAATTTAATTTTTTGTGCTTGCCTGTTTCCAGAGTGTTACTGAACTCTACGGGTTCTTCAAAGGGGAGAAGTTCTTATCATTCTTAGAACTCAAGTAAGAGCCTCTTCTTTAAGCCTCTTACAAATAAGCTTAAACGCATAGTGATCCTAAGCTCCCTGAGGTGAGGTGTGATGTTAGCATCTTTTTGCTTTACTACTGGAGTGGGGTGAGTGGGGAGGAATAATCTGAAGCCTTAATGGGAGAAAAACATGCCCTGCAATCTGTTTAGTGACATCTAATTCTAATTGATTGGTTTAAAGATGATTGTAACAGTCCTGTGATCTAAGGTGGGCGAGATGGGCTCCGTTTAACAGAGACCTGGGAGTATTTCCTGGTTAGATAACACCTGGTGGGTTGCATGCATTTTTGAAAGCAAAACTTTTCCTCTGAAGTAATTACCAAATTGATAAATTGTTTGTGTCAGATTTAGAAGGTTGTTAATATCAGATTTCTAGGTCTTTGATGCTGAGGAATTCTTGACAGCATTACTGCTGTCTGAGAGGGTTTTAATGTAACCTCGTAAACTATAGAAGGGTGAAATACATTGCTGTATTGGAAAGAGGTGGCATATTAGCTATGTATAAAAATAGATGCATTTTGGTATACAACAAATTGCATCACCTTCTACTTACTATGAGATCCAAAACAGCAATTTACTTCTCAGGAAAGCCTCACAGTGCCTAATACTGTATATACTTACACTTGAAAATGTCATCATTACCCATCCATCAACTCTAGTGAAGTTATGAAACTTCATTTCTCTAGAGGCCTTGACATTACATTTCTCACTGTTTGTTCTGCTTGTCAGCACTTTATGTCACTAATGGACAAGCACTCAGGTCCAAAAATCCCATTTTTCCCCTTGATAGAGGTATTTTTCGCATTCAATCATCTACTTGTATATAGCCCATAATATGACTGTGGGTATACAGCCAAATCAAGGTAATAGGCTCTGTCGGGTTTGACTTGAAGAATGGTAGTGGCTGTTAGGGCTATCATTGTTGGGCTTCACTCAGTCAAAACCTGATTTTATGGCCTCACTGAAGGTATTAGTTGAACCTCCCTTGGGGTTTCAAAATACTGCAGCAAAAGCAGCATATATTAATTTTCTTTATGTACAGTAAGAGTGTTTATTAGAATCAAGGTGAAATACCCTCATTTTTTTTAATTAACTGTAAGTAGACATCCATCTCTCATAGGGATGTAGCTGAGGGGATATGGGTGAGGGGAAGCAGTCTACCTCTTTACGATATGTGAAATGACTTTTATTTTAATAACAATAATTGGCAATAATTTGTCCAGGAGCCCTAGCTCCCCCCTTTCTTTTGCGCCTGGAAGTCTTAGGTGCAATCCAAAATCTGCACAGCACCAAGTATAGCCTAAGTCAAATTAAGGCTGCAATCCTATACACAATTATCTATAAGTAAGACCCATTTAATTCAATGGGACTTGCTTCTTAGGAGACATGTCTAGAATTGCACTGTTAGTCTACTATCTCTTCCTACATGCCATCTTAAGTCTGTAACTAAATCCATATATTTTGACTTCTAATTAAGCCATCTCCACCACCACCCATCACCTTTCCCACTTTGCTTAACAATCAAAAGCTTACTCAGTATTTTGTGACATTTTGATTTGTCCTAACAAAATGTGTTGTCTAACTATGGATTTTGGCATTTTCTTTATGGACTAAAACAGTGTCCTTTTCTTTCTTTCTTTTTTCTTGTTTTCTTTTTCGCAACAGACCGTTAGAGACAGAACTCAAATGAATTCCTTTATAAATATTCCCTTCCATACATTGTGATGTCTCTAGGTAGTAACACCTACCCTTTGCATTCATTATTCAAAAGCCAGGAAGTTTATATATCTTTATACAGGCTTTCCCTGACTTGAAATAAACTATCACATTGCTCTGCTGTTATGATTGTCTCATTGTAATGTTTTTAATATTTCCTGTTTTATTGTTCTTTCACTGTTTTTATATTGGTTTTATACACATATATAGTGAACCATTTAGAGATCGTAGGTTATTAAGCAGTATAAAAGAAGTACAACTTATTAAATTAATGGTACATATTCTCTGAATATTTGCCAAATATTTAAAACATTTTTAATATCTATTTGACAGCTGATGTTATTTGAAATCAAATATCAAAGTAAAATTTCAAAGACTAAAATCAATATTTTATAGTATTCAGTAGCTGACAAGTAATACACTGAGTGTTTGACTATTTTGATAGCTTCTGTAGAAATATTTATTAGTATTTGATGGACAGTATTCAACAATATTTGATATTTGATACCTGACCAAATAAAAATAAGAGATGCCAATGTATTGAAATGTATGAACTGAATATTGTGGTAAACATTTCAAGTTTAACATATAAGTGTCAAAACGATGAACATTTAAAATGTTTCCATTTTAATTATGGAAATTAACCTTTCAGTTTGAGCAAGTAGCCACACTGGGGTGGGGGGTGGGGGTAATAGCACAATATGATTTCAAACATACACCACTACAATGCAAAATGCACCCTCTGGTAGGCAAGGCCAAATCTGTCAGTTTTACTTTCTCCTACATTTGAATTTTTAACATCTCAAGTTGTTTCTATCTCAAATATGCACATTACAAATTTTGTTTAATTTATCAAAAACAAACTGAAACAAATTTTTCCCCTATCTGAACCAGCTACATCCAATATATACAGCTCTTCCCAGCATGGAATGGAACATGATGCACCTGCCTGCCATGTAGATGTTAAAGATGAGCCTTTCACAAAATAGAAGTGGCAATCCTAATTCAGCAGAAACATGACTTGATTCAAACCCAAACCTATAAGAGCAATGCACTGAAAGCTGTGGGCCTAGATAGAGAAATCTGTTTTGCTTTGTTCTACGTTCAAATTTGTTTGATTTCCAGTTCTTTTGTTTGGAAGATGGAGGACTTTGCAAATTTTGGTAAATTATTATCAGAACTCAACTAAAATTAAATTCTCATCTATCCCTATCATCTTGTTAGCTCTGACTCTAAAACAATTTCCCAAATAGTTCTGTTCACACAACAGGACTCAGTCTTTGGGTGTACAATGAACATGTGTATGGTGGGAGTTAACAAGAGCCACCCTCCACTGTACATACATTTGGGGACACATCTGTCATATGCCTGCACACTTCTACAGCGCATCACATGATTGTGTACCTTGAAAAGTAGGGTTGCCAATTTCATGGAGAGCTAAGTATATGTGTAGTAGGGCTGTGCACGATCCCCTCGATCTGCTTTGGATCTTGATCCGCAT
This sequence comes from Elgaria multicarinata webbii, assembly GCF_023053635.1. Classification (NCBI taxonomy): domain Eukaryota; kingdom Metazoa; phylum Chordata; class Lepidosauria; order Squamata; family Anguidae; genus Elgaria; species Elgaria multicarinata. Next base: position 101,824,095 of record NC_086174.1, read on the forward strand.
CTTCCAGATTGGGTCCGCTCTGCTCCACACTGATCCACCAGTGGTCCGCTTCCCCACTAATTTTGGGGGAATTTTTAAAAATCCTACACCCCATTTTCAGAAATTAGCTTTACTCTGATGTCTGCACAGATACAAACTTGGAAGTGGGCACCCTCACAGATGCCATCTAGATCCACATTCATGGCAAGTTTCAATCAAATCCCTTAATCCCCTGATTTTTGGCGATTTTTCCCCCTTTTAACTCTTCCCAATTCACACCCCTTTCTAGAACTCTGTCAGTTTTCATGTAAGAAACCTCAAAATTGGCACCACGAGAGCTTATCCATGTATCCAGCCTCATGTCCAGTTGGAAGTCAATCCGAGCCTCCACTGATTTTTGGGGAATATATGAAAAATCCCCCACAAAGGATAGTATGCCCATAAGGAAACCATACCTGCCCATAGGGATCAATTGCAAAGCACTTGCCCAAAACAATAGCACAGATGATTTGGGGGAATCAAGATTTTTTTCTAAATAAGGATCTTCATCTCAGGTGAAACACTTCCAAAAATGTGTGTGCGCGCACCCCCCCCCAAGAAATCTTAAACAAGGTGAGCATGCAATGCAGCTGCCTTTTATCATACGGAGGATACCTGCCACGACACAGGCTCTGAACACCAGGCCTGGCCGCGGACACTTCCTGCTCAAGCCAAGCATTACTGCTTGATACGCCTGAGGCGAGGGACAAACACCGCCTTTGTCCAAACTATGTGGAGAAAGGGGTTAAATGGAGAAGGATTTCAATAATAAAATAATGCTCTGTGAATTATATGTGCTGAGGTGAATTATTGTCAGAGTGGGTGCTAAATGTATAAACTTCAGATGATAAATGCCAAACAGACATGTGGGATTTTTGTGGTAGTTAAAACAAAATGATTAAAATTTATTTTTAAAAGTTCACAAGCTTTGTTTCAAGTTAAAACATTTCAAAACCTTTTTCAAACCTTTCATCCAATCCTTTCACTCATTCACATAACACTTTCCTTTCTCTCACACATTCACTCTTGAACTTTCTTTATTTTCAGTATTGATTAATATACACTAACCATCAGCACACCACCCACAAAAGACACCACTCTCTACACTGAACCTCAAATTCTCTAGAACCCAAGTACTCTACACACCAAGAGCTAAAGCACTAAAGGCTAAAGACCTAAAAAGTCTCCCTCAATCCCCTCAGTCATTCCCTTATATATCACTCCTCCCCCTCCCAAGCCATTCTAACTCCACCCACTCAGGTCAACATTCTAAACACACCACAGACTTACCAATACAAATATACATTAGGGAAATGATTTGTGGGGTGTAACGCCACAATACCCTCCCCGAGTCAAAGCAAGTCATGCACAAACCATCCCTGCGAGGCAGGCACAGAGGAGGACAGGCAGCACTGGAAGCAAGCATGCCAGAGGTTTGTGGGGTTGAACCACAAAGCCCATCATCTAGTATATCACCCAGGCACCAGGAGGGCAGAGAGGCAGGCAGAGATGTACGACTATGCCATAGATCTATGGGGAAGTAAGTCCCAGCAGATACCCCACAACAACAGCACCCAGGTGGAGGTGGGAAGGCAGGCATGCAGCAGACATTTCTGGGGGCACAATGAAGTGAGCCAAGGATTGTTTCAAAGCCATAATGCAAACCATCCCTGTGAGGTGGGAACAGCACAGAGAGATGCCTTTTCTTTTGCATCCCATAACTAGGGGACTAGGAGGATAAGAGTAAAGCTTTGTGATCCTTGCTTCAGAGTTGATTGACTGCACTGTGATCATAGCCATTAATAATGTTAATAATAGCAGTACTAATATTAATATTAATAGTAATAGTAATAGTAATAATAATAATAATAATAATAATAATAATAATAATAATAACAACCACAATAATAAGGAGTTGAACCATAATGAAAGCCTGCCTGACTTCACTGAAGAGGGAAAGCCAGGAGAGCTTGGGCTATGGGGTGTATAATAAATGTAATAAATAAACAAACAAACAAACACAGGACGGGTGGAATTAAAAGCAGCAGTGTTGCTGAATCACAACAACAACATGATATATGATGTTTTACATCTTTTTTACAAAGATGTAAAAAAGGCTATGTCTTTTACCAGTAAGAGGAAAGTGGACGTGCCCAGGGGGAGGGGGAACTGTGCCAATTTGACTGGCCCTGTCTAGGTACCAGTCTTTCAGAAGCTACCTTACACTTCAACTCATGACAGGCATGTAGCTTTCACTGGTTAACCTTTGGAGGGTTCTGATTACCCTCCAAGGACAGGAGTGCACTGAGCACGTCCACATGCCCTAGGGGACCTCTTCCCCTTGCACCACATCTATTCATTTGTTCACCAAGGTTAGGGTGGGTAGCAGTGCTGTGTTTCCTACCTGATATTTATTTGCTTAATATATGATTTAAGGTTCCTACCTGATATTTATTTGCTTAGTATATGATTTAAGGTTGTGTTTGTGCATTTGGTGGGGCTACTGTTTCAACAAACACTGGGAAAAGTCATTCAGAGACTAAGAAAGAAAAGTTTCCCAGTACCCAAGTTACTAAGTATCCCGTTTTGCTTATCCCCCCTCCAACCTTGGGATTGGGGGATGCGTCTTCAGGTGATCACATTTGGGAGTTGAATCTGCCTCTCAGCGCTTCAAAAAAAGGTACCCCTCCCGCTTTTTTTACCCTATTTTTAAAAAAATTATAGCAAGCAAACTGAAGCATGAAAACTGCTGAAAATAGGCGCAAATGACCCCTACCCACGACCCTAAGCACATTCAGTTTCAAGGAGGTAGCTTGAAAAACAAAAAAGTTATATGCTAATCTTTTCCGCAATGCAATCCTATGGGGAAAATATCCAAAATGGCGGGTGGAACGCTCCGCGTAAAAGTGAATTATTCGCTTTCGGTAGCTTCTTTTCACCATGCTTCGCTAGCCATCCGATCTGCTTCTCCTCCGCCTGCATCCCCACTTCGCTATTGCTTCTCCAAACTGAAGAGAAGCGGATCACAGCCCTAATGTGTAGGCACTTTGCAGACATATCCAAGGGCTCTGTACGAACAGTCACCCATCAGTTTAGACAAGACCTCTAGATCTGGGAAGAAGCCACCAGGAATGTTTCTGAGTGCAACTTTATTCATGTTTGAACACTGAGAGGCTTACCCAGTAACTACTCTCAGGTAAAAGATATCCCTGTAGGGCATAGGTGGTTGGATCCAATGGTGTTGTACTGGCAGTAGAAGTGAAACCATTGGTGGAATAGATTTCAACCATCTATGCCCTACTGGGATATCTGTTTCCTGTGATGGAATTTCTCTGTGCTCTTCTTCCCCCTGAAGCCTTCTGAAACAGATTTGTGGGTGCACAGGCGCTGCAAAGGGGAGGAGAATGCAGAGAAATTCCACCATATGACCAGATATTGGTTCATGCAACATTGGTTCCAACCCAGGAATTAGTTGGTTTCACATACGTCTATCAGGTGTTGTATTCCCATCAGCTCTTGGCCCACAGTTTTATCTAGTAAGATCTAGTACGATGAACAGGGTGTGTTTCTCTGTGTAATGAACTCTCTCAAGTGAAGCATTGATCTCTGAACATGTCTTGCTCCTTTCTTCAGATGAATACATAATATCTTGCAAGAATAAATGTTGTATTACATGGTAGCATTCTCATTACCCTGTATTACAAAATTGTAATGGTTGTGATCAAACAATTTTGTAACAGTGGAGAATATGATGAGCACATTTCAAACCGTAAGCGCACTTGGAAATCACATAGAAAATGTGATGTTTACATAACCATGAGAGTTTCAATACCAGACTAGACTTCAAATGTGCAATTGTATCAGTATTTTCTTCTTTTCTATGGTTAATAGAAAAGGTAAACTGGGAAGTATTTCCAGAAAATGGAAGATAGTTATGTGTTAATTTGCATGGCTGTTTAATAGATAGTTATTATTCTCCCTTGGGGAGAAATGAAATGAAAGACTCTTGTCTACAGATATGCCTCTTCATATTACCACATTTTTACATAGCAACCATTTGAAATCAATGTCTATATTCACAACAGTAAATACAATGTTTAAAGTTCATAGCATTGGACAATATAAGCATAGTTCCAAGATTTTTTTTTTTTTAGCCTGGGTCCTTCTAGTATTAAACTTAATGGAAAACAGAAAACACTCCCTGTGTGAAATTTGCCTCTCTTCTTCTTCTTCTTCTTCTTCTTCTTCTTCTTCTTCTTCTTCTTCTTCTTCTTCTTCTTCTTCTTCTTTTCATGGCTTCTTTCACTTTCAGACTCCAGTCAGCAGGAAATAGGATTTCCCCAAGTGCTAGCCCTAGAGAATCTGCTGGCTTCCACAGCTCAGCACATGCAGTACTTAATCCTGATTTGTGAGACATACTTTTTAGCCTTGGCAGATTAGTGAATAGGATGCATTGCCAGGCAGGGTGGTGGTGGTTTGTGTGTGTTCGGGGAGGCAAAACTGCTGACTGTGAACACAAGATTTCAAACTGTCAGGGGAAGACCTTCCTATTGGAAGAGTAAGCATATTTCTAAATGGTACTTTTCTGTATAATAATAATAAAGCTGTTCCCTAAAAAATCATTAATTGAGTGTTGCTGTTCAGAAACCATCACAAAAGCACAAGTATCCAATTTTTAGACTCTAATTAAACAAAATGCTTTGGTCAGGAGTTGTCACAACTTTACTGAAAATGTGACTTCATAAATGCTGCCATTGTATCCTCAGACATTTCCCTGGTGTGAATCTGCCAAGTTATAAGGTTCCCCCCACCCCATCTTGAGGCCTATTTCCCATTAGAACTATCACACCATCACCCTGAAATGTGACACTTCTTCGATTCACGCTAAAAATGGATATAAACTACCTTCCAATCTCAGCTTTAGTTGCTGTTGTTTTGAGCTGAGTTGGCCATATCTCAATTAGAGAACAGAGGGCGGAAGCCTGAAGTCCCCCCACTCAAGGAAGTGGTCAGATATCTATATCTATACCTCTGACTACAATACCAATTGAGCCTCAGTAATTGCCATTATGAAGCAAAGGCTGATCCTTTGAAACAAAATTGTATTTCATTTGTTGTGAATTGCCATCCTGCTGCCCAAGCTACCACCAGATTATGAAAAGTATATCCTATTGTACTCATTTAAAAGAAGCCATGAATTCTCCACCATGCATCACATGCAAAAGATCACCCAATTTATGTAAAAGCAGCATTTAAACTAGATATTTGCAACCCAGGATCATATCATTATAACTCAGTTACCTTCAAGAAACTTCTTCAAGACCTCAATAATTAACAAAACTTGTTTCATTAGATAATCAGTAGCATGCATTTTCACTAATGTAATGATTTAATTAAACATAAAAAACCCACCAACCCCAAAACCAAAATGTAGTTTTTTCCTACATATGGCATGCAACAACAGACCCACAAATCTGCAATTCTTACTAAACATCTAGACAGCCTGTTGCAAAATATTTTAGCTCACCTGCACATAGTCTCTCAGACTTATAATTGCTTCCAATTAAACGGACTGACGTGCTTGACCAAAAGGAAAACTTTCTATAGGATCTACAGACTCAGAATTTGTCATCCAAATGGCCTTAACCTGAACCACTTTTTTTGGGGGGGGGATTTTCATCTCCCAGCATTCCATTTAACATCACAGCTATTGATGACGGTGGAAGCCAGAACATTTAGCACTAAATATATTTTAAAAATATTCTGTTATTATATATATATATATATATATATATATATATATATATATATTCCAGATTGGCACTATGCAATCTTATACTGTACTTTTAGGATAATATAAATTAGGCTGACAAGCTAATTTGGAGACAAGGTGGAAGACTGCAGGAAGTCATTGGAGGTGGGCCAAGTCAGTGATAATCTGCAGCTCAAAGTGAGGGACAAACACCTGTTAGTCTGGGATTTGTGCCAGGCTAATTATGATTAAATGTATGGTTAAAAAGTGTAAACCTGTTATCTGAAGATCGTTTTCAATTTTGGTACTTTGTTTTGCTAGCCTGGTAACACACACACACACACCCTTCAGCTTGGCCTGCTTTATTAAAAGTTGTAGTTAGGTTTTCTTTGAAAATATTCTGATTTTCAGGTTGTATTAAATTTTTCCGGAAATGCATTTAAAAATACATATAGTTATATTATTCTTTCTTGTGTCCCATCTGAATTGATTTTCACTGTAGATATGAAATGTCTTTTTTGCATTTATTCAGCCTGTTTGAGGAAGATGATTCACATGTTGAAGTAGTTTTTGTGCATGGATTCTCTTGCTGTATTGGGAACTGCAGGCAGAGATTGCACACAGAAATACATCTGCATTTTGAAGTATATCCAGACGCAGATTTTTTATAACATTAATGTTTTAAAAAATATTAAATAGGCAGGCATAAAATGGCCTTCTCCGAGCACGTAAAGTCCAAATTAATTATAGGTCCTTTCTACAGTGACTAGTGAGCCTCGTGTGGCACAGAGCGGTAAAGCAGCAGTTTCTGCAGCTGAAAGTCTCCCCACGGCCTGAGTTTGATCCCAGCAGAAGCTGGTTTCAGGCAGCGGGCTCGGGTCGACTCAGCCTTCCATTCTCCCGAGGTCAGTAAGATGAGTACCCAGTTAACTGGGGGAACGGTAATAACGGCTGGGGAAGGCAACGGCAAACCACCCCGCTGTAAGGCCTGCCAAGAAAACGTCAGCGAAAGCTGGCATCCCTCCAAGAGTCAGTAACGACTCAGTGCTTGCACGAGAGGTTCCTTTCCTTTTTTTTCCTTCTACAGTGACTATGTAATGCCTGTCATTATACTTTTTCTTGGAATGTTTGCTGTGATTTGGGTTTGGACAATGAAATCCTTGTTAATCAATATCTATCAGGAGTCTGCACTGTTGCAATGTACCACAGATTTTATTTCCATTCTCAAATACAGTATTATTACTTGAATTGCATGATCACGCTGAGTACCTGTGCACCCAGATTTCATGTTGGTTCTTTGCCTACATAAATTTTAATTAGGAATCTGTGTTAAGTGTTTGTGTACCCACAGTGTAAGCAAAATAGCAATTAGATATATGTTAGTGCAATTACAATACAATTATCTACTTTAATTAGATGAATTACTCATTATTAGAAAAAGTGGAATTTTCTGTAAAACTGAGAAAAAAACTTACTCGTAAGATCTGGAAGGTTCTGAATCCATGACAGATTTGTATAGAGACCTGGCTTTCAAAATTACATAAGCCATTTGGAGAAAACACACACACACACACGCACACATACCTCTGTGAAGTCTACAAATTGGTCTCTCATGGGAAAGTGTAAGAATTGGTGATTGTTACAATTTATGAATATTATATAGAATCATTGTGTTATCCTTGCCTACCTCCCCCGGCATTTTCTTCCCACTGTCAAACTTTGGACTGCAAACTCATTGGGATTCGGACCTGTGGTTTTTTTTTTAAAAAAAAAACTCTTAGAGGGCAATTCTATGTCCCTAGACAGCATCAAGAAGGGAAGCAGTTGGAGACAGGAGTCCGACTCCCTGCTCCCTCTCCCACCCCTCCCAGCCAGTGTGGAGGGAACCATGCTGGTTGCCTCTATGAGCTGGTAACCACCTCCAGCCACCCCAGCTTCCTTCCCTCCCACTCCCCAATGCAAAAATGCCCATCTAGCTAAAATGCAGAGTGGGGGAGCGCAGAGGTAATGGTTGCCTCTGTCTTCCTCCACACCCTAAAGTACTATGCATATTGATAAAGGTTAGGAGGAACATGGGATAGGACCTTGCAGGGGAAAGGGGGAGATAAAGAGACAACACAAGTATATATGGTATAAAATTTGGGCCACATTTATTGATTATCTGCAAAGGGAGACTGGGCGGGCCCTATCCTACGCCAGCAGCTATGCTAGGCATTCAATTGGGCAAAAACATTCTATGTCTGATGAGTGGTGTCTTATGATCGCCATCCCCAGGCCATACCCCTTTTGGGAAGGGTAGACCTTCTTTCGTCATTTCCCTCCCTGGTCTGCCCAGCATCAGGTGGAGTGAGTTGAGTTGTTCTCACAGGTAAGCCCTATCCACCCACTGCAGCTGCACGGCCCTTAGTGGAAGGCCTCAGGCATCACCTGTCACCTGAAAGGTACCATCCCTTATTCACTACTTGTGCCCACCCCTACCTGCCTAAAAATTGTGACCAAATTAACCTGATGCCAAATATAAGTTTTTCCTAAGACACTCTCTCCTGACTTACAGTATGGAGTAGGTGAAAAACCCATAGCCCCAGCCAATCAGACTATGGGCCAAAAATTCCTTCTCAACCCCCTAACATGCGACCAGATAAATCCATACTGCATATAGAGAGGGAGGGAGCCGCAAAATGAGAAGAGGCGGAAAAATTAGCGTGGTGGCCTAATAAAGGCTCATCCACCCCACCCTGGTTGCTGGTTCCACCATGTCACCATCCAATGGTGGACAGGCATGTCTCTTTCTCCCCCACTGCCCACAACAGCCTCCCCATGGCCACGTGCTGGGACATGGGGGAAGGGCACTTTTCTGTGGTGGCACTCTTCTCAGGTGGAATAAATTTTCTTTCAGCAAGCAATGAAGACATATTTTAATTTGTCTTTGCTTTCCATAAGTTGATTACTGCTCTTGTTCCTAACTGTGTTGCTCTTCTTTTAAGATTTTAAGAGCTTATTTAAAGTTCTGTGTGTTGTAAAGGGGAAAAATAGTTTTGTATAACACCGGGAGAGTGACAAAATGCCAATATTATTTATTTTTCACTAATAATAACTAAATAAATAGTGATAAATAGATAATGTAGACATGCCACATGTCTTTTAGATGTGTCTCAACTTCACCGTTTCAGATGTTGAATCATGTTTATTGAAAAACCCTTTTGGACTGAAACCATTTAAGCAATGTTTTTACCACCGAGTTCAACTTATAATGAAAATCACTGATCGGATCTTGCATTAAATAGCTCACAAAGTAAAATACTGCACTCCCTTGAGTATCAGTCAGGCACCTTTCCTGCTATTAAGCAGAACATTTCAGCCCTGAATGAAGCCCACATTCCTACAGCCCTCCCCGAGAGAATTAGCTACTAGTCATTCCCTCACCTCCTCCCACAAAGAACAATGGCAAAAGGTAATCCGAGAGGTCTGCTATACAGAGTCTGATCCTTCAAAAAGAAAAAGAAAAAAAAGAGCCACTCAGCCCTTGATTCTAAGGACTGAGAGACTTCGCGAAATTGCACTCCCTCTTCACGCTTTGCTTCACTTATGTGATTGAGTGCAGCACAAGATAGCTACACAACTCTTCACATGTCAGGAGAATCTGGGCATGATGGTTTACGTAAATTACAAGTGTTATGGCTCCAATATATTGCAAGGATCAGTGCATTTCTGGGAAATTCACATGGCTTATTTCTTTGGCGTGTGTATTTCTTGTGTGTGTGTGTGTGTGCTTTTACTGCTGATATTTCCCCCCTGATACTGATATATTGAAACTTTTGGCTCAGACTTCTCTCCTTTTAATATGATCTTTCTGATAACTTCTAGTCTATTTTATAGCTATTATATGCTACAAGACTTGCTTCTCTGAACTTTGTCATTTTCCTCATGTATCATTCTTTGTAGTCTCTTTAGATTCCAGAGCCCCGTTTATCTGGTTTACTACAGGAGACTGCCTCAGCACACTTTTTTTTTTTTAAAGAAAGTACTATAAAACAACGTACAGAGCACATTCACTCTTCAACTGTGTAGCTAAGAATACCTGCAAAAACAAAGAGAGAATCCTGCAAATGTAAAGTCAGTAATGATAAATCATATAAAACACTGGTGAAAAGCCTATGAAGATCCCATGGCTGGAATTGCCCCCATATGTATAAGTAAGTGCTTTATGGCCACAAATGGCATAACATATGGTAATTGTAGCTGTAATTTGCCCAAGATATGGTAATTTCAGCCACAGTTAGGGCCCATTCAGAAGACACCTTAAACCGCAGCTTTAACCATGGTGAATAAGGCGTTTTGCTTTATTCACCATGGTTAAAGCTGTGGTTTAAGGTGTCTCCTGAACACAGCCTGGCTTTCTGGCTTAACCACCGTAGTTAACACCATGATTTAAGGTGTCTTCTGAATGGGGCCTTAGGGTATCTTGCACTGTTCAAAGACAAAAAAATTACTCCTTCATAATCTAAAGGATCTGTTACCAATTCCCAGGCCCCAAGATGACTTTGTTCCCTTGGGGATTGGGCTTGTATAGCAAGCAGGGGAGAAAATTAGGCCTTTGGGTTGTTCTTGCAAACATGAGAAGAATATTAATCCATCCCTAAGTAGAAGCAAAAGTGTAGGTGAATTTGCACCTGGGGGGATTCAAAATCACCCCCAATTCAAAATGGGGATTGTCCCCACCAGAGCTAATCATCCCTGTCACTTCCTCCTCCCCAAGTCAAAGAACCTGAGCCAGGATGGATGAATCAATTTCCCTTCTTTGTCCTCTTTCAGATTTTTAAACTCTCAAGGTCTTTCCATCCTGTATGTGAATACATTTCTAGTGAATTCTTATAAAAGATGAATGAAAAACCAAACTAAGCCATCTGCTCTAGCCACATAGCTGTTGTACTTGCCTGCTTTTAGCAGCCTGTCAAAAAAGAAAAGAGGTGCCATCCCAAATAAGTGCTAAATTACATGGGGATTTAAATGCAGACTTTGAAGAGCTTTGCCCTCAAAGTCCTGGGGGCATGTCTAGATGGGGCGATATCCCGGAGATCTCTCCGGGATCATCCCTGTGCATCCACATGATGCACAGTGGATCTCGGGAGCAGGGAGGGATGATTCCTCCTTTTCCCTGGGATATGGCTCTACCCTTCCATACCGGTTTTTCCAACAGCCTCAAGATCATCCTGAGACCGCGGAACATGTGGCCCGCTGTCACAGTTTTGTCCCGGCTCCTTGTGAGGAACCACTAGGATCCAGGACCTGGGCACAGGGCGCAGAGCTGCGTAAGTGCTCTGTGCCTGTCAGTGGTAAGGGAAGAGTGGAATCGGGCATTTAAAAAAAACAAAAAACCTAACTTTTGTGCTGGAGCGCTGGTGCAGTCCAGCTCTTGTTGCTTTTTAAAAAGGGGTGGCTGCAATGTCCTCTTCCTCCTGGGATGTCGCAAGCCACATGTAGATGAGGGGGATGAACTCATGATCATAAAATTGTGAGATCATACCCCTCCACCCCCCTCGTCTAGACATGCCCTGGGGCTCGCTTCACTTTCTCCCACGTCTGATTTTTTTTAAAAAAATCTGAAGTTCTTTCTGTTCAGAATATGAATGAATATGCAAATGTTGGTATTTTTATCAAAACTGAATTAGTGATTTGGAAATCAGCAACACCTGAACTCATAAAAGTTCTCCGAGTTCCACCTCAAAGCTCAGTATGACTCATGCCCGTATCAAATCGTAAGCTTTTTTTTCTTATTGCATGAAAACCGTGAAGTCCTTGGGTGCATAGTCAGGTATGCACTTGAATATGCATTCAAAAGTAGTTAGTTTTGTGCAGAAGTTTGTGCACTTAAAAAAAAAAGGACCCATTTTCATGCTCAATTTTGTATCACATTCCTGCATTGCAAACTTGGAAATATACAAACTTTGACTTCAGATTGCACACGTGCCTGCATTTGGGTGCAAACTGGGTAAGCTCTGGTCATAAATGAGCTGAAGTTAATTACTCATTCATAAACTGAGCTGAAAGAAAATTCTCACCCACCTTCACTGGCCAAATTCAATAGGTTCAGCTATTCACAGCATGGGGCGGAACATGTTGTACCAGCCTGCCAAACAGCTGTAAAAGACGAGGAGCCTGTGTGTGTGTGTGTGTGTGTGTGTGTGTGTGTGTGTGTGTGTGAGTGAGTGAGAGAGAGAGAGAGAGAGAGAGATGACAATCCAAATTCAGCACAATGATGGTTGAATGTACAGGGATTCAAACCCAGACTTTGAAGAGCTAAGCACTCAAATCCCTGGGCCTGAATGGATGCATCTGTCAGCTCATGAAGGACAACAGTCTGATAAGTCTGATGTATAAGATAGCAGCCTGAAAAATCTTTCTTATAAGCACTGAAAGAATTTTCTAGAACATAACAGTTAAAATAAATAGCAAAATTATTAGTAAAATCCAAATTGCTAATTTTAAATTACCCAATTATGAATTTGCATGCTTTCCTGAAGTTTGGAAAGCATTTCCAATTTGCAGGTTGAATGGTGATGAATGACTTAATTAATTCTATTTTTAATTCTATTTAATTTTTTAATTTTTAATTTTTTTGCTTTGCAAAAGTCTCTCTTGTGAGACTTTTTTGGGAAATGATGCAAGATGTTCAGAGAATAATAATATCAATATATTTGTCCATCTTTTTTTATTGTTGTTGTTAGCACTGAAATGGCCTAAAGGTTGTAATAACAAAGATGGAAGCCATGCCAGATCTTCATTTTTTATAGAAATAAAGTATCCAAATAAGATCTTAAGACTTTGATCCTAACATTTGGATTCATGAATGGAAGGTGCATCTGTTTGTGGAAGGAGGCTGTTCCATTTGCAGAGCTAAAAGTTAGGATCCAAGTCCAAGTCTCTGTGAAGTATCTTTTTGAGGAGTGCCAAGTTGAGGGCTATCTGAAAATGAGCTATAACAAAATAGGATTTTGTCTATTAGCCAGGTACCAAATGCCAATGTAAGCCCATTAATGGGACTGTGGTTGAAATACAGGCCTGGTTCTCAAAAATAGCAGATGAAGAAGCCAACTGACTCCTATGTTGTACCACGTCTTATGAAAGGCATTGGTCAGATGATGAAATGCTCCCCAATACAAAAGAAGTTCCTCCACACAGAAAACTAAATATCAGGGACCAGAAGATGGGTTATAGCCTACCTTCCATTTGAATACTAGTTTTCTGACTGTATAGATTGGGCACGGTATGGAATAGCATACATTTATGTGCAATCTAGACAGAGGCTTATTCCTCTTTATCATCTGTATATGCTCCAGCCATCCCTATTTTACATCAGACAAGTCCTATTTCTGGTCCATCTCCCTTATAAAGCCCTCATTTTTGGGGGATCCTTTATCTTTTGGTGGTTTTGTTAGTGTGAATTTTGTTAGTGTGAATTGCTAGAGTTGTTAGTCAGAATTCAGCACCCTCCCCAGACTGCATATTGGTGGGAGGGCATAAGGTTTGAGTTATAGGTAAACAACTTGGAGCCAATGGTGAGGCATTATGGGATTTGCAGTCCAACAGCATCTGGAGAGCTACAAGATGTCCACCTGGTTAAGGGACATCTGATTTTCATCAGCTCTCCCTACCAACTACCGCTCTCATGCTGCCCAAACACTGAGGAACCCTCTGCTCCTGTTGGTTAGGAAATCTCTGGACTAATAAGGATTTGGTACAGAGGGTTGCAGCAGGAAAGGGGGATTAGCAAAAATTGGCTGCCTAAACTAAGCAAATGGAAGCACTTTCCACTAGTGCAGGGGTGGCAGCATGTTGTTGGACTCTAACATCCAACAGCCCAAGCCAGCATGGTCAATAGTCAGAGATTGACTATTGGGATTGACTAAGGCCATGGCTAGACCAGGCCTATATCCCAGGACTGTCCTGGGATCATCCCTGTGCATCCACATGATGCACGGGATCCCTAGAGCAGAGAGGAATGATTTCTTCCTTGGCCCGGGATTTCACCCTACCCTTTAATCCCGCTTTTTCTCCAGTCTCAGGATGTTCCCGAGACCACGGAACGTGTGGGCGGGCATCACGGCTTGTCCTGGCTCCTCATGAGTAACTGCAAGGAGCCGGGACCTGGGCACGGGGCACAGAGCTCCTCAGGACAAGCACTCATGCACTCCTTCTCCTTTAAGAAACAAAAAAATGGCAGCTGCGATGTTGCGCGCAGCATGTAAACCAGGGCAACGATCTTGTGATCATAAAATCACAAGATCATCACCCTCCAACCCCCTCGTCTAGCCATGGCCTAAGTTCCAGTCCAACAGCATCTGTTCCACACTTTACCTGCCCCTGGATAGAACAACAACAATAAAAAGTCTTAACTGTCTGAGCAGCTTTTACATATAATTTCCCTTAAATGGTAAAAGAAACACTAAAACAAGGTCCACTAAAGAACCAGTGCCCAACTTTTTAAAAAGGAAACAAAACAAACAGATTTCCATAGCATAAGAAATGAATCTGGAAGGCTTTGGCAAGCCCAGAAGAAAGAGGGAAGAGGTGTCAGTCACTTGGGGGGTGGGGGTGCATATAAGGATGGACAAATCTGTCAAATTAAGTTTCTCATTTTTCTATTCTTCAGTGAAGCTTGAGAATTCTTTTTGAGGTTCACATGAAAAGAACATTTTTGGCTCTTTTCTCCATATACATGCACTTTTGTACCCAGTTTTCCTAATATGCCCAGTATTCCTAATATTGTGAATTTGTTCACATTATTTCATGCATTTGTTCACATTTTCACAGACGTGTGCATTTTTGTGTGCACTTTCCCCCAATATATGCATTTTGTAGGCCTTTTTAAATTATTATTGGAGAGCTCTGTTTGAAAATTTCTGAGTTTTGGTTTGTGTTTCAGTCTGCACATGCAAAATTTGATAAATTCAAATTTTAAAGCCACCAATTTAGATGGCTTTAAAAGGGTGTTGTATAAATTCCTGGAGGAGAAGGCTATCAATGGCTACTAGTCCTAATGGCTATGTGCTACCTCCAGTATCAGAGGCAGTAAGCCTGTGTGCACCAGTTGCTGGGGAACATGGGCGGGAGGCTGCTCTTGCACCATGTTCTGCTTTGTGCATCCCTGATCAACAGGTGATTGGCCACTGTGTGAACAGAGTGCTGGTCTAGATGGACCCTCGGTCTGATCCAGCAGGGCTCTTCTGGTGTTATAAAAGGCTAACCAAAGGAATTTCTCCCCCATCTCTAGGTTCAAGTTGTAGCACAGGGGCACCTTTCTTACTCCCTCTCATCCCCAACCCTGGCTTACCAACTATCTTCGTTCCTGTTCTCGGGCTGCTGAACATCTATGGCGGAGGTCCAGGGATTGGGCAGACTTTATTCACTATAAATTTATGCTTTCTTCTTTCTCTTCTGCTATTTCCTCAGCTAAACAGGAGTATTACTCCTGGCTTATTCAGTCGAATGCAAGGAACCCTAATCAGCTCTTTGCTTCCTTTAATTCTCTCCTGAAGCCCTGTTCCCTGTCCTTACCTCCTTCTTTAACTGCCACTGATTTTGCGCTTTTTTTAAATTCTAAAATTCAAACACTTCATCTGGCTAATTCTGTTCCTTCTTTTATTCTGGTCCCCCTATCTTCAACTCCCTCTGCCACCTTCTCTGAGTTCCCGCTGTCTTCGGTTGATGGACTCTCAAGAATACTGTCATCTTCCAATCCTTCTACTTGTTCTCTTGACCCCATTCCTTCCCGGATTTTTATTAAGCTTACTTCTGCTATTCTTCCTTCTCTACTTCACATTGTTAACACCTTCCTGGCTTCTGGTTCATTTCCCTCTGTCTATAAGCACGCTACTGTTTCTCCTATTCTTAAAAAAATCCCTTGACACACTTTCGCTCTCTAATAACTAGGGGTGTGCACGGACCCCCCGCTCCGCTTCACTTCCAGATCCGCGATTTGCGGATCGGGCCACTTCACTCCACCCCCGCTCCGCCCATGTCTGCTCCGCTCCGCTCGGAGCTCCGGATCCGGATCGGAGCTCCGTTTCCCCCCCCCCCCATAGGCTTGCATTAAGCTAAAAAAGTATACAACTTTTTTTCTGTTAAAATTAGAAACCTCAAGTTTGGCACCATGACACCTCATGGAGGTATACACACGCACGCCAAGACTCAAGGCAATCCCATCATCCCCTGATTTTTGGGGAATTTAGGAAAATCCAACACCTCATTCACACCCCTTTCCTTAGCTCCGTCAATTTGCACGTTAGAAACCTCAAACTTGCCACCATGACAGCTTATCCAGGGATACACATGCACGCCAAGACTCAAGGCAGTCCCATCATCCCCTGATTTTTGGGGAATTTAGGAAAATCCAACACCCCATTCACACCCATTTCCATAGCTCCGTCAATTTGCACGTTAGAAAGTAAAAGCTCAAACTCACCACCATGATAGCTTATCCAGGGATACACACGCACGCCCAGACTCAAGGCAGTCCCATCATCCCCTGATTTTTGGTGGGGCTTAAACCTGCAGACATCTCAATGGGGCCATTTCAAAGGAAATCCCAACATGCCATGAATTGGGGAGTAGAGATAACCCTATGAATCTTCTTCCACACTTGAAAAATGGATTTGGGACTTCCAAAACTCCAAGTGAGCGCAGGAAGGACTTCTCCCCTGAGTCAAAGCCAGACACACACAACATTCCTGCAAGGCGGGCAGGGGAGGAGAGAGGGAAGGTAGGCAGGCAGGCAGCAGACATTTCTGGGGGCATAAGGAAGTGAGCCAAGGATAAGCCAGTAATGCATATAAAATGGAATAAGTAAATAAATAAACAATGGAGGGGTGGAATTAAAAGCAGCAGTGTTGCTGAATAAACAACAAGAAGAACTTTTTAAAAAAGGCTATATCTGTCTTTTACCAGCAATAGGGGGACGTGCCCAGGGGAGGGGGAAGCAGCAGCTGCCAATTTGACTGGTGGTCAACCAGTCTTTTAAGAAGCAAGGCTGTCAGTTCAACTCATGAAAGCCATTGCTTCACCACAACAGAAAAGTGGAACTGTCACTTCAACTCATGATAGGCATTGCTCCACCGGGTTACTCTCTTTGGAAGGCTCTAATGGCCCTCCAAGTACAGGAGAGAGTGGGGCACGTCCACATGGGATACCCTAGAGGAGCTCATCCCCATGCACCACATCTTTTCAGTTGTTCCCCAAAGTTAGGGTGGGTAGCAGTGCTGTGTTTCTATCTCTTATTATTGGCTTAGTATATGATTTCACAGGTTGTGTTTGTGCATTTGGTGGGGCTACTGTTTTAAAAAACACATTGGGAAAAGTCCGTTCAGACTAAGAAAGAGAAGTTCCCAGAATCCCAAGTTACCCATTTTGCCTATCCCCTCCTCCAACTTTGGGATCATGTGATCATGACCAGGAGTTGACTCTGCCCCTCAGCCCTTCGGAAAAGGTATTTTTCCCGCCGGTTTTTTTAAAAAATCTAGCGTGCGACCTGCACCACGCAGAGAGCTGAGAGTAGTCTCAAAATGACCCCCATCCACGAGTCTCTAAGCACAAGAATTTTCAGAAAGATAGCATCAAAAACAATACAGTTATCCCCCTTTCTTTTCCGCAATGCAATCCTATGGGCGAAATGTTTCAAGATGGCGATAGAAGCGGAACGCGGAAACCGGAGCGCTCTGAAAATGGGCACTTCTCTTCGCCTTGCTTCTAGGGGTCCGCGGTCCGCTTCTACTCCGCCTCTGGGCAAGGCGGAGCAGGCCAATTCGCTCCTGCTTCTGCGCTTCTAATCGGAGCGGAGCGCATGCCTACTAATTACCGCCCTGCCTCTTTGTTGCCATTCGCCTCAAAGGTTCTGGAACAGGTGGTTTCCTCCCAGTGTCTTGACTTTCTTTCTTCTACCTCTTCCCTTGATCCTTTTCAGTCTGGTTTTCGTCGTCTGCATTCCATTGAGACCACCCTTACTAGGATTACTAATGATCTTTTTCTTGCCAGGTCTAAAGGCCTTTACTCTGTCCTTATTCTTCTGGACCTTACCGCGGCCTTTGATACGGTCATTCATGATCTCTTGTCGAACTTCCTTCGCGACCTTGGCTTTTGCAACTCAGTCTATGACTGGTTCATCTCTTACTTATCAGGTCTGTCATTTAACGTATCGGTGAACGAACTCTCGTCTGGTTCCTTTCCCCTTTCAGTCGGGGTTCCTCAGGGCTCTGTGCTTGGCCCATTGTTGTTTCCCCTTTACACATTATCATTGGGTAATCTTATTCATTTCCATAGCCTTCAATACCATGTATATGCCGACGATACTCAACTATATTTTTCTTTCCCAGATTTGTCGTCTGATGTTCAGGATCGTATCTCGGCCTGTCTCGCAGATGTTTCTGCCTGGATGCTGCGGCGCCAACAGAAACTGAACACGGCAAATAAAGAATTGCTAGTTTTTTCTCCTAAATCTCTTCCTTTTCCTTCATTCTCTATCACCATTAATAATGTTATGCTCCATCCTGTTGAGGAAGCTCGTAGCTCTGGTTTTATTTTAAATTATTCACTTTCCTTTTCATCACATATCGAGGCTGTAGCTAAGTCTTGTCGTTTTTTCTCGTACAACATCACTAGAATTCAACCGTTCCTATCGGTCTCTTCTGCCAAGACCCTTGTTCATGCTTTGGTTATTTCTCGCCTGGATTATTGTAATCTTTTGTTGACCGGTCTTCCTTCTTCTCATTTGTCTCCACTGGTCTCCATTCATCATTCAGCGGCTAAGATTATTTTCTTGGCTTGTCGTTTTGATCCATCCTTGGGAAAATTCTGGAGCAGATTATAAAGAAGTCAATTTGTAAACACCTTGAAATCAATGCAGTGATTACTAGAAGCCAACATGGATTTGTCAGGAACAAATCCTGTCAGACTAATTTGATCTCATTTTTTGATCGGGTAACCTCCCTTGTGGATTGTAGGAATGCTGTGGATGTCATATATCTTGACTTCAGCAAAGCTTTTGACAAAGTGCCCCATGATATTCTGATTAACAAACTAGCTAAAAGTGGGCTAGATGGAACAACTAGGTGGATTCACAGTTGGCTACAGAATCGGACTCAAAGAGTACTTATCAATGGAACCTTCTCAAACTGGGAGAGGCAACGAGTGGGGTACCACAGGGATCAGTCCTGGGCCCAGTGCTCTTCAACATTTTTATTAATGATTTGGATGAGGAGGTACAGGGAACACTTATCAAATTTGCAGATGACACCAAATTGGGTGGGATAGCTAATACCCTGGAAGACAGAAACAAACTTCAAAGTGATCTTGATAGGCTGGAGTGCTGGGCTGAAAACAACAGAATGAAATTTAATAGGGATAAATGCCAAGTTCTACATTTAGGAAATAGAAAACAAAGGCACTGTTACAAGATGGGGGATACTTGGCTCAGCAATACTACAAACGAGAAGAATCTTGAAATTGTTGTAGATCACAAGCTGAATATGAGCCAACAGTGTGATATGGCTGCAAGAAAGGCAAATGCTATTTTGGGCTACATTGATAGAAGTATAGCTTCCAAATCACGTGAGGTACTGGTTCCTCTCTATTCAGCCCTGGTTAGGCCTCTTCTAGAGTATTGCGTCAAGTTCTGGGCTCCACAATTCAAGAAGGACGCAGACAAGCTGGAGCATGTTCAGAGGAGGGCAACCAGGATGATCAGGGGTCTGGAAACAAAGCCCTATGAAGAGAGACTCAAAGAACTGGGCATGTTTAGCCTGGAGAAGAGAAGATTGAGGGAAGACATGATAGCACTCTTCAAATACTTAAAAGGTTGTCACACAGAGGAGGGCCAGGATCTCTTCTCGATCCTCCCAGAGTGCAGGACACGGAATAACGGGCTCAAGTTAAAGGAAGTCAGAGTCCAGCTGGACATCAGGAAAAACTTCCTGACATCCAGAGCAGTACGACAATGGAACCAGTTACCTAGGGAGGTTGTGGGCTCTCCCACACTGGAGGCATTCAAGAGGCAGCTGGACAACCATCTGTCAGGGATGCTTTAGGGTGGATTCCTGCATTGAGCAGGGGATTGGACTTGATGGCCTTGTAGGCCCCTTCCAACTCTGCTATTCTATGATTCTATGATCATGTCACCCCACTTTTAAAATCCCTCCACTGGCTTCCTATCTCTTATAGAATCCAATACAAGCTGCTGCTCCTTACTTTTAAAGCCTGTCATGATCTGGCTCCTCCCTACCTTTCGTCCCTTATTTCACTTCATCGCCCTGCACGTGCCCTCCGCGCCAATGACACCATGTCTCTTACCTCCCCAAGAGTTTACACATCTCTCGCTCGTCTTCGTCCATTCTCGCTCGCTCCCCCATATGCCTGGAATTCTCTTCCAGTGCATTTGCGGACCACGACGTCAATTTCTGTTTTTTAAATCTCGCTTGAAAACATTTCTTTTCTTGAAATCATTTTAATCGTAGCGTGGTCATACTAGTCTATATTTAGTTTTAATGTCCCTACCCCTATTGGTTTTCCCCTCCCTCCCCTGTCTGTTACAATGATTTTAGATTGTAAGCCATATGGCAGATTGTCTTGTTTTGTTTTATTCTGTACAGCGCCATGAAAATTGATGGCGCTTCATAAATAAATATTAATAATAATACTGAGCAACTGCAGGAACCAATATTCACAGTAAGTTCCCTCCTTCCTTATTGACATGAGCTGTGTGCAATGCAGCAAATTCAACTGCAGATTAGGGTTGGGAGAACTTGCGATGTTCTAGTTCTCTGAAATTCTCTGAACTTCACTTCAAAGCTCAATTTGACTCCCACCTATTTTCATTTTAGACATGTTTTCCCCCCACCCCCAGGTTATTTGAATGGGAGTAGTGCACCATTTGAATCGTAAAATTGTGCATTTCTGTGTGCGTTTTTCAAAAGTGCACACTTCCCCCCCCATTGACTGCAGTGTGAAAATACATTTTTAAAATGTGCATTTCAAATTTCACATTTGTTTACACCCACATTTTCAGAATGCAAGTACAAGTTCAAAATGCACAGATATTTTTTCTGAAAAAAATGCATTCGCGTTTGCAGCCATGTTTGCAAGCAGGGCGACGTTGGATGATTTGCAAACTGCATTTATTTATTTATTTATTTAAAGATTTTTATGCCGCCATTCAGCCAAAAAAGGCTCTCATGGCAGCTTACAAAAGTATTTCTTGACAGTCCCTGCCCACAGACTTACAATCTAAAAGACATGACACAAAAGGAAAGGGGATTGGGAGGGTGGAGGAGGAGGGGGGAAAGGAAAGCAAATTCAGGCACTACAATCTTAGGGCGTTGCTAGACCTGCCGGGATAAGCCGGCAGGGAGGCGGGGCGACGGCGTGCTGACGTTAGCGCGCGCCGCCCCGGCTTCCAGACGCGGGACGCGCAGGGACATTGGGATCCCAACAGCGTCCGCCATTTTTTAAAAAAGTTTAAAGGGGCCACGTGCGGCCCGAAGACTCCGGACCAGGTAAGTCCAGTTTTTTAAAAAACTAAGCCCCCCAAGACATCCCCCAGCCCCCCTGCCCTCCCCATCCCTGATGCCTGTGCCATCCGCCCTCCCTGTCCCCGGCCTTGCCTGGGCAGCGGCGCCCGCCACTTCCCCGGGCGGCGGCGCACCCCCTCCACGCTGGGCATTGCCCAGGCAGCGGCGCCCGCCGCTCTCTCTCTCACCTGCCCTCCCCCCTTGCCACCCCCGATGCCTGCTCTCCCCCCTCCTGCCAGGTCCGGCCTTCCCCCCCACTCCGATGGGCACAGCGCTGCTATGCCCAGTCCGCGGCTTTTTGCAGCTACTCACGAGTAAGCGAGTAGCTGCAAAAAGCCACGGAAGTCTCTAGACGTTCTGCAGCTCCAGCCTCAGGCCGGAGCTGCAGAAAAGGCGCGCCATAAGCGACTTTGCTTATGGCGCGTTAGAGGAGGCTTCAGTGCGGCCTGGGGCCAGATTCCCCTGTGCGTCATGTGGACGCACAGCAGGGAAAATGGCTCTCAAGGTGTGCTAAGGTCTCGTCTAGCAAGGCCCTTAGTTGCAAAGTTCAGCAGTTACAGTTGACAGCAGGAGGGAGGGGGCTCTCAGCTGGAGCTGGACCCAGGCACGGTGGAGAGGTGCCTGGCTGCTGCTTCCTCCCTCACTGGTGGCCTCTGTAGTGACAGTTGGTAGCAGGAGGGAGGGGGCTCTCAGTTGGAGCTGGACCCAGGCATGGTGGAGAGGTGCCTGGCTGCTGCTTCCTCCCTCACTGGTGGCCTCTGCAGTCATATATTCATACTGCAGATTGTATTACTTATTTTTAAGAACCTGGATACATTTGAGATCTGCTCCTGGAACCTTACCTTGGTTGGTTTTAGCAATCAGATGTCATTTTCTCGATTCAACTGTTATACTTGATTTCAATGGAAGGGAAGGTCTTGCTGGGTTGGCAACTCAGCATTCATTCACTACATTTCTATAATGCCCAGTAGCCAAATATCTCTAGGCAGTTTACAAAGACTAAAACCTTAAAAATAAAAGCCATTTAGATACAAATATATAAACAGGAGGAAACACATCGTATTATCGTATCTGGTTTGTCCTCCTCACATTTAAAATTTTTCTCAAGGCTTTTAAAATTTTCTCAACACTTTCAGAATACCTCTGTTTGTTTCACCTTTAGTATCATTGCCTCTTTTAAAAAGTAAGTGGATTTTTATGTGATTCTGTGACATTGTGTGGTATTAGGTAAGGTTGTTGAGCATCCATTGAGTTTTAATGTGTACTAATTGTGTTCAAGCAGAGACTCAACTGGTTGGAAGGGTGTATTAGTGTAAGTAGAATTTATTATTATTATTATTATTATTATTATTAATAATAATAATAATAATAATAATTAATTATTTAGCACCGCCAGAAGCTTCAGAAACCAAATCAAATCATATGTCTGCTGAATTTATGCCAGTTACATAACATACTGTTCTTTCTCGGTTCACTTGTCTGAAAATGTGCCTTAGGATCTGACTTGCCACACCAGCAGTATAACTCCTAGTCTACCTTCTGATTCTCTGAGCATTTCTCACGCAAGTTGTCTCCACCCGATGGTGTTCGGATTTGCCTGTTGGTATGTCATTCTGTTTTGACATAAAAATTAAAGTGTGGTTTGTGGCACTTAATGATCTTGGCATGATTTGAACAGCAAAGAATTTTAGGGAGACCACTTTAAATCCAATAGAAGACTGTTCCATATGATGAACTGATCATATGTGATAGAGAGAGAGAGAGAGAGAAACGTACACACACACACACACACATGTATGTGTGTGATATGATCACCAAGCCAGTATGATGTTGTAATGGTTAGAATGTCAGAATAGGACCGGAGAGATGCAAATTCAAATTCCTGCCCTCCAGCCATAATGCTTACTGGGTGACTTTGGGACCAGTCACTAACCTACATCACAGGATTGTTGTGAGTATAAAATGGAGATGGATGACGACTAATCATGTTTACCACCCAGAGCTATTTGAAAGAAGTGATATGTATGGGGGAAACCACTGAGGCATACTTTTTCCATCTCTCTGTGATCTTCTCTGTGTGTAAAGTACTAAAAGAATAGGGGAGAAAACATGGGGAAAGAAAAGAGAGCTAGCTCTGAGTCCTGGAAGGTATCTTTGCAAAGATGCTTTAGTCATTTATTTTATTTATTTGTATGCTATGTATGATGCTCTCATAATAAAATAGGTTTAACAGTGGTTAAAAACACAAATGCAATTAAAAAAAATGAAATGTCTAAAATGCCTAAGAGTCCTTAAGTTAGGGCAGTCTTTAAAGCTGAAAAGAGGAACAGATACTGCACAGATTGATTTAGGAGTCTGAAGCAGGATCTTAATCACACACACACACACACAAACACACACACACACACACACACACACAGAGAGAGAGAGAGAGAGAGAGAGAGAGAGAGAGAGGGAGACAGAAGGATGATAATTGATGGCAACTAGCAATGCTTTTCTATTGCTTTTTGCATTTTCATACATATTGTGTTTTCATACATTTATTGCAGAACTGTCATACTCTCTCTCTCTCTCACACACACACACACACACACTCCTATACCCAGGTGTCTTTGAAATGTCTCACATTGGAAGAAACACTGTAAATATATCCCCAACAACTGGAACAGCTGGACATTGTCAGAATTGTGCTAATAAAAGGAGGGAGGGGGTGAAACAGCTTTAGCTTGTACAAAATGCTTGAAGTCAGTCAGAAAGCCATTATTATGACCTTGTGCTGACCACATACTATGAAGTGTTACATGAGCAGGGACAGGGAAGTTGCTTAATGGAAGTTATATAGTAGTTAGATGTATCCTTGTCACACTTCATCTAAACTGATACATTGCAATGGTCCACACTGCTCAGACCTGGCAATTACTGTCCAATTCCAATCTATTCCACACTGCCACTATAATGAAAAATAATTAGGAGCCTGAAAATGAGTTTTCACATGAAATGGTTTCAGTGCTTGGACACAATTGCCTTTGGCAGATGGCTTTGGGTTTGCTTTAATATAATAAAGACAGTTAATCATCTCTAAAGAGTGCCCAGAATGAATAAACTTTTAACACTACTTTGTCCACTGAAATTCTTCTATTGATCAAATATATCGTAGCAATGAAGCCACAATTCTCAAGTGGAGTGTCTTTGCAAAATGCTTCGCAAAGCCCAAGCACACTGGAAAGAAATGGAAGCCTACAGAGAAATTAATACTCCAGCATCAACAGGATTTCGTTTTCGTTTTGTGCACGTGTGACATAGCAGTGACAATAAATGTGGAAGCTCCTGGAAATGAAATGCGATCTGACAAGGAAAAATCTTAGGACGTGAACTGAGACAAGTAAATGTCCCATTTCAGTGATTAGCTGTGACTGCAGAAGAGAACCCGGCTACTAAACATCAGAAATGCTATTAATTAAGGTTCCAGTCCTGTGAACAATTACACTCATGCCATTCAAGTCCCCGCCAGTGGTACTTACCTCCTTGTAAGAGTGCTCAAGATTGCATACTACTTCATTAGGGAAACTGTGATAGCTTGAAAAGAAGTTTTTTCTTTCAAAAATAACTTGACATATTCCTCATCCTAGAGTTGGTTCAGAGCAGAACTTCCATAGGCACACTTTCTCTAAAGCAGGGGCTCATTCGTTATGATTTAAGGACCATCACTAGTCCACTTTCAGGTGGTCCCGGAGACCATGATGGAAAAAACAGAGATATGAATTTAACGTCCCTTCACATACCTCAGGATTTATTTATTTACAATATTTATATACTACTCCCCATTCAAAATTTCAGAGCGGCGTACAAGATAAAACACAATTAAAACAGAATAAAACACCTTAAGTAGATTTTTAAAATCAAAATGAAAGGTTATTATTTATTATTATTATTTATTTATATAGCACCATCAATGTACATGGTGCTGTACAGAGTAAAACAGTAAATAGCAAGACCCTGCCGCATAGGCTTACAATCTAATAAAATCATAGTAGAACAATAAGGAGGGGAAGAGAATGCAAACAGGCACAGGGTAGGGTAAACAGACACAGGGTAGGGTAAAACTAACAGTATAAAGTCTGCACAACATCAAGTTTTAAAAGCTTTAGGAAAAAGAAAAGTTTTTAGCTGAGCTTTAAAAGCTGCGGTTGAACTTGTAGTTCTCAAATGTTCTGGAAGAGCGTTCCAGGCGTAAGGGGCAGCAGAAGAAAATGGACGAAGCCGAGCAAGGGAAGTAGAGACCCTTGGGCAGGCGAGAAACATGGCATTAGAGGAGCGAAGAGCACGAGCGGGGCAATAGTGTGAGATGAGAGTGAACTGTGTACCATGAACTGTGAACTGTGTACCATGGCTGGTCATTAAGGAAGGGCTTCCTGGAACAATGATGTTTTCAGGAGGCACCAAAAGGAATACAAAGTTGGTGCCTGCCTGAACTCCAGAGGCAGGGAATTCCATAGGAGGGGGGACTGAGGAGCAGTGGGCCTAAACCCTCACATGCATCATCAGTACAGGGGGGATTGAACTAGGTCCTGAGTGCTAGTGGTGTGGATAGTCTTGTCAGGTAGCCTGTGGGTGGCACAGGGGAAGGCAAGACATCACAGTACCCCCTAGATGAACAACTGTTGAGTTGATTATTACCCCACTGTTGACTATCGTTTTGTCTGAACAGTCTTTCTCTTGTTGGTTCAAAAAATACATGTTTATATTACATCTTTCTCTTTCCTCTCTGAGCTTGGAGTTGACACTGATTGCATTTAGGATGCTACTGAATCCAGAAATCTTCTTTCTTTCTTTCCATAAAAATTATTGTAAATGGGTTAAAGTTTGCATCTGTTGTAGATCTCTTGCTGTCTAAGAATCACTGAAATGTAGACATTCTCTTTTATAGCTGTTATCCTTTCGGACTAATGGGGTTCATATGTCTAGTGCATTCACTCTTTCACTTCAGTGAGCCTCTAGCTGTAGATGCTTTTTTTCTGTCCCTGCATCTTGATTTGATATTGCTGATTGGAGTACTGGCTTGTAAACCACCAAAGTTATGACTGGAACTCTTTATCTTTTCAGACTTCTAAATCGCTTGGTGGGTTTGAAATCCACATAAATATCTATTTAATTTAGGTTTTCAGTGATTTATTGATTCATTCTGCCTTTGTCTTCTCTGATTCAGTTCTATAGCAAATAATTGCAAGAGCCCTGAAATTTTCCATAAAGAGATTGTAGACAGTTGTAGAATGGTGAGTAGCTTATCTACATATAAAAGGCAAATGCATTCTGGCTCTTCAAATGGCTGTGTACAGAAGAAAAAAATGCACAGAAAATGATAAACAAAACATATTGTTCTCTTAATTTGATGCAATTGAATCGAATGTCTTAAGAGTTACTTTTCATTTTATGTAAGTGAAAGTTAAATTTTTCATGATGTACTCTTAGAGCAGAGCCAGTATGCTGAACCAATGTGGATCACTGAATAGCTCTATCAAAGAGTGCCTCATCCAATTTTTTAAAGCTGATTTTGTAATAGGAGATGCCACCAAAGAGCTTTCAAAGTCACATCCAGAAAAACAAAACAAAAACACAATGACTCCAAAGCACTTCTGTCAAATGCATTGAGCTATGGGTGCCTGGTTTGGACATAATGCTTAGCCATACTTTTTTTTTTTTTTAACCATGGCTGGTTGAAACTACCAGGATCTGGTTCACAGATATTCAAACAAACTGCGGTTCCTTTGATCTAATGTTGGTTTGTTGTTCACCCATCTCCTCTGTGAATACCTTGCTGTTATACCTTGCTCTTTGTGTTGCCCAAGGATTGGCATGGTATCACTGAATTATTGATTATTTTATTATTTATTTGTGGTATTTATGTATCGCTGAATATATTAAAATCCCTTAGCAGTTCGCAATAATAAAATACATTTAGTTATAGTATTAAAAACACAACATTAAAAGCACAACACCAGTTTGCTTCCCATTGGCTGCTTGCAGAAACAGAGCAGGGAACATAAACAATTTGTTCCTTAAGGGTATGGACTCGATGGCCTTCTGTGGCTCTATGAATCTGTGATATTCAGCTGCTCTTAGCATGTCCCTATATAATATACAGTCCCAAAGCCCCCTCCCTTCCCCTTTCCTAGACAAGACTTGCTAGCTCTCTTTGTTAACCCTTTCCTTCCAACTCTCCTGAAGAAAAATCCTTCCTGCTCTGGCCAGTCTTTCCCCAGTACAAACTTTTTACTGGTGAGGAAGCAGAAGGTGTTAACAACTACTTGGGTCCTTAGGATCCAAAGGAGTGGGTAGTTGCAGATTAATGGGGTAGTGGAAGTGTTTGTGCACTGTGTTCCCTTTGAAGTGCTAATGTTGTCCTGAGATGCACTTTCGATTAACTCCTTCCAATACACATTTTATTTCTGAGGGATATTGTGGTTGAGGTTTAACTTTAAACTTCATACTGGCTACTAAGGAGGGAGGGTGTGGCCAGACATCTAAAGAGGCTGAGGATCATGTGGGACCAGCTCTTATAGGCTCGGCCACACCCAGACCGAAGGGGCGTGTGTGTGCATGCAATGCATGTGTGCCTCATCTATTTGGCTCCTTCCTGCCTGCAAAAATGATCCCTGCCAAAGTCGTACCAACTGGTCAGGAATAGGACTTGCTTGGGGTGGGAATTCTGCTTGGGGTGGTTAAGACTTTCTTGTTCTAGCAGACACTTAATCTTTAATATAAAATCCTCCAGTTCTTAGCATGACTCAGCCAATATGGTTGGCTGGGGCATGCTGGGAGTTGTAGGAATTTTTATGTCTAAACATGCATAGGATTGTGCCCTTAATGTTTTTAAGGTTTTAATGCTTAGTACTTTGATACTTTCATTGTTGTAGCCATTGCTTTCATTGTTAGTTTATTGTTGATCTGATGGTTTTTGTTTTGTTTTTAATTCTTGTAAAGCATTCTTAGGGCTTTCTAATCCATATGAGCTTGACATTCTTGCAATAATTAAAAGGTAAGTATAGAACTGGATTATTTTAGTACATCACGCTGGAGCATAATGAAAGAAGTATTCTTTGCCATATCTAGCAAATAATGCAAGAAATACATAAGTATGCACTGACATACTCTCGAGGGCACAAGGGGGAAAATTCCTTCATTTCTCCATCCTTCATGCTACTGCTGGAACATCAACATTCGACAAGTAAGCAAATAGGAGGGGAGAAACCACCCTTTGGTGGGCTTAAGCCAAATACTTCTTGAGGGTTATTTTTGTTTGTTTGTTTTTGGAGAAAATACATGAATAATAATAAAAGCAAGTACAGCATTTGGCAGCTGTTTTAGTGGTGATTTGGAAGTTGCATTGCAGATGTACATGAGAATGAAACGATGCTGGGGGATGCAATTGCTATGAACATGTTAGAGTTCAACTCTCAAGATAGCACATTTAGCACATTGCAGTGTTCCCGTCTGTTATGGAATGGAAAACTTGATATATTGTCATGTCGACTTAGTGCAGTCCATTGCCTTTACTACATAGTGTTTCCCATTAATTTTTTGGGTGTGTGGGGGTGAAAAGAAACCAATGTTTCATTGCTTTTAAACATTAAAATGAACAAAACTGTTAAATGCAAAGGCTAGATATTTTCTGTGTTTCCTCGATCAAAAAGGGACAGAAATAACATTTAATATTCTTATTGTAATACTAAAGGGTTAGAATCTGCCTGTGTAGGATAGTAGCTGATGACATCCTATCCCGCTCAGGGACATTGTATAGGGGAAAAGATGGCTGCCCCCATGGATACATTTTTCCGTATGATGTCCCTGTGAGGGACAGGACTTCATCACATACTGTCAGTCCAAGAAGCGTTTTCAGATGCATTTTGAATGTGCTCAGCAGTCGTACTGTGCCTTGTAGCTGCTCCAAGGTGCTAGAAGACAGGGCAGGAAACCTGGCACCCTCTAGGCATTTTGGACTAGAACTCCCTTATTCCCTAACCTTTGGACAAGCTGGGTGGGGCTTATGGGAACTGTAGTCCAAAACACCTGGAGAACATCAGGCTGCCTATCCTGCACTAGAACCTGTAAAAAAAGAAAAGAAATGAAAATGAAAAGGAAGTCCACTTCATAAATGTCTAAGAACCATGGCTTTAGCAAGTTTTACCAGCAATGTAATATCTGCCATTGCTCAGTTTAACCTAAGTGCTCACCTACACCAAGCAGGATATTCCACTATGAAAGCAGTATGAAAGTGGTATATAAAAGGCAGGAGCCACACTGCTGCTTTATAGCGGTATTGAAGTGCACTGCAGGATTTACAGTATTGCTTTATAGTGGTACTGAAGTGCACTGACAACTGTTGGAGCCCATGACACATCTACACCAAGCAAGATATAACACTGTGAAAATGGTACGAAAGTAATATATGGTATGTGTCAACGGGCCCCAACAGTCGTCAGTGCACTTCAATACCACTATAAAGCAGTAGTGTGGCTCCTGGCTTTTATCTACCGCTTTCATGCCACTTTCATAGTGCAGTATCCTGCTTGGTGTAGACTAGACCATAGTCCTGGAATGTGGGGGACAAGAGAACCAAAGGGAAAACAAACGTAAACTGTGCATTTTTAACTGTGCATATTTATTGTTTTATACTGTATGTTTTTATCTGTACGCCGCTCTGAGATTGTAATGATATAGGTTGGGATATAAATGTTTTAAATAAATAAAAATAAATAAATAAATAAATAAATAAATAAAAAGCATGCTCCTCCACCCACCTCCACCCTGATAGTGAGAGCATAAGAAAAGGTGGTTTGTCCAGCTTGAATTTTCCCTTGTTTATGTCCTAGGATGGCTCTGCCTGTCCACTACTTTCAGGCAAATTAGATTTTCCAGTGAGTATTTCCCTTTTGTAACTGAGTGACAGATCTGACCTTTAAGGAAGTGGGGGAAATGTTTGCTGGTCTAGTTTACCAGCAGTAATGGATGTTTTAGAATACTGACAAATGATAGGAAACGTGATATTGACTGTTCTATAATAAAACGTTATGGTGAGGCTTCCCTCTTCTAAATGTTAGTGTGTTGAAAGTGCAAATGCAAGTTTGGTTTTCCTGTTGGCAACTGTATGCAAGGGTGGGAAGAGGAGGGAGAAAACACAGAAGAAACGCGGAAGATAAGGCCCAAGCAGTAACAGAAGTATCTCTCGTAACACAATGATAAACAATACAATAAGGCTTCCATTCACTTTAAATAAAGGGGCTTTCATTCAAAAGTTCCCAACCCGATCCCTATCAGCGCCAGCAACAATTCATCAGTTGCGCTGTGTGGAAATGCCATGTTTTGGTAACACATTTTCCTAAGCCTTTTGCTTTCTTTATTAGCCAACTGAGTACACAATTTCCACAGAGGTCTTCTAAACATGTGTGCCCTACTCTGAGTGCTATCATATTTACCTGCAGGATCACAAAGACGTTCCTGGAATGCACAGATGTTGCTCTGGTTCAGTGCCATGATTCATATCATGGCATCTTAATCACCTGCTTCTAGGCTGCCACTTTCAAAGTTAGTCTGTTGCAAGAAACAACAACAAATAGCCTTGTAGCACCTTAAAATGAGCAAATATGTTATGGCACCAATTTCTTCTAGAGTAAAGTTTGCTTTGTGAGATGCATTCTGCTGGCACTGGAGTTAGGATGGTATTTTGTGAGTAGGGTTTAGGAATAGTGGAGAAATTCATTCAGTTCATATGTTAATATGAATTTACCTAATTTCACAATTTTGAACCACTATGTGAATTGAAACTCAGTTATCCTTTGAAATGGGCACTTCTCCATATTTTGCAATGGAGTTCTCAATCAAAAGATGTGTACCAAATGCATAGTTTGGGGAAATAGCAATAAAATGCATTTTATTAGGAAAATTGCTTGAAAAATGTATATATGTTAGACCAAAAAATAAAATAAAAAATGCATGTTTGAATGCAGGAACATGTTCATGAATTTCCATTTTCATGAAAAAAAATTCTCAAAGTTCAGGATGAATAGAACTTAAGATGGTAGAAATTCCCAGAGTTCAAAATGAACCAAATTTCAGATTGGGAAACTGAAATTGACAGATTCATCCATCCTTAGTAAGGATGGGTGAGAATTTCATTTGGTCCTTTTTTATATATATTAACTTACCAAAATTTAACATTTCTTCATAATCTGGATGGAAAGAATTTAAGATTTATAAACGTTGACTGTGGGAGAAAATGAAATTGGAAAATTGTCCATCCCTGCATGAGTTCCCATATTTGGTCCTGTGACCTGAAGTTCTGCACCCTTGATCTATGCAAATGTCCATGGAATAGGTGGGCAGGCAAGAGAGGAGGGAGGCCACTGGTGTGGGCACTTTGCCCCTTCTATATGTGGCACTCCCTTCATGTGAAAAATGTGTCAACAGTGCTCAAGCATTTCAGCAAAGCCCAGGCCTAATAATGGCTTAGAAATTACTTAAGGTGTAGGGAGTAAAGCAAGAGTCTGTGAGTTTCTGGACCAAGGCCTACTTTACAGTGTATATTTTAATATTTTTGAGACTAGTATCCAAAACAAAGTGAATGTACTAAAAAATAATCCATCAAAATGAATAGGACCGCTTTCCAGGAACTTATATTTAGAATAGGGTGTAGGGGCAAGCATTGTACCTTATGCTTGCTTTGTACATTTATGAGAGATACTGCAAATCACCCCAAAGCATCTAAAAAAAAACAAAAACAAGTTATTAACAGCAAGTCATATAGTATTATTTGGATAGATATAGAAAAACTGAACATTTCAGAAAGAAAAGAAGACCAACAACTTTGTTTATTTATTTATTGCATTTATTGCATTTTTATACTGCTGAAGCTCTCTGGGCGGTTTTTTTAAAAAATATATTTTTAGAATAATGGCAGGTTTTAATAGAGCTGTATTTTGTACTGTATTTTGGCAAGTCTCCCTTATGGTGGACATCACTTAGTTCTGAAGGATTAACATAATTTGTTTGGCCTTTTATGACAATAGGTTTACCCTGCAGTGTTTAATGAAGTTTGAGGAAGACAGAGTAAATTCCATGGACAGTTTATACTGGGCAGAGGAAATCAATGTGGATTTTCAAAAAGGAAGTCAGGCGTACCTAACTTGATTAACTTCAGAGTCAGGGACAATGGCAGAGGGCAGGTTGACACATTAGACACAAACTGTTTGGAACCCAAGACGTCTTTTGATCAGCATAGCATAAAAGACGTTTTGAGTGTGGCGAGGCTTGGTGGATGGCCTAGCTTTTGTCACAGTATTAGAAGTTGAAAGATGTTTGACAAGACGTTTAGATCTCCAGATAAAATTAGGAGGGCTAGTCCACATATAAAAGGGAAGAATTATTGAAATAGAAGGAACTGCTCTTTAATGTACAAAACAAGACTCCCAAGTAATGAGGAAAGTGGTGGTGGAGGAGGAAATTGTGGAGGGATTATGCCTTAAATGGTCACAAAGCTGCAAAACACTGATTAGAAAGATAGTATCAAATGTCTGGCAAAGATGCAGGGAATAAAAGGAGGCTGTTTAAACAATCCAAGGAGTTATAAAGTAACTAAAGCTAGTCCCAGATATTCATTGCTAATAAATTATCTGGAGAGTCTAGCTTTCTCCCACACCCACATCCAGCTAACCGTTACCATGGAAGAAATGGCTAATACAAGATCCCCTTTGCTGTGATAACAGGCTGCTGAATTGAAAACTTCCCAAGCCTTAATAAAGGATATTTCAGTGCAAGAGGAGTGACAATCCAATCGGTTCAAGGTTATGGGGAGGTTAAGATTTAAAGTCACGGATTGTATACAGCTCATTTCCCTCCACTGTCAAAAGGTTCTTTGATCCAGTGGTGGCTACACCAGTTGAATGGGGAGGGAAGTCATTTTTGATTATTGTTCCTTCGCCTGCATCCCCGGCACCACTTACCACACTGTTTTGAAGGTTTTAGTTGCCTGTAGAGGGAGGAGAAGATTTCAAAAATGACCTTGTACTCTTTTCTACTGATGGAAACCTCCAATGGATCAAAGACCCTTCCATTAGCAGAGGGACACCAAATGAAAAGAACCCAATGCTTTTACAAAATGTACAGAACTACTTTTATATGGAGATAATTATAACCTGTACAAAGATGCTTTACTACAGTAAAGAAGATTTTCTTTAGGGTTTTGCTTGCTTGCTTGCTATTGCAAGAACGGAAGAGTGGTTTGCCAGCCGTAGTCCACCAAACTGATAGACCCGCTTCAAGTCTCACCACAGATTCCTTTTGTGTATTTATTTGTTTATTTATTTATTACATTTCTATACCGCCCAATAGCTGGGGGAAATCCCTCTTTTTCAACTAGTTTCACATTTGTAAAATGGAAATGGTGTTCACATAGATGCTGATCCAGCAACAGAAATCGTTATCTATACCTAAATCAGATGCACTTGCAGATCACAATGCTCATCTAGACCCCTCTGAACTGACTGGCAGGACAGGAAGTGCCTTTTCTGATATGCATCGTGTTGTATCTGTTCTATACCAATCAACATAAAAGAAACACTACAAAAGGCCATGTTTGGCAGAAAAAGGAAATATGCTGAATTTATTGAGTACAATCACACACACACACACACATCATATTTACCAAATTGTTGTCTATGAACTATGGGTGGCCAATCCTGTAGCACAGAAAACTGGAGCTGAGTACAGGCTGTCATACTGAGCTGCTGTGATGAAGCAGTGATAAGTTGCTCAATGGCTCTTTGTTTCAGTTGGTCTTTTATACTCATTTTCTTGTCATTTTGGGGTAGATCATAAGGGTTCTTCCATGCTCCTTGTAAACTATTTATCAGAGGTTCCTAGCAATGCACAGACAGATTCAACATCATCAGCAGATAGGATCTTGATTGTCTTTCTTCTTCTGCATAGTGCCAGGATCTTACTTTTCCTCTGAGCTCCTCTTGTATTCCTTACACTGATCTGTAGATTCTCACATGTCTTCTTTCAAGGCCTCTTATCTCTTCTTGTAACTTCCAAATACGTTAGATATGTTTGTCTTACCAGTGCCTTGGGCTTCTACATAGTCAAAATTCTGTACCGGTTCATATTGATAAGTGCCTCATGCCTCTACTTACTCACACATTTTCTCACAATCAAAATTCATAGTTTTATAGGCACCTGTTTTCCTACCACATGTTTATACCCAATTATTGCTAGGGTATGCATCACGATGTGAAGAATGCAGTCATTATGTAACAGAAATATACTGCAACACCAGTCCAGTTGTTGCATGCATTTAATTACAATCTATAGTTGGATTGAGGACGAGGTTGATATCAGTATGGACAAAATTAAGATCATAAACCGAACTAGAGAGCCTTCTATGTTGACATTTCCCTCTCCTTTCCCAATGGTATATTTTTGCATTTTTGTTTTTCCTTGGAAAGAGGGGAGATGGCACAAAGGCAAGCTATCAAGTGCTCACTCAAAGAAGTGCCATTCTGCCATGCCCGGCATCGCCTGGGCATGGGGAGGCCTTTGTGGGTGTGAGTCGTGCCCGCTCGCCATTGGCTGGGCACCATAGGGCCACGAGACAGGGAGGGGATGAAGAAATCTTAAAAGAAAGACTCACCCCTCTCAGCTTGTTCTTTGCAGCGCGGCTCCCTCCCTCCCTCCCTGTAGTCAGTGTGGGCTTGCTGGTTGCCATTTGGGGCTGAGTAGGAATTTTTTACTCATGTACTGACTTGTGCGTAAGTTTTTTTGCCTACCCCACACTGTAAGACAGCTTGGGAGTAATAAATAGGTTAATCTGATTCAATTTGGTCACATTGTGTCTGGCGCTAGGTACAGGCATCCAGAGGGATCGCAAATTGGTGAGCATTCACAGGCTCTGTTCAAGGTGACTGGTAAGATCTGAGGCTCCCAGCTTTGAGCCCTGCAGCCTAGCTAGGGAGATAAGACTTACCTTTGGGGCCAACCCTAGTCAACCACTCTGAACCTTGTGGTCTGAGTTGGGGGTGACAAAGGAAGGTCTCCCTATCCCACAAGGGGCAGGCCCGTGGGAAGGCGAATGGTCCAGTGCCTGCCCATGGGCTACAAATGGCTCGCCCGACCTGAAGGTCCTGCAAGCAGGCCATACTGGATGCCTGATAGGATTTTCACCCCTTTGTAGATTATTAAGTAAATGAGGCCCTGTTTAAACCCAGCTATTGTTGTCTGCCTCATTATTTCTCGACCTATGCACCACAATGCTTGGGATGGGGAGCATCATAATTTTTTTTCAGAGAATTATCTTGTTAGTGTAACTAAATGTACCATTGCACCATGCAAATTGTATTATTCAACCAGCATCTCCTCCCCAATCAACACAGCTTGGGGGGAAAAACAGTTGGAAATAATAAAGAGAATTGAAGCGAATAATGAAGATACTCACAAAGTAAAAGTCTAATTGGTTGAATTGTCTGGTCACGTAGTTCCATTCCGCAGATATCAATGAGAATATCATGAGAAATTTATTAAAGAATAAGAAAAATGTGTAGAAAGCAATTAAGTTTGTAATTCAGTGAGAGTTCCTACAAGAGTTTCATTAAGAGTTTTCTTTACGAGACAGTAAAGTACTCTGGTAAACCTGAACGCCAACTGCACTTGTGTCAACTGTTGTTTTACTATTTTAGCCAAAAAATGAGCTTGAGCTTAATTCATAACATGTCTGCTCATTAAATTAACCTGGGTATTTTTTTCTTCACAGCCAGATAATTACAAGCTCTGTGGTATGATATCATTTTAATATATTGATTGTGATAGATCGATAGAATACACACACACAGCAATGCATTAACATATTTATGGCAATACTTAATTTATTGTATTTTTTCAAATATTTAGTAATTATATTTAATAGCAGCTGTAATGTAAAAGCTGTGAAAGCAATAAAGTGGTTCACATCTGTTTAAGTTTTTTTTTAAAAAAAAAGTTATGATGGGTCTTTGTATCAAACCTCAGGGTATACAAAAACAATCAGTGAGTGAATAAAAGGAAGGCACTGTTATTCTTGAAGTGAAGTTGTTGGATGTCTTTCAAATTATTATGCCAGGCCAGATATTTTTTGCATAATGAGAACATCTTTCATGTGTCAGAACAGGTTTTGATTATAACTAAATAAGCCAAAGCAGGGATATGCTGATAAGGTGACCTTTAATGTAAAGTTTGGGCTGAGTTATCTAAAAGTATTTTTTAGAAGAGATCCACATTTGGCTGGTGATAGAGAGGCACATAAAACAAAAGGCATTTGTAACTCGAGATATGAGTAGGAGAATTCCATTATATCGGTCCTCACAAAATAATGAGGATGGATATAATGGCATTCTAAAAAAAAAAAAAAAGGAAGGATGAATCATAGTGATGAGTCATTGCCAATATCCACAATTCAAAAAAAGAAGAAGTGAATATGACATGAAAACTATTTATTTACAGCACAGTACACAATACACCTGGTCTTCAAGTCCAATGGCATACAGTGGTTTAATCTAACTGCCTAATAGTTTTCATAAAGTATCCTATGAGATAACCTCTATTGTCCTCCGCTCCTTTATTCCTGAACAATTATCTCCAGAATATGGAATGATGCGAAGGTGGTACACCATGCAATTCAGATCCTGATGAAGAAAAGCTTAGAGATGAAAGACAGGAACAGAAAACCCATGTACTTATTGATGGGTTTAAAGAACTAGAATAATTCTGTTACAGAGCTCCTAGCTTTCAGTGGCCTTGGCTCAGTTCTTTTTCTGTTTTGCTTTGTGAAGGTAAAGCCCTTAAATAGGGCTTTAAATTACTTGAAGTAAATACATATCTACACATTCCTTTGTTATGCAGATTACTAAGGTGAGTACTAAGTGCCCTTCCATCTAGTATGGCCAACAAGTAGTTCTAACAATCACTGAGATAAAATTTATATTTCAAGGCCACAATCATATTTCTGGTACTTGGGAATAAGTCCCTTTGAACTCAGTGGGATTTACCTTTGTGTAAAGATGCATGGGGCTCGCTCTGTGTTTTTCCCCTTTCAAATTTATACAGTAGATTTCTTGTATACATGTAATCTAGTCACCTATCTTTCCAACTGAATGCTGTTATTATTATTATTATTATTTATTTATATAGCACCATCAATGTACATGGTGCTGTACAGATAACACAGTAAATAGCAAGACCCTGCCGCATAGGCTTACAATCTAATAAGTTGTAGTAAACAATAATGAATGAAGGAATCCATTTCATTTTTATCTTGTATTTATGGTTTTAATTTATTTCTATACTCCCCAGAGAATGATGGTTATAGGGTAGTTTAAAAATATAATAAAGACATAAATAAAATATTTTCCCCCTTTGGCAAACTTTAAAAAAACAGAGTCTCCCTTTCCATCTCTTAGGCCCTTTCTACACCCAAGGATTATCCCAGGAAAATGGAGGGATCGTCCCTGCCTGCTCCTGGGATCCCCTGTGTGTCATTTGGATGCACAGGGATGATCCTGGGACAATCCCGGGGAGAAAAAGCAGGGGTAGAAACGGTCTTACAGTGCAATCTTAACTACTTAAGCATGTCTACTTAGCAGTAAATCCTATGGAATTTGATGGGGTTTACTCACAGGAAAGTGTGCATAGGATTGCAATCACAAAGAAGTAAAGTTTCAGTTTTTTACCTGTACTATAATCTTGACCATCCTATTTTCTTCACTTGTTATTTATGCAACAGTTTGTGTAGGCTCTGACATTAGTTACTTTCTTCCACTGCCTTTGTCTCAAGTCCACATAGATGGCTGATGCTATCTCAGTTAGAAATTGAATCGTCTGGGAGATTTTATTTCTGCTTCTAATCATTTACTTACAGCTCTGTGGATGGCAGCGTTTGGCAAACATCAATTCTTCTTGTTTTCTCTTCTGTTTGAATGAAAGTAATTATGTTTACAACAAATTAAGCATCATATTTTTCTCCTTTTGGTGTTCAGTAGAGTCTGATTCATCTTCAGCAAGTATTTAGACTGTTCCTGCCTTTCATTCTAGCAGCAGGCATAAAATGGGATATAAAAATAAAAGGAATTCTAGTATATGGGTCTGGTTATGTGTAGTTTGTGGGAATAGCTTTGCTAGACTTGAATGTTCAGAGATCTGATCCATTTGGAATGGCTGGTAAGGACCCGAGCGCCCCTCAGACAACAACAGATATCAACATGTTTTTCATGTGGAAGGTCAGGCATTCAACTCCTGGCTTTCTCCATCATAGGAAGAATCTTGGGTAGCAGAGTTGAAAATAGATCTTGGCTTGAGACAGTGGATTTTGCAGCCAATCACAGCAGATAGCTTTGTGCTAAGTGATGCAATTCTTCAATGGTTCAATACATATTCTTCCCTTTCTCACTTTTCCCTCTGCCCATTTTTTTATTCTAAGCCTTGGGGTTCTGACATGTCAGATCTGTAAAGATAGTGCTACATAAAGAATAAATAATTATCATTATTACCGTAATCAAGCTACTATTCATGATAGCCCCCAAGATCACAGGCATCATGTTTCTGAATGCCAGTCACTGTGGAACAACAGTCATAAAGGGCAACAGACCCTCATATCCCAATGTTGGGCTCCCCATAGGCATATAGTTGTTCACTGTGGGAAGCAGGGCTAGGTAGGTCCTGATTCAGCAGGACTCTTCTTATATGCCTGTATTCAGACTAAAAGTAGCAGGCTAATATTAATAACTCTTGGTGCTCATTCGCTCACAAGACTATCAAAATTGTTAAGATGCTTTTACAACAGAAAGAAAGTTGAAATTTGGTGCACTTAGATCCTAAATGCAGCAGCTAGACTGCTGGCTGGTATATCTTACAGAAACGATAATAACACCGGAATTGGAATTGCGCTGTCTGCCAATATGTTTCC
Source organism: Elgaria multicarinata webbii (assembly GCF_023053635.1). Taxonomy (NCBI): domain Eukaryota; kingdom Metazoa; phylum Chordata; class Lepidosauria; order Squamata; family Anguidae; genus Elgaria; species Elgaria multicarinata. The sequence goes on from NC_086174.1 coordinate 101,863,402, forward strand.
GGTCAGAATTCAAGGTGTTGGTAATGATGTTTAAAGCCCTAATCAGCTTGGGACCTCGATACTTGAGGGACTGCCTCTCCTTATATGTGTCTGCCTGAGACTTGAGATCTGTTGGAGGAGCCCTCCTCTACGTCCAACCAATGTGAGACATACACTATGGTGGGACACGGGAGATGGCTTTCTCTGTTGTGGCACCCCAACTGTGGAATGCCTTTAGAGGCCCGACTGGCACCGTCTCTGGCCTCATTTCGGCACCAAGTTAAAACACAGCTTTTTAATGAAGGCTTTGATAACTAAATTCACCAAGCCTGTACATAGTTTTAATTGTTTTAATTGGTTTTTACTGTTTTAAAATTCTGTATTGGTTTTAGCTTATGAATGGTTTGATTTGTTTTTAGCTGTGTATATTTATTGTTTTATATTGTTTGTATGATTTTATCTGAATGCCTCCCTGAGATCCTTGTGATATACGGCAGGATACAAATGTCTTCATAAATAAATAAATACTTTATTTCACAATGCCATCACTTCCTCTAACATGAAATAAGTGGACTCAAAGTATAAAAATGCCCCTGGCACACTATCCCATCCTTTTATTTATCAGTGGAGGTCAGTCTGACCCTTACTTTAGAAAAACTTGCCCCATGACTGTTTACAGATCTAGTACTCCTCAGTTTTCCAAAATTGTTTCTTGTGCTCTGCCAAAAGTTCGTTGCACATTTTTTCAAGCATTCTTAATCAATTTTAGAGAAAAGATATTGGGGGTGGGAATACTCAAAGGAGCAGACAAAATTGAAGAACATTTCATGGGGGATGGTGTGGGGTTACAGTATTTCTCTTACCTAATTTATGAGGTGGCTGAGGAGTGTGATTGTCCTGCCTTGCGTTGTACATCTATGTCTCCAGCAGCCACCCCAGCTTCCCACAATCAATTAAAGTTCAGGGGAAGCATTGCTAACAGTGACCCCACCTCCAATTTGTTTAAATATATATTTAGGAGAATTTCTCCTCTCCCTGGAGAAATTTGGGTGGAGAATTTCAAAAGGCCATTTGCATTTTTTTAGAAATGCAATATATAAAGAAATAACATAATTATAGAATTCATAGGATAGAGCAAGATAAAAATGGAAAGAAACAAAATGAAAAGGGGGGAAGACTACAGTGATCTATCCTAGAGGTTTTTATATATGGCAGGATTATCTTCAGTATGAAGATTTGTCCCTCTGTATCTCAGCCAGTGTTTCAACTCTTATTATTTCTTACAAGTGGCTTGGTTAAGATCAAGGCAGAAAATGAAAGAGCAGTTCTTGTTGTCATAGCCAGACAGGGAGACTATCTTGCAAGCAGAGCTCCCATGTCATAAACCATGAAGACTGACGTTGTAGAATTTTCTTGAGGTGAAAATGTAGTTTTCCATCTTGGTTGTAAAAATCTGAAAACACTAATTCTATAGCCCTTCAGAGTGTCCAAAATGCAACTCTCTACATCATTTTGTAATCCTATAAGGAATTCCTGTGAGATGGTAAGTTCTGTAAGGCCACCTAGTGAATTCAGAGCAGATGCAAAGAACTGGCTACTTCCTGGTTCCAGCTTAGCTACTATGCTACACTAGGTGTAGCACCTACATGATAAAAATGAACAAGACAGATGCATCATATTTCTGTTTCCTCTTCTAAATCTTTGTGCACTTTTTATAATGGGATATGATAAGAAGTGAAACTTAATCATTTACAACTTTATTTAATGAGGAAGAGGCCATGAGAATTGCTTCTCATTTACCACTGAGATCAGTCCCTTGGTCAATGCCAGCTGTCTAACATAATTTCTTACAGACTCTGGTTTCCTCTTCTGTAAACCTTCCAGGAGAAGTTTCTTTGTGCCAGGAGAAAACAAATGCCTTTCTCTGCTTCAGTGGTGTTTCCAGATGTTCTTCTTGTTGCTACATATGGACAGTGCTTTTCTCTCCCATTAAGTATGTTGCGGAAGGTTGCATATTCCTCTAAACCAAAAACAAAAGCACTAAGAAATGATGGAATAGTTCCAAAGGCTTTTAAACTGTAGATTAAAGTTATTTAAATGAGCATCTTTTTTTAAAAAAAGAAAAAAGCTCATTGAATAATTCCAATTGCAGATGATGATATTACCCAAAATGTAGTTTTCGGAATCAGCATGAAGACAAGGTAGTGTCTTAGGGTGAAGCAATACAGCAGTGAGCATGTGGGGACAGGGATTGCAGGAGGTTAGGAAGGAAAATTTAGGCCTTCCCCCCCCCTCCCCGGCTGTGGTCCTCATGAAAATCCCTCATTTGAATAATAATAATAATAATAATAATAATAATAATAATAATAATAATAATTTGTTACCCACCTCTCCCTCTGTATCGAGGCAGGGTACAACACAAATAAAAACACCATAAAATATATATAAAACTAATTCAAACATTTAAAACCAGTGCATAATTAAAAGCAGCACACCATTAAAAAAGTCATCTTAAAATTCAGCTGGGTAGGCCTGCCGGAAGAGATCAGTCTTTATGGCTTTTTTTAATTTCTGGAAGACTGTTAAATTGGTGAATCTCTCCCGGCAAGCCATTCCACAAACTGGGAGTGGCAGAAGAAAAGGTCCTCTGGGTAATAGTTGTCAGCCTTGTTTTTGTTGGCTGGAGTAAATTCTTCCCAGAGGACCTGAGTGTGCAAGGTGGATTGTACGAGAGAAGGCGATCCCGCAGGTAGCCTGGACCCAAACCATGTAGGGCTTTATTTATTTATTTATTTATATAGCACCAACAATGTACTTGGTGCTGTACAAAATATACAAATAAAACAGCGATACCCTGCCTAGAGGCTTACAACCTAAAATCACATTAAAACATATGAAGGGGGAAAGGGGTTCACAAAACAGAAATAAGAGAATAATCATAGTAATATAAGAACAGTAAATCAAACCAAAATACCAAAAGCTATTGAAAACAAATGAGTTTTCAAATGTGTTTTAAAATCTACAATGGAACTCGTGATACGTAGTTGCTCTGGAAGAGCATTCCAAGCAAACGGGGCAGCCAGAGAGAATGGGCAAAGCCGGGCAAGAGAGATAGAGACTCTTGGGCAGGAGAGCAACATAACATTTGAAGAATGGAGGGTACGAGGGGGATGGTAGAGTGAAATGAGAGAGGAAAGATAAGAAGGTGCAAGACCATGACATGCTTTGAATGCCAGCAAAAGAAGCTTATACTGAATTCTATATGGGATCGGAAGCCAATGAAGAGATTTCAACAAAGGAGAAACATGGTCAAAACGACGAGCCAAGAAAATAATCTTGGCTGCAGAATGATGAAGAGAGACCAAAGAGGAGAGATGAGCATAAGGAAGACCAGTCAAAAGAAGATTACAAAAGTCCAAACGGGAGATAACCAAAGCATGGACAAGGGTCTTAGCAGAAGATTCAGATAAGAACGGACGGATCCTAGCAATGTTATATAGGAAAAAACGGCAGGACTTGGCTACAGCCTCGATATGTGAGGAGAAAGAAAGTGAAGAATCAAATATGAAGCCAAGACTACAAGCTTCTTCCACAGGATAAAGTGTGACATTATTAACAGTAACAAAGAGTGAAGAGCGAGGGAATGGTTTGGGAGGGAAGACAAGCAAAACTGTTTTCACCATGTTTAGTTTTAAGCAAAGCTGAAGCATCCAGGCTGAGATATCAGACAAACAGGCTGAGATCCTAGCCTGAACGTCAGAAGAAAGTTTGGGAGAAGAGAGATACAATTGTGTATCGTCTGCATATAGGTGATATTGGAGGCCATGAGAATGAATAAGATTACCTAACAATAACATGTATAAAGAGAACAACAAAGGGCCAAGTACTGAGCCCTGTGGCACCCCAACTTGTTGGGGAAAAGAAGAAGACAAGTGGCCATTAGCACACACCCTAAATGAGCGACCTGCGAGATAGGAAGCAAACCAGTCATAGACAGATTCACGGAATCCAAGGTCATATAGGGTAGCCAATAGGAGGTCATAATCAACCATATCAAAGGCCGCAGTAAGATCCAAAAGAATAAGAACTGAAAACAGGCCTTTAGATTTGGCAATAAGAAGCTCATTGGTAATCTTAGTAAGAGCTGTCTCAGTAGAATGCAGAGGACGGAAGCCAGACTGAAAAGGATCAAAGGCCAAGGAACTAGAAAGAAAATGAAGACAACGGGAATAAACCACTCATTCCAAGACTTTTGACACGAATGGCAGCAGAGAAATAGGGCGATAATTGGCAAGAGAAAACATATCGAGAGAGGATTTTTTTAGAATGGGGGATACTGAAGCATGCTTAAAGGCAGAAGGACATGTGCCAGAAGACAAAGAAGTGTTAATAATGTGGAGTAGGGAGGGAAGAATGGTAGATGTAAGATTGATAAAGATGCGAGAAGGGATAGCATCAAGAGGGCAGGTGGAGGGCTTCAAAGAATGCATTATACTAGTAAGTTCATCAGCAGCAATCAGAGGAAATGCAGAGAAAATTACAGGGGGAACTGGAAGTTGAGTAGTGAATGTTGGGGGAGAGATAGTAATAGCGAGCTCAGAGCGAATTGTTTGGATTTTGTTGTTGAAAAAAGTAGCAAAACCCTGAGCAGACAAGGAGAGAGGAACGGAGGGTGGGCTGGGTTTCAGAAGGGTGTCAAATGACGTAAAAACCTGCTGAGGGCGCTTGGCTTGAGACTGAATAAGGAGGGGGCGGAGCTGGACGCCATGACGGGTAAGATTTCTCCTTGAGACTCCCGTACGGGGGCGATCTGAGAACTTAATTATCTCATTCAAAAAGGCATGGGTCGTCAATGAAACTGAAGAGAAAGGACTGTGATTTTTAAGTGAGGGTGAAAATCTTGTTTTTAGAAGCAGAATCAGTTTAAGGAGGGAGAAAAGCAGCCCGGTGTCTCTGGCTGTAAATTAGTCAGACGGAATGGAGGGGGGAGCGATGAAAATGAAACTGGCTTTGTGAATGTCAGAGCTCTTCCGTCTCCCAGTCTGATAAAGACGGTGAATTACACCCCTTATCTGAGAAGAATGTCTAATTGGCAGTAAATTCACCCTTTAAAAAGCATTGAAGGAGGAAGTGTTTATCTGCGTAGAAAAAGAGACGGTGCGGATTGTATACGGGACATTAAGTGAGAGTCAAAAATAGATCCATGCCGAATGTTAGAAAATAATAATAAAAAAAAACCCTGGGAAGGCTACAAAACGCCCCTCTACTCATAATTTGGCACGTCTTGAGAAACTGTCTACAGAAGAAGTTACACAAAGTAGTGGAAGTGGAAGCGAGTGGGACAGTTCTGTCAAGATGGCGGAGAAACCTGGCACGGTGCCAACTTCAACTACAATGGAAGATCTGAAGAGGCTGATTTTGAACAGTACAGCAACACTGAGTAAGAAGATGGATGAAAATGCTAAGAAGGCAGATAAGAGGATGGGGGTACTCGCAGACAAGATCGCTCAGAATGATAGAGCTATAAAGATGCTAGATGCTGAAGTAAAATTAGTGGAGAAAAGGCAGGATGTCTTTGAAAAAGGCTGTGAGGTGAAGTTCCAAGAACAAGAATTAAAGCTGATCCAATTGCAAGATCAGGACCGACGTTCCAACGTACGAATTAAACACTTTGTTGAAGAACCAGCAGAGGATTTGAAAAAAATAATACTGAAATGGTTCAATGATATGATGCCTGATCTGGATATAAAAGACTGTGACCTGGAAAGGATCCACAGAGTGGGAGAAGCAAATTACAGAGGAACCAAGGACATTCTTGTGAAATTTGGCAGTTATTACAAAAAGGAGCAAGTGATGAAGAAATTGAGGTCCATGGCTATGATAAAATATAAAGGCAAAGCAGTGCAAGTATTCAACGATCTTTGTCAGCAAACACTCCAATGGAGACGCAGCGTTAAGCAAATAACTGAAACGTTAACAAGAAGCACAATAAAATATGCTTGGGGTTACCCTGTTTTCTTAAAGTTTTCATGTGGTGGGAGTCAATACAGAGTAACCTCTTTGGATCAAGGCAAGGAGTTGCTGAAGAGTCTAGGTTTATCTAAGGAAGCAAGTCTTGGAGCTGAAGCTGGAAACGGAGCTGAAGCGGGGGCGTCTGGGATGGGGTAAAATGTTGAATGGTTATGAGATAATCATACATAAAAGCTGTTAAGTATAGAGATCTTGCCTCTCAGGCGGAGCTCCGCCTCCCCCCCTTAAGGTAGTTAATGGCCGGAGTGGTAGACTTACGGGGATATGGGGGTGGGAAGGAGGTGGGGGGTGGGATGGGAGATTGGGGGGGTTTAATAGGGTGGGAGGGAGGGAGTTGAAGGGGGGTTTAGGGTTTGTGTTTTTTGTTGTTTATGTTTATGAGATGCAGAGCACACGGGATCGGAAGAAGAATCAAAAGAGTAAATATGGATAAAAAAATTAAAGTATCAACGCTTAATGTTAAAGGTCTGGGGGCAGTCGTGAAAAGGAGGAGAATAGAACAAATGTTAAATAAAGAAAGATCTGATATTATTATGATGCAAGAAACACACCAAAAATTTGATGGCGTAAACAAAATACGGACAAAGTGGTCAGTCTATTATGAAAAGTCATTAGGGACTTCAAAAAAAAATGGAGTGGCAATTTTGATTTTTTAAAAAAGTGGATTTATATTAAAAACTATAAAAAAGGATGATAATGGTAGATATCTTATGATAAAGGGACAAATTGAAAATGAATCATATACATTAGTTAATGTTTATGCCCCCAATGAGAGACATGGAGAGTTTTTTATGGAATTATTTAAAGAAATAGAGGAGTTTAGGGAGGGGCATCTTATTTTAGCTGGGGATTTTAATATGGTAATGGATAATAGAGTGGATAGGTCAAACCCCACTAATGCAGAAAAGAGAAATAATATTACTATATTGAATAAACTAGTAAAAGAAAAAGATTATGTAGATTGTTGGCATTTACTGAATGAGTCGAATCCGGGCTTCTCCTACTACTCCTCAGTTCATCATATATACTCTAGAATAGATTATATATTGGTTTCAAAAGAGTTTGCAAGTAAGGTATGTAAAATGGAAATGGGGGTAATAAAGGTAACAGACCATGCATTGCTAAGTTTAGAGTTCACAGTTAGAAAGAATCATAAAGAAGCGTTTAGGTGGAAATTAAACACAAAACTTTTGAAGTACAATAAAGGGGTAGAAAAAATGCAAAGAGAACTGACAGAGACTTGGGAAATTAATGAGAAGGGAGGAACGTCAAGGGCAGTAGTTTGGGATACCATGAAGGCAGTAACAAGAGGGATATGTATTAGAGAAATGTGCAATTTAAGGAGGCAACAAATAGCAGAGCAGGAAAAATTGGAGGAAGAGATTAAGAAATTGGAGAAAGATTATTGGCAATTTAAAAATAAATATAAATTAATAGAAATACAAGCAAAGAAAAAGCAATTAGAAAATTTAAATTTAGAAGAAGTTCAGAAAAATTTAATATATATGAAAAGGGAGTATTTTGAAAACAGCGATAGAAACTCTAGATTGCTTGCCAGACTCACACAAAAGGAAAAAGCCTGGGATGGGATAGGAATTAGGGGTGTGCACGGACCCCCCGCTCTGCTTCACTTGCAGATCCGCCATTTTCCGGATTGGGCCGCTCCGCCCCGCCCCCGCTCCGCCCACTTCCGCTCCGCTCCGCCCGGAGCTCCGGATCCGGATCCGGAGCTCCGTTTCCCCCCCCATAGGCTTGCATTGAAAGCTAAAAAATTATACAACTTTTTTTCTGTTCAAGTTAGAAACCTCATGTTTGGCACCATGACACCTCATGGGGATATACACACGCATGCCAAGTTTCAAAGCAATCCCATCATCCCCTAATTTTTGGCGAATTTTTGAAAATCGGGCACCCCACACACAACATCCCTGCGAGGTGGGCAGGGGAGGAGGGAGGGAAGGCAGGCAGGCATGCAGCTGGCATTTCTGGGGGCATAAGGAAGTGAGCCAAGGATAAGCCAGTAATGCATATAAAATGGAATAAATCAATCAATAAACAAAGGAGGGGTGGAATTAAAAGCAGCAGTGTTGCTCAATAAACAACAAGAAGAACTTTTTTTAAAAGGCTATATCTGTCTTTTACCAGCAATAGGGGGACGTGCCCGGGGGAGGGGGAAGTAGCTGCCAGTTCAAGACACTGACAGCCACAGCTCCGAGAAGAAGTAAAACGCTCACTTCGACTCAGAACAGGCATTGCTCCACCACTGAAAAGTGACCATTCACTTCAACTCATGAGAGGCATTGCTCCACCGTTTTACTCTCTTTGGAAGGCTCTATGGCCTTCCAGTGCAGGAGAGAGTGGGGGCACGTCCACGATGAGATGCCCTAGGGGAGCTCATCCCCTTGCACCACATCGATTCAGTTGTTCACCAAGGTTAGGGTGGGGAGCAGTGCTGTGTTTCTATCTCTTATTCTTGGCTTAGTATATGATTTCAGGTTGTGTTTGTGCATTTGGTGGGGCTACTGTGTTAAAAAACACGGGGAAAAGCCCGTTCAGATGAAGAAAGAGAAGTTTCCCAGAATCCCAAGTTACCTGTTTTGCCTATGCCCTCCTCCAACTTTGGGATCATCATGACCGGGAGCTGACTCTGCCCCTCAGCCCTTTGAAAAAGGTATTTTTCCCGCCGATTTTTTAAAAATGTCTAGCCCGCGACCCGTACGATGCAGAAAGTTGAGAGTGGTCTCAAAATGACCCCCATCCACGACTCTCTGTGCACAAGAATTTTCAGAACGATAGCTTAAACCCCCCCCAGTTATCCCCGATTCTTTCCCTCAATGCAATCCTATGGGCGAAAAGCCGAAAACGCAGTTTGAGCCGCGCGATTGACCCGATTTTCACAAAAACATTGCACGTGAACCACAGCACGCAGAAAGTTGAGAGTAGTCTCAAAATGACCCCCATCCACGACTCTCTGTGCACAAGAATTTTCAGAACGATAGCTTAAACCCCCCCCCCCAGTTATCCCCGATTCTTTCCCTCAATGCAATCCTATGGGCGAAAAGCCGAAAACGCAGTTTGAGCCGCGCGGTTGACCCGATTTTCACAAAAACATTGCACGTGAACCACAGCACGCAGAAAGTTGAGAGTAGTCTCAAAATGACCCCCATCCACGACTCTCTGTGCACAAGAATTTTCAGAACGATAGCTTAAACCCCCCCCCAGTTATCCCCGATTCTTTCCCTCAATGCAATCCTATGGGCGAAAAGCCGAAACACAGTTTGAGCTGCGCGGTTGACCCGATTTTCACAAAAATATAGCACGCGACACGGACAACGCAGAGAGGTGAGAGTGGTCTCAAAATGACCCCCATCCACGACTCTCTGAGCTCAAGAATTTCCAGAGCGATAGCTTCAAAAACAACATAGTTATGCGCGATTATTTGCCGCAATGCAATCCTATGGCGAAATGTTTTCAAGATGGCGACCGGAGCGCTCCGCCTGAACTCGGAGCTCCGAAAAATGGTCGCTTCTCTTCGCCTTGCTTCTAGGGGGTCCACGGTCCGCTCCTACTCCGCCTCTGGGTAAGGCGGAGCAGGCCAATCCGCTACTGCTTCTACGCTCCTAATCGGAGCGGAGCACATCCCTAATAGGAATATTGAAGGATAAACAAGGGAATTATTGTCATACTAGCTGTACCCTGCCACGCGTTGCTGTGGCTAAGTCTGGTTAAATTGAAAAGAAAGAAAAGACAAAGCGGATGTTTCTAATATGTTTAATTTCACAATGCTTGTGGATATACAATATTTTTAGTTGTTCCATTGTCTGTGTAGATATAGAGATTGTCTGGTTTGCCGACTCTAGAACACGCAACGTATAATTGTCCATGTGAGAAGCAATCTGTGTCTAGATCTAAACCGCACAATTCTAAAGATTGGCCCTGAGCTTTGTTGATGGTGATTGCAAACGCCAATCGAATTGGGAATTGCAATCTCTTAAATTGAAATGGCATATCTGTTGGAATCATAGGAATGTGAGGAATGAGGACATCTTCACCTTTGAAAGGTCCTGTCAAGATTGATCTCCGACTATAACAATTGCCACTTCGTCTATAGTTGGAGCATTGAATCTTCACACATGTTCTCCAGCAGGCGTTTTGTCAGCATGAATAACAATCTTGTGTGTATCAGATGGCATCATGTCAATTGCTGTTTTGAACAAATGTACTAAATTTTTTTTTTCGTGAAGTAGCTGTTGCAGTTTTGAAACGATGGACCTTTTTATGCCGGTATAAATTCCGCAGCGTGCATTCAATTCATCATTGCCATCACCAATGAAATACATTTGTAGGAATTTATGTTGACTATCTTGAAACGGAAGGAAGGAGCCGGCTTTATGATAAATTTGTCCTTTGACTTTGAAAGTTGGCATAAATGGAGCTGTGATGATTTCTGCGCCAAACGACATCATTTGGAAGCAAGAGTTGTATTTCCTGATGTTAGATAGGAAATGCTTTGATTCTGCGGTATATCCGGCAAGCAAAGTTTGTAATGGCTCTGGTGGTTCTCCAAGTTGAGGCAGTTTAATTTTTCCAGCAGCGCAACACATTCCTTTTGTTTCTCCATTAAATTTAAGAGCCTTGCAATAAGGACACACTTCAGTCATAGTGCTGATGAGAACATGCCACCTCAAACTATAATCATCAGCTGGGTTGTACCGGAATGCAAGGCGATTGTAATCGTGTGATTGTTTACCACGGAGTCGTGTTTGACGCTGATGTGCTGTTTCTCGTTGACGTCTTTCAGCCACTCTCAGCCTGTCGCGTTCATTCTGTTGAGAACAAAGCAGATCTGAAGCTGTAGAATGTGATTGCTGTGCTCGCAACCGTGCATCCTCAAGTCTGGCTGAACGTTGCTTGGCTGGTTCCTTGGCACGTATTTGAGGCATTCTTTTTCTTTTTTTCTCGTTTACTGATGCCCGTTCTTTCTCAGTCTGATTTGCAATTTCTCGTCGCAGTGCTTCCGCTCTGCGAGTACGACAACCTAAGTGTGATCTTCTGCGAGGCATTATTTGGATGAAGTAAAGCAGATTGTTTGGTTTTTTAAAAAGGATGTTTTTACGGTGAGGAGGTTAGTGGAAACTCCTGGCAGTTACCTTTCTTCAGAACGTGTAACTGTCACAGGTGTGACATCTATATTCACTCAGCCAATTGCGAGAGTACATGCAAATAGGAGAGGAGGCAGAGGCAGCGGATTAGCCTACTGGTTGGTGATGTCACAATGATCAGCAGGACTGGTTTTGAGGAGGCCTATTTCTTCGATTTTAAGACAAACCTTTGACCCCATAGAGAACATAGTTACATAACGCTCGTGTATTCGAACGCAACGCTGTGTCAAAATTTCAAAGCAATCGGTGAAGAACTTTCAGAGATATAATGACAGTAACGAACGGTCTTTTTCATTTTTATTTATATAGATAATGAAGGGTAAAATAAAAATTTTCCAAGAATTTTATCAAGAATTGTATAAGGGTAAGGACACTCAAAAACAGAAGTTGGAAGCTTATATAGAAAAGTATATAAAGAAGGGAATAAAAATAGAACATAAAGAGTTAATGGAGAAGGTAATAACGCAGAGAAGTAGAAGAAGTAATTGAGAATTTGAAAGTGGGTAAATCACCGGGGGTAGATGGTTTAGGCTCAGAATATTATAAGGTTTTTAAGACATTTTTAGTATCGAAATTATTGAAGCTGTACAACTCCATATTGGAAGGAGAAAGAACACCAGAATCATGGGAACATTCATTAATAATTTTAATACCAAAACCAGATAAAGATTTGACTGTCTCTGATTCATATAGACCTATTCCATTAATAAACCAAGATGCTAAAAAAAATTCAATTATTTTAGCAAGGCGGTTGAACAAATTTATAGATGAATACATAGGGGAGGATCAATGTGGATTTATAGCAGGCAGACAAATGCACAATTTAGTGGGAAGAGTTTTAAATTAGGGATGTGCTCCGCTCCGATTAGGAGCGTAGAAGCAGTAGCGGATTGGCCTGCTCCGCCTTACCCAGAGGCGGAGTAGGAGCGGACCGCGGACCCCCTAGAAGCAAGGCGAAGAGAAGCGACCATTTTTCGGAGCTCCGAGTTCAGGCAGAGCGCTCCGGTCGCCATCTTGAAAACATTTCGCCATAGGATTGCATTGCGGCAAATAATCGCGCATAACTACGTTGTTTTTGAAGCTATCATTCTGGAAATTCTTGTGCACAGAGAGTCGTGGATGGGGGTCATTTTGAGACCACTCTCAACTTTCTGCGTTGTCTGGGTCGCGGGCTATATTTTTGTGAAAATCGGGTCAACCGCGCGGCTCAAACTGCGTTTTCGGCTTTTCGCCCATAGGATTGCATTGAGGGAAAGAATCGGGGATAACTGGGGGGGGGGTTTAAGCTATCGTTCTGGAAATTCTTGTGCACAGAGAGTCGTGGATGGGGGTCATTTTGAGACCACTCTCAACTTTCTGCATCGTACGGGTCGCGGGGTATATTTTTGTGAAAATCGGGTCAACCGCGCGGCTCAAACTGCGTTTTCGGCTTTTCGCCCATAGGATTGCATTGAGGGAAAGAATCGGGGATAACTGGGGGGGGGTTTAAGCTATCGTTCTGAAAATTCTTGTGCACAGAGAGTCGTGGATGGGGGTCATTTTGAGACCACTCTCAACTTTCTGCATCGTACGGGTCGCGGGCTAGACGTTTTTAAAAAATCGGCGGGAAAAATACCTTTTTCAAAGGGCTGAGGGGCAGAGTCAGCTCCCGGTCATGATGATCCCAAAGTTGGAGGAGGGCATAGGCAAAACAGGTAACTTGGGATTCTGGGAAACTTCTCTTTCTTCATCTGAACGGGCTTTTCCCCGTGTTTTTTAACACAGTAGCCCCACCAAATGCACAAACACAACCTAAAATCATATACTAAGCCAAGAATAAGAGATAGAAACACAGCACTGCTCCCCACCCTAACCTAGGTGAACAACTGAATCGATGTGGTGCAAGGGGATGAGCTCCCCTAGGGCATCTCATCGTGGACGTGCCCCCACTCTCTCCTGCACTGGAAGGCCATTAGAGCCTTCCAAAGAGAGTAAAACGGTGGAGCAATGCCTATCATGAGTTGAAGTGAATGGTCACTTTTCAGTGGTGGAGCAATGCCTGTTCTGAGTCGAAGTGAGAGTTTTACTTCTTCTCAGAGCTGTGGCTGTCAGTGTCTTGAACTGGCAGCTACTTCCCCCTCCCCCGGGCACGTCCCCCTATTGCTGGTAAAAGACAGATATAGCCTTTTTAAAAAAGTTCTTCTTGTTGTTTATTGAGCAACACTGCTGCTTTTAATTCCACCCCTCCTTTGTTTATTGATTGATTTATTCCATTTTATATGCATTACTGGCTTATCCTTGGCTCACTTCCTTATGCCCCCAGAAATGCCAGCTGCATGCCTGCCTGCCTTCCCTCCCTCCTCCCCTGCCCACCTCGCAGGGATGTTGTGTGTGGGGTGCCCGATTTTCAAAAATTCGCCAAAAATCAGGGGATGATGGGATTGCTTTGAAACTTGGCGTGCGTGTGTATATCCCCATGAGGTGTCATGGTGCCAAACATGAGGTTTCTAACTTGAACAGAAAAAAAGTTGTATAATTTTTTAGCTTTCAATGCAAGCCTATGGGGGGGGAAACGGAGCTCCGGATCCGGATCCGGAGCTCCGGGCGGAGCGGAGCGGAAGTGGGCGGAGCGGGGGCGGGGCGGAGCGGCCCGATCCGGAAAATGGCGGATCTGCAAGTGAAGCGGAGCGGGGGGTCTGTGCACACCCCTATTTTAAATGTAATACAGGTGATAAATAAGTCTAAGGTTAAAGCTGGAATTTTGGCATTCGATATTTTTAAGGCTTTTGACTGTTTGAGCTGGCAAGCTTTAAAGATGGTGTTAAATAAAATGGGATTTGGAAATAAATTTAAAGCTATAATAGAACAGTTGTACTCTCAAAATACAGCTGTAGTGGTAGTGAATGATGGTGTGACGGATAAGATACGACTAGCCAGAGGGACAAGGCAAGGATGTCCACTCTCGCCGGTCCTGTTTGTAATGGTAATGGAATTATTGGCGAATGCAATACGAGAAGATGAGGAGATCGAAGGAATAGGTAGTATGAAAAAAATTAAATTGAATATGTTTGCAGATGACACACTGCTAACCATTAAGAATCCAATAGAAAAGATGGGGAGAATTAAACAGCAATTGAGAGAATTTGAGGATATTACTGGGTTAAGAATAAACTGGTCCAAATCAGAAATGATGTTGTTTAATTATACTAAAAAGGAAGAGAAGGATTGGGAAGAAAAGGGAAGAGAAATGAGAGTTAAGAATCAGATTAAATATTTGGGAATAAAAATTACGCAGAAGTTAGAGAGTTTAGAGGAAGAGAATTTAAATGTGTTAAAAAAAGAAATTTTAGCAAAATTGGAAAAATATAAAAGATTAAATTTATCCTGGTTTGGAAGAATAGCATTAATAAAAATGAAGATTTTAGCAAAGATTAATTTTGTGTTTAGGATGCTACCAATAAAAATTTCAGAATTAGAGATAAAAAGTTGGCAAAGTATTATAAATAATTATTGTAATGGTGATAAGAAAGCGAGGGTAAATAAAAGTAAATGGTATTTAAGTCAAAAAAAGGGAGGATTGGGTCTCCCAAATATTAAACTATATTATGTAGCTAACAGATTAAGACATATTGTGGAGGCAATTACAGGAATAGGAGAATTAGATTGGATGGAGGATAAAACTACAAGTAATATAGAGATTAATTTGGAAAATGTATTTTTTAGGGAAGGGGAAAAAATGGGTAGAAAGTATAGATAACCCGCTTTTGAGGTCTCACTGGGAAATTTGGAGTAAATATAAAGGGGAGCTGCTTCCGAGCAGCTCCCCTTTGTCACCGGTAATAATGTTAAAGAATTTCCCGGAGGAATTAAAGAGTAGATTAAGTAAAGTTTTAATAGAAAAAAATAAAATGAAATTAAGGGAATGGTTAAGAGGAATGAATACAAGAGAGGATCTGGAAGAGGTCCTTAAAGATAAAAAATTAACTTGGTTAAATTATTGGCAATTAGAACAGTGGACTAAAAAGTGGGTAAGAGATAACGGAGATTGTAGGGAATTGACGAAGTTTGAGGAATTAATAGTTAAGTAAGAAAATGATAGGGAGAAAAGAACAGTGTTAAAAGGGTTGATGAGTGAAATATATAGAATACTGGTGGAGAAAGGGTTGATGGATAATTCAGGCAAAATGGTTTGGGAGACAGATTTGAATGTACAAATAGGACAACAGGGCTGGGAGGGACTATGGAAACAAAGAGCGTTGAGAAATATGTCAGTAAGAATAAAAGAGAATTATTTAAAAATTATATGGAGGTGGTACCTAACTCCGGTTAGATTGAATAAGATAAATAATTAGCAATCAGCAAACTGTTGGAGAGGATGTGGGGGTAAAGGAATGTATTTACATATGTGGTAGGAATGTAACTATGTTCAAAGATTTTGGAAGATGGTGTTTTTGGAGATTGAAGAAATTGTGGAAATGAAGATAGAACGAACACCAAAAGTTGCATTACTGTCACTATTTGAAGATTTTAAATGTAAAAAGGAAATCAAGGAATTGGTAACGAATTTGCTGACTGCAGCAAGATTGATTGTAGCTAGGAACTGGAAGATTCAAGGGGATTATTCTATTGAAGAATGGTATAAAGAAGTATGGGATATAGCTATTAATGATAAATTGACATGTAATATTAAATGGAGAAGAGGTTTAGCTAAATCAAATGATTTTGAAGGAATTTGGAAACAGTTCCTAATATTTGTGTTTTCTAAGGGAAGTGGGAAACCACCAGCAGAAGAAAGTATGAGATTTTGGAATCAGGAATGAGATCCCGAGGTGGGGGGTGCACTTGTATGTTAATTTTGATTATGTTATTTAGATAAGATATTATGTATTCAACATTTCAATATTATGTACTATGTTATTTTTTTTAAAATTTCTTTTTGTGATAATGTAAATGTGTATGTTTAAGTATTGTAGGAAAAAAAAATATATATATAAAAAAAGAGAGAGACTGAACGCGAGAAGGTGATAACCAACACTTTAAAGGTGATAACCAACACTTTGTACTTCGCCCGGAAACTAATTGGCAGCCAGTGAAGAGATTTTAAGACTAATGTGATGTGGTCACCCCTAGGTGTACCGGTGACCAACCTGGCTGTCATATCTTGCACTAGTTGAAGTTTCCGGACTAGGCACAAAGGTAGCCCTGTGTAGAGCATATTGCAGAAGTCGAGCCTCAAAGTTACCAGCGCATGCACTACCATCTTTAGGTCTTCTAACTCTAGGAAGGGGCGCAGCTGGCGTATCAGCTGAAGCTGATAGTAGGCACTCCTGGCCGTCGCATCTATCTGGGCTGTCATTTGGAGCGACGGATCCAGGGGGAGTGTAACCCCATCCAGAACTGGTTGACACACCTCCAAACCCAGGTTATGACCTTTGACAGCAAGCACCTCCGTCTTGTCTGGATTCAGCTTCAGTTTGTTTTTCCTCATCCAGCCCATTACCGCATATAAGCATTCATTCAGAGGAGACACACTATCCTTAGCTGACGCTGCTGTCGAAGGCATAGAGAAATATATTTGGGTTTCATCAGCATACTGATGAACCCTGCCCCATGCCTCCGGATGATCTCTCCCAGCAGTTTCATGTAAATATTAAATAGCATTGGGGAAAGGATGGCATCTTGTGGTACACCACATGGCAGCTCCATCTATACATATTAACTAGCAGGTGCAATTTTTAGGCAAATCTCTGCCCTCCATTGCCTTTTTTTTGAGGGGGAGAAGATTCATAAATGGCTATTCTAAGTGATACTCATTCCAAGAAACAACAACCCTCTCAATAAAGAACAAACTGCAAGGCTTACAATAAGTGGTCTCCTATGCCCTCAGTGGCCTAACTAATTTCAAAGAGGGGACATATAAAGGAAGTAAGATTAAGCAATAAAGGGAATCATTTTACAGCTAGAAATGCAAAGTGAAACAGAGTGCTAAACAGAGAGTAACAGACAGCAATTAATTATGGTTGCTCTCTTGCTTTATCTGTCCCAATGCACAGTGTTGAAGGACCTGTGATACTTAACCTGCCGTGTTATATTGCTTTAACTCTTTATGTTCTGAGTTACTGCTTAAACTGCTATAACTCTATTTCTTCTCCTTAGGGAAATGTTTCTCTGCAAGCAAAACATTATTATGGACATGGTAGTAAAACTATGGGGATTAAGCCAAACAATTTGCATGAGCCAGGTGTTTGGGCACTCACATCCAAATGACAATTTTTCTCAGAGAGACAAGCTATTTGGCAACTTAATATATGTTTATGGTTTGATACTTGCTGGCATCCCTGTGTATTTGTTACACACGAATTCTTATTACACAGCTACTCATTAAAGAGAGCCACACATCAGGGTAGCAATCTTTTAAATTGCTTAAGTGTGAGAATGATTCACGGAACTTAAAACAGTCAGCCATTTAATTGTGGGGCAGATGTGCTGATTATTCATTCGATTCTGATAAAAGATCCTGATTAAACCTATTCCTTAACCAGTTAAGGTAGAAAACACTAATTAAATTTAGTTTGATACCTAGGACATTACTGGGACAATCAAACCCAACATTCTTAAATCAAAGTAACACTGCTTTACGGCTCTAGGTTGCAGATAATGATTATTATGACTTTAAGAAAAATGAATGGAGGGTTGTTGTTTTTTATGTGAAGCCAATGAATGAGTTAGGTTTAATCTGAGTGTCACTTCCAGATCCCTAGGGTCCTGTGTGAAGTTCTGGCCCCTGGGGTTCAGTGTGTAAATCAAGCTACCTAGGTATCTAGCCTAGCCTGTCCACTGGTTCCATTTTCACCATAAATGTATCCAATTAACCTGTTGCCACCATGTACTTAACTACAGAGCAGAAGGACTCTCCTTGACCATGCAGATAAAGGCCAAAACAAAGGGTAGGTTATCTGACTATTGAATCTATCAAGACCAGAACACAAGTTTGTTTGTTTGCTTGTTTGTTTAGTATTGTATTTATTTAGGGAAGATAAAGTCACATAATAACACACGGGAAGTAATGTTTCTGCCTACGAAACTGACCCAGATATCTGACTATCTTTTTTTACTAGCTATCTGGACCATGAGTCTTGAACGTATCTCATCCTTTTCAACTCCACTTCTAACTCTTCCAACAGTCCTACCCAACTTTCTCTGCTAACTTTCCCTCGATCCCTCCCCTTGTGATGCTTGCTCTCACTATTCCATCTCACTCTTCTGCTGTCACCTTTGTGTTCCAGTCATATAACTGCAGCACACGTCAGTTTTACCTTATGTTGCTCAGATGGGTTGACAGAATGTGTGAACTGGGCTATCAGAAATGTGGTTGGCAGCAATTTCAGTAATTGTGGTGGGCAGGGGGAAAGTTGATGGCTACTTGCCATGGGTACATGCAAAATAAGTAGACTTACCAAAGGCCACAATGTTGTCCTGTATTTGTCCCTGCTCACACAGTCTTCGTCAAAGCTAAGAAGCTAGTATTTCTGTTAGTTTGAAAATGTATCGATCTATTGTTGGCATAACATTCTTCCTCAGTCTCTTAGCCAAATTTAACAATCCCGAAGTGCAAATAGAATCATGCATTCCCTTTTCCAAGTTCCTACAACATGAATTCCCAGCATTCCTTTGGTGGCTTTAATAGCTGTATTGAGTTAACTATGGTTAACCTTCCCAAGGCTAAAACAGATATTTCTTTACATCTGAACAGACATTACTTCAAATATCTGCATAGCTGCTATGTCTTCCCCCCCATTTTTACTCTAAGTGCAAGGGATCACAACACTAGTATGAGTGGTAGAGGGACTTTTAAGATATATATCAGGGTGCCTGCACCTTCTCTAGAGTAAAAAGAAAAAAAAAGAAAGAAAGAAAAAGATGTAACACAGATTTAAAATTATATTGATTTTTGGCCTCCAGATTTCCTTTTAACCAGGATTAATAATTGTGGTTTCAAATCCTTGTTTAAACTGTGAACTCTCTCTAACTCCAACTATAGTTAAGTATGGATGGATGAGAATTTTGTTTCAGTTCATTTTTTGATAAGAATTTACCACAGTTCACAAATTTCATACTGAGGTGGTCAGATAGAACATGTGTGTGTGTGTGTGTGTGTGTGTGTGTGTGTGTGTGTGTGAGAGAGAGAGAGAGAGAGAGAGAGAGAGAGAGAGAGAGAGAATCAATATGGAAGAAGCCAAAACTGACAGATTCTTCCATTAAGACCCAGGGCTTTGAGTGCTTAGCTCTTAAAATTTTGAGTTAGAATCCTTGTTTATTAAATTGTGTTAATGCTGAATTAGGATTGCCACTTCCTTTTTTCTAAAAGGCTCTTTATCTTTAATAGCTATATGGCAAGCAGGTACAGCATGACCCTCTCCATGCATGGAATACTTGAGATAGTAAATTGGCAAGTGCATGAGTGAAAATTTTGTTTCAGTTCATTTCTGCTAAGAATTTGCTAAAATGCACACATTTGTTTGTATTCCAGATGGAAAGAACTTGAGATTGAAAAAATGCTGAATGTGGGACAAGGCAAAATTGACAGATTTGTCCATCCCTATGGTTAAGGATAGTACAGAAACAATCCTTAAGCATGATCAAAGGTTACCAAAGGTTACTAAGAAGTCAGGACTGCTACATATTACCCTCACTGTTTCCAGAAGGTCACACACCTTGCTGGTCTCTGTCCACCACTCTGCCGCTAAGATCATCTTCTTGGCCCGCCGCTCTGACCATGTCACTCCACTTCTGAAATCTCTTCATTGGCTTCCAATTCACTTCAGAATCCAATATAAACTTCTCCTACTGACCTTCAAAGCTCTTCACTGCCTAGCTCCTGCCTATCTCTCCTCTCTCATCTCACACTATCGCCCCGCTCGGGCTCTCCGCTCCTCCGATGCCATGCTTCTCGCCTGCCCAAGGACCTCCACTTCCCTTACTCGGCTTCGTCCTTTTTCTTCTGCTGCCCCTTACGCCTGGAACGCTCTTCCAGAACACTTGAGAACTACAAACTCAATCACTGCTTTTAAGACTCAGCTCAAAACTTTTCTTTTCCCTATAGCCTTCAAATATTGAGTTTGTTCTGACTTTACACTGTTGGTTTTGCCCTACCCTGTGCCTGTTTACACTTCCCTGTGCCTGTTTGCATTCTCCTTCCCTCTTTATTGTTTACTACAACTTATTAGATTGTAAGCCTATGCGGCAGGGTCTTGCTATTTACTGTGTTATCTGTACAGCACCATGTACATTGATGGTGCTATATAAATAAATAATAATAATAATAATAATAATAATAATAATGACACACATTAACTATAGACCATAATTAAGAAATCAGGACTGTTACATGTTAAACCCACTGTGTCCTGAAGTTCACAGAACTTCATGATTTTCAGTAAATTTGCAATATACATTTTCCCCTTGTGTTTTATTTTCAAACCATACACCATAAAACGTCACCATGAACACAATAAGCAGACGTTTTCAAATGGGTTGTGGTAATGATCTTTGTTTGTTCTTGTCTGATTATTAGGAAAACCAGTTCTGTAGCAGGTTCTAGTTACATGCCTTAACAAACATTACAGGAAATGTCATTCTTAGCTCTCTAATGTCATTACTTTACAGAAAAATGTGTATCTAACCAACTCGGCCTTTTTAAACTGTGTGGTGGCTGCTCCTTGTGAACACAGATGAATGCTTAATTTTTTTTTTTAATGGACAAAACTGCCATAATATTGATAAATTACTCCTTGGGGGGAAATCTGCATATTCTTCAAAACATGGCTAATGACATGTCAGATTCATTGACCTCTGTGATTAGAAGCCAAATTGATGAAAAAGATGTTGGCTTGTCCAGCCGCTACAAATGAAAGCACAATTCTAGAAGCATAAAGAACATTTTCAATTTGTATTCACTTAACTGACCCTCTTTGGTATTTGGTAGGTGTTTCTTCTAAATGAAAGACTGAATACTCTTGTAGGACTGATCAAAATCAAATTCCAATTTGAAGAAATTCTTTCGTGCATTTTATCACTTCCATGTGTTCATAGAACTTGTACTTAGGGCTTGGGACTAGGTACCAAAAAACCACAATTCTCTTATATGAGCCTGCCCAGGTTTTAAGGTCTTCTGGAGAGGTCCTTCTCTTGGTTCTGTTGCCATCAGAAGCACATTTGATGGGAATGAGAGAGAGGGTCTTCTAGGTAGCACTTCCCAGGCTCTGGAATTTCCTGCTGAGGGAGGCTTCCTCTGTCCTTCCATTGGCAGGCAAAGATGTTCTTATTCAAGCAGACCTTTGGCATGTAAGCTGTTGCTGAAATGAGTGCTATTGGGTTGGGTGCTACTTGTTTTATGATTTTTTAAACTCATCCCCCGTATTAACAGCGGTACTTTGGCGCTGCAAGGCCTCGGGCTCCCACATTTGTGCTCCTTCCCGGCATCTGCATGGGAAGCAAAACAAGTGCAGAGTTGCCACTGCCACTGAGCACTGGGGGATGGGGATGGGGAGGAACGAGGCAGCAAGTGGGGGATGAAGAGAGGGACATGTGGCTCCCGAGCCACCTCTCCTCCGTCTGACCTCCCTCGGGCTATCTGTTCCTCCCCCATTTTTAAAAATCTGTATCGGTGCAGCTGAGGTCCGATCCTCTCCTCCCTTATTATTATTATTATTATTATTATTATTATTATTATTATTATTTACAGGGACACCTGACCTGTGGGGCTCTCCTGAGCTCCTGAATGTCCACCCCCTTCCCTGTCCAGCTGATGGCGACCAACCAGGGGGTGTCATCAGCTGTGACATGCCTCAGCAGCCAAAAAAGTCAGGGTAAGTGCCCATCTTTTTTTTTCAGCAGAGTTCTGGGGTTTGCCCCTGGATGGCTTTACAATGGCGGCTGCATCATGTAGATGACATTCCATTAGTGCGGATCCACCCTGGAGCAAACCCTTTGTCAAGACAAGCCCTCAATTTATTTTAAACTTTGTTTTTCTTCCTGTTAGCTGCCTTGAGCACCATTTTGTCTGTTGGAAAGGTGGGTAGGGTGACCATATGAAAAGGAGGACAGGGCTCCTGTATCTTTAACAGTTGTATTGAAAAGAGAATTTCAGCAGGTATCATTTGTATATATAGAGAACCTGGGGGAAATTCCTCTTCATCACAACAGTTAAAGCTGCAGGTGCCCTGCCCTCTTTTAAATCTGGTCACTCTAGTATAGCTCCTGCAGCTTTAACTGTTGTGATGACAAGGGAATTTCACCAGGTTCTCCATATATACGAATGACACCTACTGAAATTCCCTTTTCTATGCAACTGTTAAAGATACAGGAGCCCTGTCCTCCTTTTCATATGGTCACCCTAAAGGTGGGGTACAAATCAAATCAAACCAATCAATCACTATGGTGGCTTAAGGCTTTAGTGCTAAATTGGTAATGTCAGAAACAGCTTCTTTGCACCATCCTGCCATTATTATCAGCAGCAGCTTCAAAAGTGTGGTGGTTATAATGAGAAGCATAAAACCTGCCTGTAGGTTTACAATCAAGTCAAGTCCTTAAAAAGGGAAGACACTCACAAAAGGAGAAAGGTGTTTGTACCTACAATGAACATCTTGTGATACACTGGCTAAAAAAATATTAAAAATAAAGATTTACTCCTGGATTCTATGGGTTGTATGTGCTAAATCAGAACACCCAAGTCCAGGAAAACTTTCTGGATTAAGGTTAGCTACAGTGTTTTTGCTAATGACTTAAAGATGTTTACAAGTTCCCAACAATGAGTCAAAGGCAGGGCACAACCTGTGAGGTCACTGTTTTGCCAGTTGTCATTTACTGATGTTCAAATAATGATGGAATGTACCTGTTATATAAATGTATTGTATTAGTGATCTACAGTACTTGCTCCAGTGTTGGGGGTGGGAAAAGGAGGGCTTAGGCAGGTTCCTCTAAAGTGGCCTCCCCCCACCCCAACACCCCTTAGTGGACCACTCATCTTGCTCACCACCATTTCTGATATCTGCTCACTTGCCAAGAGAAGAGCAAGGGAAGAAGCAGGCAGCAGACATGTCTGCTTCCCATCTTGACCATCATCACAGCTTTCTTGCTCCTTCTGTCTGGATTGAAGGAAACAAATAAGCTGCCACAGAGAGGACAGGGGAAATCAGAAGTGAGCTCCCTACGAGTAGAGGGGCCTTTGCAGGCAGGGAGCCCGACCATGCCAATTCCTGACGTTGGATCATCTGTTATAATTATTGTAATACAATTTGTTCAGAGAACAAAATGATCAGTTTGTCCTTTACATCAGCAAATGGTACCTACTGAACGTTCAGTGCAAAGATATGAGTCAACGTAATAGTAACAGAGGGACTTAAGCACGTAATGGGCATATTGCATTTGCAATATATTATTTTAACTTTTTAGTGAAATATTAGGCACAATCCAGCCAAAACTATATTTTTAACACCCCTTGAATTCATTGCCTACATTTCCCCCATTATAAGCAATGGGACTTTCGCTAGATACAGCCTGCTCTCTCTCTCGCTCTCTCTCGCTCTCTCTCGCTCTCTCTCGCTCTCTCTCTCTCTCTCTCTCTCTGTGTGTGTGTGTGTGTGTGTGTGTGCCTTCTCCCACATTTGATCAAATGGATTTTTTGCAACAGAAATTGCTGGTATGTAGATGGGATGGTTTGTATTGGGAGTACAGTATGAGGTAAAGTGTTAAAACTCCTCTATGCACTCCCCAATCCACACTGGGAGCCCTGTGCTTACTGTTGGGTAAACAAAGAATAAAAGACATATCTGCAGGCTTTGTCTTTACGAAAAGGTGTGCTTTGGTCCTGTGTGTGTGAGAGAGAGAAAGAGAGAGAGAGACAGACAGACAGACAGACAACTCCAACTAAGCACCTCATTCAATTCAGACCCTCCTCAGCAATACATAATTCGTTGGCATTCTTTTTTTGGCTATTTTGAGATTGGTGTGGTGGGATAAAAAATCTCCCCACTTTTAGCTTTTCATATGTCTTCTTTGGGGTTTGGGCTCTTTTTTAAAAGCCTTCTTTGGGACTTGACTTCTGCTTTTATTTAAATGCCTTGCAAACCACTGGTTTTTGTGCCTTGTTGTGGGGTTTGAGTTCTGTGTAAACCAATATGGGGTTTAAACGACTGCTTTAATGTTGCTGCTTGGGTCACAGAGACCTCTTTCCCCAGCCCTCTGCTTTGCCCCAATGATCACTACCTCCTAGATGATGATGATGATTAAATCTTTTTGGAATCCTCTGTGGATGTGGAAAGGTAGATTTTGGGTAGCCTCAGTACATGCTGCCCATACGTACTCCTGAGTAACCCAATTGTTCTTCTAAATAGAAATGTATGTGCTTGATATTTGTACTGTTCCCATTTCAGAGAAGAAAAACAGAAATGCAGAGGGGCAGTTTGGGGAATGTTTTGTGATGGACATTTATGCAATGGAAAGTATGCAATTTCAGGTGCCACCATTGTTGCACTCAATGGAGGCTATGGACGTGGGTGGGCAGCCTTGTGGTTCCTGATGAAGATTATGTATAGTCGAAACAGGAATATTCTGGGTCTGTAGACTAATATGACTGATAAAGTCATGACTGATATGGTTGTTATTACATTGTGCAGAAAAGGGGAACTAAAATGATCAAGGGGCTGGAGCATCTGCTGTATGAGGGAAGGTTACAACAGTTGGGATTGTTCATCTTGGAAAAAAGGAGGCTGAGGGGAGACATGATAGAGATGTACAAAATTATGCTTGGTGTGGAGAATGTTGATAGACATTTTTATCCCTCTCCCATAATACTAGAACCTGGGGTCATCTCATGAAGCTGCTTGGTGGGAGATTCAGGAGAGATAAAAGGAGGTACTACTTCACACAGCACATCATTAAATTAAAGAATTCACTACCACAAGATTTATTTATTTATTTATTACATTTATATACCGCCCCACAGCCAAAGCTCTTTGGGCGGTTCACAAAAATTAAAACAGTAAACATTAAAAGGTATACAAAATTTTAAATCATCAGAAACATAAAAACAACAATATCAAAACAAGAGTATCCATTTAAAAAACAACAGTTCTGGGGTCCATTAAAAACAAACTTAGCATTGTTAAATGCTGTTAAATGCTTGGGAGAAGAGGAAAGTCTTGACCTGGAGCTTGAAAGATAACAGTGGCCAGGTGAGCCTCATCAGGGAGATCATTCCACAGTCTGGGGGCCATCACTGAAAAGGCCCTCTCCCTTGTTGCCATCCTCTGAGCTTCCCTCGAAGTAGGCACTTGGAGGAGGTCCTTAGATGTTGAGCGCAGTGTACGGGTAGGTTCATGTTGGGAGAGGCGTTCCATGATGTATTGCAGTCCCAAGCCATGAAGGGCTTTACACGTTAAAACCAGGACCTTGAATTGGGCTCGGAAACGAATAGGCAGTCAATGCAAGCGGGCCAGAATCGGTGTTATATGCTCAAACCTCCCTGTTCCAGCTATCAATCTGGCCGCCGCATTCTGCACTAGCTTCAGCTTTCGAACCATCTTCAAAGGCTGCCCCATGTAGAGGGCATTGCAGTAATCTAATTTGGAGGTTACCAGAGTATGGGCAACTGAAGCTAGGTTATCCCTGTCCAGATAGGGGTGTAGCTGGGCCACCAACTGGAGTTGGTAAAAAGCACTCCGTAGTGATGGCCACCAATTTGGATGGCTTTAAAAGGGCCTTTGATAAATTCCTGGAGGAGAAGGCTCTCAATTGCTATTTGTTCTGATGGTTATGTGCTCCCTTCAGTATCAGAGGCAGTAAGCCTGTATACACTAGTTGCTGGGAAACATGGGTGGGAGGGTGCTGTTGCACCTATGTTCTGCTTGTAGGCCACTGCTGGTTGGCCACTCTGGGCCTGTTCAGTCAGCACACTAAGCCATGATTAGGCTGCTAACCCCTTTGCAGCAAATGGTTAGTGAGTGTGTTTAAACCATGGTTATGTAGCCACCATGGTTAGGAATGGTTCACATGACACGCTAAGTCATAATGTTTAGCCCAACATGCTTAACCATTGTGGCCAGAGTGCTGGACTAGATGGACCCTTGACTCTTCTTATGTTCTTACATTAATATGATTGTTTACAAATGCAGGTATTAATTTTCCTTATATTTTGATGTGTTCCATCAATTGTGATTCATTTGTCATATATGTTATGTGATTATGACTGATGGCTATTATAACATTGATATGACTAAATGATATGCAGGCATTGGAAATATTTACTTTGCAATGTGATGTGTGCCATCAAGTGCTCTATTTATAAACACTGTATATAATTATCATTGCTCTAGTGTTGTTCTGTTAGGTCTTTTCCACCTTGTGTGTTTGTTTTGAGCTGTGATTCATAGTCCAACATATCTAGAGGGCACCACGTTGGGAAGAGCTGATGTAAATGATAACCTTTTCTATATGAGCATGATCAACATATACAAAATGGAGCCTGGAGTCACGTATTCTTTTCTCAATTTACATATTTCAAATAATGTAGAGCACATGCCTGGTGTTTTTGTCAGTGTTCCACGTTCGCATCAGCAGTTCAGCCTTAGTCAGACCAAGTCAAAATGTTATTCACCATGCTTAACATCACACTCCTTCTGACATGGATGTCAATGTCTGGAGGAATGGGCAAAAAATAAAGAAGAAAACCTTCCAAAGCCTTAGTGGATATTTGCTTGTTTTAATTTTCCAATGAAATTTAAGCCACCCAAATAACTTGAAAGCTAAGAAGCTGTCAAGGAGATCAGAAATAACTGATTGTGATTGGCAACTTATAGTTGTTTCTCCCGCAAATGCAAGACACCCCAGTTTGATTGTAAATTGGTTTTACAGCTAACCTTCTTGGATGAATCAAGGAAATCAAGGAATTATTGATTGCATTATGAAGTCTCTCATTGTATCCCATTCCTCTCTTACTAAAATGACCTTTAAGCTGGTCTGATTACAGTGGTTTGCTTGAAAATTCTCCTCATTTACCCCAATGTCAGGGGCAGCATCAAAAATCCCATTACCAGTGATATATTCACCGAGCAAGACTCAGCTGATATTTGCCAACTGTTACAGGTTCTGGGTAGCTTTATTTTGAGTACCTCTTAATGTGCAAGGGCTTGTCTATCTTCAGCAGTGACTTTGTCTTTCATTAAATATTAGCGTGACTAAGATTAAGTTGGTAAACAAGTGACATTTTGAAGCCAGCTATGTCTGGACAAACCTGGCTATTTTTAATTGTTAAAAAGCCGAAGTTGGGGGAAGAAATAGAGAACCCCCTATTAAAATATCACTGGGAAATATGGCGGGTGTAGAAAAAGGATTTACTTCCAAGTATTTCCCCAATAACACCAGTGATAATGTTAGGAAATTTTCCAGGAAATTTAAAAGATAAGTTGAGGAAAATTTTAATAGAGAGGAATATAATGAAGCTAAAAAATTGGTTAAGGAGGATGAACACTTGAGAAGAATTAGAAGAGGTATTAAAGGAGAAGAATTTAACATGGCTAAATTACTATCAGTTAGAACAATGGACAAAGAAATGGTTAAAGGACAATGGAGAGTGTAGAGAAATGACGAAATTTGAGGAGTTGATCTTCGAGAAAGAAACTGAGAAAGGAGAAAATAAAATGATAAAAGGTCTAACGAGTGAAATATATAGAATATTGGTTGAGAAGGGGGAGACAGAAAATATGGGTAAGATGGTGTGGGAAACTGATTTGAAGGTACAAATAGGGCAACAGAGTTGGGAGGGAATATGGAGACAAAGAGTGTTGAGAAATACGTCAGTGAGGATAAAAGAGAATTATTATAAGATTATATGGAGGTGGTATCTAACCCCGGTGAGATTAAATAAAATAAACAAGCTGCACTCAGCAAATGGTTGGAGAGGATGTCAAAAAAAAGGAACGTATTTACATATGTGGTGGGAATGTGAATTTGTTCAAAAATTGTGGAAAATGGTGTTTAAAGAGATTAAAGAAATTGTTGGAATGGAGATTGAAGAGATACCTACAGTAGCATCGCTATCATTATATGGAGAATTAAATTGTAATAAAGAAACAAAAGAATTGATAACGAATTTGCTGACAGCAGCAAGGTTAATCATATCTAGGAACTGGGAGGTTCAAGGAGATTATCATGTCGAAGATTGGTATAAAGAGATTTGGGATATTGCTGTTAATGATAAATTGACATGTAATGTAAAAGTAAGAAGAGGGACAACAAAAACGAATGAATTTGAGGGAATTTGGCAACAGTTCTTAGAATATGTCTTTTCTAAGGGGAGTGGAAAACCACCTCCAGAAGAAACAATGAGATTCTGGAAACAGGAATGATCCCGGGGTGGGGGGGGGTGCACTTATATTATATGATGATGTTAAAATATTAAATTAGAAATGTTATAAGGTAATTCAATTTTATGTATTATGTTTTTATTTGTTTTGTATTGATGTATGCTTAAGTTCAAGGGGAAAAAAAGGGGGAAAAAGCTGAAGTTCGCAACACTTCTACATGCAATTCTGAAATCTGGGAGTAACAAGAACAGTGTATGTTTGAAGTTGTGTCAGTTTTGTTCACAGAAAAAGGAGCTATTCAATTATAGTTATAACATGTGTGTGTGTGTTAAAAATCCAGTACAGGAATTTCCCAAGACCAGATAAAATCCAAGCACTGCCCCTCTATTACGTTTCACTAGATGATAGATAGATAGATAGATAGATAGATAGATAGATAGATAGATAGATAGATAGAATATGCCACTTTTCTACAGTGGACTGTGCCTAAAGCAGCTCAAAATTCATTAGAATATCTCAGGGGGTTGAGTCTGCAATTGTTTGCCATTTTGTAATTCTCTTGATATGAAGAGTGCTTTCATTAAGTCTATTAATAGCACAATCCTATGTATCTTACGTGGGAGTAAGAACTATTAAACAGAATGGGAATTAATTCTGAATAGACATGCATAGTAAATGTATGTGAGCAGAACTCAGGAATGGTGTAGATAATTTTTAAAAGAGCTTTGTTAATATTGTAATAGCCCTCCTTTAAAAAACAGCAACACAACACTTCATACTCCAAAGCAAGAAATTCAGAGTTAGATTCCATCAGGTTGTAGAAAACCTTTGAGTTACCATGACAGTCTAGGACGTCTCAGGGCTCTGCGGTTATCTTCAGGAGTGTTGACATTTAAACAAGTTCTGTCTCATACTTCTAAAGTACTGCAGGTGTACCTGGCCTTCAAATAAATAGCTGCCTTGCTTCAGAAACAAACACAATGTTGGCACTGCTAAATTATGTTAGGCTATATTTTCTCCGGGTTTTCTTGATTTCTTTCACTACTTTTGGGGGGTCTTTTCTTTTTAATTTTAACATCTTTCAGATTTTATCAGAGACCAGTAAAATGTGCCAATTGCATAAACAAGGAGCATGGAGTAAATTAGATTTTCATTTTTCTTGACTTAATTTAGTCTCCTGTAAGCTCTCCATCTGTATGTCCCAAGTTATTTCTTTTCCACAAGTTATCACACTATTTATATTGAGATCTCTCTTGACCTCCACTGTTGGCTGGATTATGCATGGGGCCATTCGCAGATGCTGTTGTGCAGTGAAGTTTCCCAGAAAAGGCAGATTTAAAGCCTGCTTGACATCATTCCACATTTTTTCCTGAAATGTAACCTCTGTCCTTGTGCCCTATCTACATCTGTTTGAATCATTATTTTCCTGGATGATATTTCTTCTGAATTTTCCATCAAACAATTATACATGAATACATTTTCCCAACTAACTCTCTGCAAAGCAAAATGGTACTCTATAAAATAATAGTTATTTATGAATTGTGATGTCCGATTTTTCACTCTGTAATCATTCACACCAGACTTTGATTATCTATTTCTCATCAGTGACCCTTATGCTTGCTTTTTTCAACTCCTTCTGTAAGCTGCATGGATTCCTTTCCCTTACCTTTCAATCTCTCCATGATCTTACTCCATCCTGTTGCTCTGTTCATATCTCCCATTATGCCTGTATCTATCATCTTGCTCTCTCAACTCTGTACTCTTCCCTTTGGGGGAAGGATCACAGCTCAGTGGTAGAGTGCAAACTTTGCTTGTAAGGGCCCTGGCATCTCCAGGTAGGGCTTGGAAACTTGTAGTCCAAAACATCTCTAGGACCACAAGTTCCCCACTGCTTCTTAAAGGAGAAAAGGGAAGTATAATAACTGTCACTGCATTTTCCATCTACCCCCCCCCCCCCAAACCTATGAAGGAAAGTTGCAGAACACTCAAGTGGCACAATTCACTCTCCTCTCTCACTCTTTCACAAGCACCTACTGTGCAACCAGGCTGTTGTCTATTCCTCATTACACTCCCTGGGCTTGCTGTTGCTTTCCGCAGGGCCATTCTTCACAAGCCAAACATGATTTTATTTATTGATTTTTATTTATTTATTTATTACATTTCTATGCCGCCCAATAGCCGGAGCTCTCTGGGCGGTTCACAAAAATTAAAACTATTCAAAGTATAAAACAACAGTCTAAAACCGTAATATAAAATACAATATAAAAGCTCAACCAGATAAAAACAGCAGCAATGCAAAATTACAAATTTAAAACACCAAGTTAAAATTTATTTATAGACTGTTAAAATGCTGGGAAAATAAAAATGATGGGAGATTGCATGTGCAACATGACTCTTTGTTGAGCCACACAAGATACCATCCATTTCTACACCAGCCCAAAAATGAAGGCAGGTCACAGCCAAGTCCCTGTGTGTCCAGGAAGAAGGAGGGATGAAACGGGTTTTCCCAGGGATAAGTACTCCTTGGTAAAATCCAATTCTTTCTGCGGTTTTGGGATCATCCTGAGACAGTGGGATGTGTGGCCGCCTGTCCTGGCTTCTTCCCTCCTTCCCGCGAGTGGGGGGAGCAGTAGAGGGAAGGAACTGGGCCGGGAGGAATTGGGGGTGGGGGTGAGTGTGGTCAGGGCTTTTTTTTAAAAAAAAACACCCTCACGATTCATTGGAGCACACATCTGCTCAGCTCCTTTAAAAAAATGGTGGTTGTGACATCCTCCTTCCTCCAAGGATGTCACACCCGCATGTGGACTAAGGGGAGGATCTCGTGAACAGGATCTCCTCCCTCTACACCAGGCTGGTGTAGAAATGGCCACCATGCCCAATTTCAGGTGATTCCCCCTTCCTTCAGCAGCCCACCAGCCCTCATCTCCTGCTGTTTAGGAGGTGTTACAAGAGGAGATAGGAGCAGAAATTCTTCTTCCATGGACTATCTTCATGGTACTCATGATCAAAGCTTAGTATTTTTTTATTCCTAGAGCCTGACTATGAGAAGCTTACAAACTATGCGCATGCACCTATTCCTAAATGGGTAGAGAACTCAATGCACAAATAAATGTTGTGTACATAGGTCTTGTTTGTTATCCAACAACTGGGACTATATGCACACTGTATACACAGAACCCTTTCCAAAAAGCCATGAGACTACAGGACTTGTTCAGTCCCACAGTCTTGTTTTCCACCAAATCACTGATATAAAGAAATTTTATCTTTCTTTTTGTTAAGAAATCCATCTCCTGCACAGTCTCAGCTCCTTTGTATATGCTACTTTGAATCAAGGCATTTATGAGTTCTCCCCCACTTTGTTTTTTGAACATAGGGTATGTCTACACCAGGCAGTTATCTCAGGGTCATCTCTCGGTCATCCCTGTGCATCCAAGTGATGCACAGGGGATCCCGGGGGGCGACCACAGACTTTCCCGTGGATAACTGAAACCGGGAATGTCCTGGTTTTTCTGCAGTCCTGGGACAACCCTGAGGATCATGGCTGGTGTGACGGCTCCATGGCCACGGGGGGGAGGGGAGGAGAAATTTCATCATCCCTGGGATGGTGGGGGGTTGGGCATGAACTTTAGTGGTGGTGGGGGTACCTTACTTTTTTGCCACGTGTGGCTCCTCTTTAAAAAAATAGAACCTGCGATGTCCTTCTTTCCTTCCGGGATGTCACACAACTGTATAGATGCCGGGGAAGCAGGTAAGTTCACGATCCTCCCCTAAGTTCAGCTTAGATGAACCCTAAGTTGCTAATTAATTCTTTATGGCTATAGGCTTGTGAATAAACAAAGGTAAGAACTATAATTCCTTTCTTCCTCCTCCTCCTCCTCCTCCTCCTCTTCTTCTTCTTCTTCTTCTTCTTCTTCTTCTTCTTCTTCTTCTTCTTCTTCTTCTTCTTCTTCTTCAAACAGAATCCCATTCTTTAATGAATATTTCAGGCACTCCAAAAACACATTTTTAATAATAAAATGAAAACAGAGTTTAGATTGTAGTAACCAGCTATGGATGGGAAGTAGCAGTGGCAGAAGAATACTGCAGATGTATGATATAGCTACTATTATAAACAGCCAAGAACGTAGAGCAGATGGTGTTATCAGACACCAGAATTCCCACCTGGATCAATGAAAGCCTAAGGATTATGGAAAATTCCAAGATCGCTTACACTCAAAATGATGAAAAAATAAAAATATGAAGTAAGTTTGACAAGTCATCTATGATTAAATATTGATTTTATGTGCACTATTTATATTTTCTTATTTCAGTTCTAAATGAACATTGTTCAAATACACTGATGGTATTTCTATGTTTCGCCTTAGCAAAAAATAGGGACCAGAAATGAAGACCAGCCAACCTTCAAGAAGCATGTCTGCTGTACCCCAAAGCTACTCCTCCAAACCCCAAGGGGATGGATTTTCTGAATCTTGATCAAGAGAGCTTAGGTGAACCCCTTGAGTTGCTCTGAAAAGCTGCACATTATCTGGTTTTCTATTCTATGCTCATCTGCTGAATGGTGGATGTTGATCCTGTTTACATGCTCAGATTTCCAAGCGTTCATGGATACACTAAATAAATGGGAGTAAATTTGATGAATAGGATTAACCTGGATATTGTCTGAACTGCAGAACATAGGGCCCATGAGCCAAATCTGGAGCTTCCCAGGTCCCAATCCATCCCTCCAGGATTCCCAGATGGCCTTACCCACACCCACCATTCCCCTGATCACCAATTGGTAGATTCCCAGCTTTAGTGCAGGTTTTTCCTCATTCTGAAATGTTGAAATGGCTTAGTTCTAAGGCTTAGTTGCTGGCAGTAAAAAGCTTATGCTAAAATATGCAGGTATTCTGATCCTGCCCCTTGCTTTGGCACTGCTGCTGGTGCCATTGGCTCCGCCCACTACTGAAAGGTAGCTTCTCTGAAATAGAATCCAACCCTCAGGTTTAAAGAGGTTCAACAGCTCTGACCTATACAGTAGTAAACATATTTTGGAATCTCTATCATTTTTTTCCTACGTTACATCATAAATTATATCTAAATTCTTACAGACCCTACAAAGTAAATCAGTGTTTCTATTCCCATATTATATAACAGGGCATGCAGTTGAGAGATAGTGGCTTGCCTAAAGCACAGATTTAAAGGCTAGGAACAGACAAATCAGTCTATTTATGATTCAAATCATTTTCACATGCAGTCACTCATATATATATATGATTTCCATATTAATCTGTAATCTGTTTTTAGAATTGGCACACAAATTTACATACATATGTATTTAAATAGTAATATTAAACATATTTCTCTTGCACAATACATATTTTTAAATGTTTTTTTACCTCTTCTTTGAGCTGAGCTGAGAAGAGCAGTAGTAGATTACAAAGTTCCAGACTATGCATGTGTCTACGAGGTGTGGATCTAGTCAGTTTGTGCTGGAATCCACCAAGATTGAATTTTTCAAGCATCCTTAATGAAGACTTACAGTTTATAGCTGCTTAAAAATTATAATGTATTAGTTATCCAAATGCTGTTAAGGGCCTAACACCATACTCTATGTTATGGATCAATCCAAAACCTCAGTTACATCTGCATAAACCCAAGCAAAATTGAGAAATTTTTCTTTTGGGGGGGGTCATGTGATTATTTATTTATTTTAGCATTTTATCCCGCCCTTTAGCCAAAAAGGCTCTCAAGGCGGCTTACAAAAATATTTCTTAAGACAGTCCCTGCCCACAGGCTTACAATCTAAAAACCATGACACAAAAGGAAAGGGGATTGGTAGGGAGGAGGGAGGGGAAGAAAAGCAAACTCAGGCAGATTCTTAGTTGCAAAGTTCAGCAGTGACAGTTGGCAGCAGGAGGGAGGGGGCTCTGAGCTGGAGCCTCTCAACACTGATGTGTTGATTATACAATCAGAAATAATGCATTTTACGATCAGCTGAGGGAAAACGGCTGTTTTTCTTACTGTCATTTCTAGAAATGCATATGTCCAGTTGGACTTCTGGTTGCAGGAGAAGGGCTATGACAGCAGAGGAAAGGTGAAAGTCACAGACGGTCTACACTGTAAGTTGGATACTTGGCAGGGATGGCAACATTCCAGGCATTCTATTGATTTATATTTAAATATTCATATGCTGCCTTTCTGGACCAAGTCCACCCTAAGGTGGCAAACAAAATACAAGCATAAAGAAAGACAATAATATAATATGATAATAAAACTTTACAATTCAAAACAACGCAAAATAAAAATTAAACCCACCATACCTCAGAATATTTTAAAACATATTTTAGCCTGCACAAGAAACCATTTCCAGAGCCACAGCAATAAAACATCGATAAAACAGCAGCATGACCAATCAAACACATCAGTTGAAAGCCATTTGAAAGAGGTGGGTTTTCAAAGCCTTTTTCATTACTGCAACCAAGGGGGCCAACCACACATCCCTAATTTATGCATCCCAGGCATAAAATAGATGCTTCCATGAGATACAGCAAAGCAGTTGCTGCAACCCTCATCAGAGCTTATCTGACATGAAGAAAATTCCACTTGCCTCCTGTTCTTGCTCGTTGCTATAGAGATGTTTAAGGGTAGACCACTAGCTGCCAGCCAAGCTCTGCTGTGGTGATATCCCAGCTCAGCAAGAATTCAAGAAGTGATGAGAGTCAGGGGATGGGAATTACCTTGGGCTAGTTCTGGATTATATTTATTTATTATTTAGATGCACACTGCAACCCTTCATATATTTGATCAGATATATGATGCTTAAAAACACCATAAAAGATTAAAAACACTGTAGAATAACAAACACATTAAAATAAGCTAGAAACACTAAACAACACAAGTGAAAATGGTAAAGTCTGGGGAAATTTAAAAGCTATTTACCTGCCAATTCTCCAGGGAGATGACTTCATGACACTGGGTTGGGAGCGACAGCAATGTGTCCTAATGAGGGGAGGCTGCACAGGCTTTTGGGTGGCCATTAGGCTCACCATGCCCACCCCTTCCCCTCCCATGGCTTCCGGCGACCAATAGGATATTGCTTTCAACCCAGGAACACACCCAGGGTGGCTCCGAGGGAGGACATACCAGTGGAAGAGCCAGGCTGACCTCACTCTGGCTGGAAAAGTTGAGGAAAGTCCCCGACTTTTCAGCCATGCATCTTCACATCTTTGCCCCAGAGTGGCTTCAAATTTGCGGCTGTGTCATATAACTGATTCAACACTGCAGATTCGGAGCCACCCCTGGGAAAAGACAATGTCAAGGCAACCCTCAGGTGTTGTCTGAACCTGTTTTTTCCCATGGGGAAGGAGGCATGGAACTCTCGTGCCTATCTCTGCAGGAAGAAAGGAAAAATAGATGGGGTGGGTAGAAGTGGTACCCCCTTCCTTTGCCCTGCTTCTGGAGGTCAGGCAGGCACCAACTTTGTATTCCTTCCGGCGCCTCCTGAGAACATTGTCATCTCAGGAAGCCTTCCCTTAATGACTAGTCGTGGTTTTATTTGCACTTTTTTTCTTTAAAAAATGTATTTTAATGTGTTTGTATTATTTTCCTTATTTGTTCACCGCTCTGAGGTCCTTGGATAGGGAGCGGTATAGAAATATTGTAAATAAAATAAATACATTAATGAAATTATGGGCATGTCTAGATGAGGGCTTATCCCGGGGCTCACCCTGGGATCATCCCTCTGCATCCACATAACACAAAGGGGATCCCGGGGGCAGGGAAGGATGATCCCTCCCTTTCCTGAGGATAACTGGGACAGCTTTAATCCCAACTTTTCCCACATTCTCGGGATTGTCCCGAGACCATGGGATATGTGGGCAGCGGTCCCTGTTTTATCTCAGCACCTCGCGAATAAATGTGAGGAGCCTGGAACCGGGCATGGGGCACAGAGCTGTTCAGGAACTCTGTGCCCATTAGGGGTGGGAGGGGGGAGCGGGATTTTTTTTTAAAAAAAACTCACACACCCTTACCTTAGTGATGGAGCGCTTGTGTGCTCATCTTCAATTTAAAAAATGGTGGGCGCGATGTCCTCCTTCCTCCCGGGACGTCACGTTCCATGTGTGGACTGAGGGGGAGGATCTCATGAGCACAATACCGTGAGATGCTCCCCCTCCCTCCCGGAATGCTAGGAGGTCTAGACATGCCCTATATCAGGGGGTGAGATGGCCTGGCTCCATCCACTAATGTTATCCAGCCCACCTCATTGGTCTGGCGGGGAGGCAATTCAGCTCGAAAACCAAAATAGGTTCTGCACCCATTGTGAATAGGGTAGATTCTGCACCAGCATTCCCCAACTGAGTTTCCTCCAGAAGTTTAAGAATACAACTCCCACCATCCCTGACAATGGAACATTCTAGCTGGAGCTGATAGGAGCTGTAAGTCATACACAGCAGCTGGAATTGGCAGCTTATGCATCACATCTAAGCTAAGCACATTGTTCCAATTTCAGCATGAGTGTGAAGTGGGCATTAATGCAGAGATCTCATTTGTTGGATCAGGACGAGGGACTTTAAAACACATGAACACACAAACACACCAAAGAGTCTGCTATATTTAGCATCTGTACACCATAAAGATATGAAGTTTTGCAGCAAATCCGTTGCTCTCGTTTCCACGCACACAAACAACATCTAATATGCAAGAGAAAAGAAAGAAATGAAAACAGGTTGATCAAATAGGCTGCATAACAAACCTAGAAGAATGAGACCTAGCAGGAAGGAAGATTAGTGTCATCATAACTTTTCAAATGAAAAATGGAAGATAAATGATGACAGAGAAAGAACTTTTTTTGAGAACCTGCCAGAAGCAACTTCATTAATAATAAATAAAAGCTGAGAAACATATTTAGAGTCATAACACATTTCTGAACAATTAAGAAGAACCAACATTGAACTATTGAGGGGGGAAAAGTAATGGAATATTCATGATTTCTAGAGTAGCTCTGTACTTTACTATATTAGGCATATGGAGAGGGGGGACCCTGTCTGGGGAAAACAGCTTGGAAATACCAGAACTGCAGAAAAATGACAGACAGGCCTACTGTGAACTTAGAAACAATAGCAAAGCCCACCAATCAAGGATGTAGCTGGCAATGGCCACCACATGGCACCCACACAGAGAAGGAACCAATGGACTCCAGATGTGTGCCCAGCTAGGGATGCTTGTGGGGTTTGTTTGGTTCAGTCCACAGCTGGACTAGTGGCATTCCACTAATGCAGATTACATTGTGCTAGTGAAAGGGACCTCTAGTGCTACAATAATAGCAGTTATCCCATCACACAAGCTAATGCTATTAGTGTTGCACTAGCGGACCCTTGAGCTAGAACAATGTCATTTGCATTAGCGGAATGACACCGTAAGATGCTGTCCCTGATCTGCACCTCCGGGACTAATGTGTGGACTGGAGCATAGTTTTTCTTTCAAATCCACATTTGAACATTTTTTACAATTTGGATGAATTTACATCCATCTCTGACTTTGTAAGCACGTTAGCATGGATATTATTTTAATTTATTTATTTGTTACATTTTCCTGCTGCTCAATAGCCAAGGCTCTCATCATTGTTCTACTTCATGTATTATCTTAAGCATTCTTTTTCTATAGTCAAACATTTGTTCGGCGAAAATAAACCTTGCTTCATTCTTGTCAATGAGTTTGTAGTTTTATGATTGTTCTATATGTAGAGTTCTCTGCTTTCTTTGATTTTGGGAAAATCTGAGTCTAAAGTAATCTACAAGTGAATCCCTTATTAATGCATTGAAGATATTTAGTTGTGTGGAGAAGATCAAGCAAGGTTCATCTGAAGTCAATAACTTTCTTATTATCAGCATCCCACACAGCCCAATCCTATGTATGTTTCTTTGGTAATAAATCCTACTGATTAAGTGAGAATTACTCACAAGTAAAAATGCATAAGGCTGCAGCCTTAGAATCATAAAAACTTCATGTTCTGGGAAGGAACATCAACAAGATGTGCAGCAGACAGACTTTCTATCTAGACATCCTCTTGCATTGCAAAGCTGGCTTCCTATACAAATAAATGTTCTTTATATTTGAATGGTAAATCTAGCAGGATAACTGTTCTCTCAGAATAAGCATGCATATAATTTTCTGTACATATCATGGTCTTATATCTTCCTGGTTTTATATATGTGGCTTCTAATAGTGACTCATGAATACTTCTGTTCTCTGTGCCCGCAGATAATACAAAAGAATTTCCATGGAAATATTATGAGACATTCTGCTTCTGGTTATCATTATTTTCAAAACATTGTGCAGTATACTTCTCCATGGAAATCTTTTGTGAATTAGCAGTGAACTACATCAGAGGAGTCCTTTAAATTACACATGTGATAACTCCTGAGGGCTTGCCATCAGAGCTGAAGATGGTCTCTTGAATGATCCATTATACTAATAAGAAGTAAACCTAAAATGAAAAAGTCATGACTGAACAACTTGCTGCAATGATCCAGATGAAAAAAGGAAGCACATGAGTAATCCAGAAATTACTTTCAGCCAATATAGATTATAGCAACTTCTCTTGTTGGCTGTTGTGCCATTTGGATGAAAACTTTAAAAAAGAAAAGAAAAAAAAGTCAACACTTATAAGCAACAATATGACTACCCAAGTTCACTAATCATAGTTTGATGAAAGAAAGAATATTAGGTCTGAATTATAAGCAAGGTGGATAAATTTTTTTACAGTTCGGCATGCGTATCTTAACAGGCATAAAACCTTTTTCAGAAGAAGAAGAAGAAGAAGAAGTGCCACGAAATAGTTTTTCCTGCTGTCACTATGTGTATGTATGATGTAGGCCCCATGCTATAAGGAAATGTTGGCAATTGGGAGGGGAATGGATTCCATTAATAATATCTTTGCTTACCTTTGGGGGAAGGAGCTATGAGCTGATTTGTACATGCCTAAAACCAAGGCCCTTTCTACACCTAAGGGCTATCCCAGGAAAATGGAGGGATCATCCCTGCCTGCTCCCAGGATCCCATTTGGCATTTGGATGCCCAGGAACAATCCTGGGATGATCTTGGGATATAGGGCTGGTGTAGACATGCCCCAAGAGTAGGGTGACCATATGAAAAGGAGGACAGGGCTCCTGTATTTTTAACAGTTGCATAGAAAAGGGAATTTCAGCAGGTGTTATTTGTATATATGGAGAACCTGGTGAAATTTCCTCTTCATCACACCAGTTAAAGCTGCAGGTTTCCTGCCCTCTTTTAAATCTGGTCACTCTAGTGTAGCTCCTGCAGCTTTAACTGTGGTGATGAAGAGGGAATTTCACCAGGTTCTCCATATATACAAATGACACCTGCTGAAATTCCCTTTTCTATGCAACCCTTAAAGATACAGGAGCCCATTTCATATGGTCACCCTACCCAAGAGAACACTATTTTCAGAACAGCCATAAGTAGTTGTGGACTGAATGTGTCCATGATGGATACTGAGCTGTTCACTGTTGGCCTCAGAGAAAGGCTTTGTTTTCAATCTGAAGTAAATATCCTGTATACTAATCAGAATTTTCAAAGTATTGATACTTAGGTAGTCAAAATGGCACCATGAATGCACAAGAGGGAGGCATTAACAGGTTTGGGAGAAACCCAAGGTCTGTTGAAATAAAACCAACCAACAATGTTTTTTAATGGGTTTTTTTTAAGAGAACAAGTTACAGGAAGGTGGGGACTTCAAAAGGAGCCCAATGAGGACTGAGCATGCTCAGTAGCCACAGGATATTGAGTATCTGTTGGTTGGGATGGGAAAATTGGGGTGGGAGGAATGGAATGGAGAAGTCTGGAAAAGAGTCTGGCTAGAACCTTAAACAGGAGCAGGGACTCCAAGCTACAAATGTTTTGCAGGCCCCACTTGTATACATTTAAAATAGACATGAACATCTACTACATTAACTATAAACATATAAATGAGGGGAATGCAATGGGAAATGTTTACCTTATCTGTTTTTCTTTTCGTTTCAGACCCATATTCATTTCATTTTTACCTTACTTTTAATTGTGTGCCTTTTTCATTTTATCTTTGATTACATTTTCTATTGATTTCAGTGGAGACCCATCCTCATTTCTGCTGCCTTTTCCGTTTGGTGTTTTCAGTCCAAATAGCATGGAATATACAGGCGTTATACTAGCCTCTGATTATATCACACCTGCCTAATTGACAAAGGTTCCTCATTTTAGATGCCATTTAAAAGGGCCTGACGTCCTATAACACCTTCCCCAACACAATGCCCTCCAGATGGTTTGGACTACAACTCCCAACATTCCTGACCATTGGCCGATCTGGCTGGGGCTGATGGAGGGCTCCAGGTTAGGGAAGACTGTCCTATAAGCTTCCCAGTACTTTCAGCTGAGAGTCATCCTGCCTTCTATGGCCTATAACA
This sequence comes from Elgaria multicarinata webbii, assembly GCF_023053635.1. NCBI lineage: Eukaryota > Metazoa > Chordata > Lepidosauria > Squamata > Anguidae > Elgaria > Elgaria multicarinata. Next base: position 101,904,358 of record NC_086174.1, read on the forward strand.
TTAGCATTTTCCTGACCAATGACATGATATATCTAGACATTTTAATATTTCCTAGGGGCATCATACCTGCCAAATTCCAGTCATATTGTACAAAATAAAGGTGGGAATGAAATGCACTCACATTTGGTTTTCACATTTGGTTTGTTTCTTAAATTAATTTCATGTGTAATTAATTTTTTAAACAAAATCACATACTTAGGCCAGATCTACACCTTGTGCTGAACCATTATGAATGTGGAATAAAAAGCAGAATATAGCACTATGGAAGCAGTATAGAGAATGTGTAACGTGTCCCAAGAGTTAGCAGTGTACTTCAATACCTCTATAAAGCAGTAGTGTAGATCTAGCCTTAATTTGAAGCTCCCTTGTAGCGTGTTTGCCCATTGGTCCATTTAGCTTAGTATTGACTTTCAGCAATTTTCCAAAATCTCTGGCAGTACCTTTTCCAGGATTTGAATCTGCAAAGCATGCGCAATACCCCCTCTGGAAAACTGTAAAATAACAACAACAACAACAACAACACACACACACACCCAAAAACCTGGCCATTTTGTTTCATAGCAGATATTTGAGGAGTTTATTATTTATTTATTTATTTGTTGCATTTCTATACCGCCCAATAGCCGAAGCTCTCTGGGCAGTTCAGTTGAGCAAGTTTGACAACAAGAGACAAATTAAATGTTTTTTAGGTTTGGCTGACAACTTAGTGTTGTTTTTAGATGTATGTTGTCGTTGTGTTTTATGTTTTTATGGTTTTAAATTTTGAATATTGTTTTTAGTGTTTAATCTTTTGTAAACCAACCAGACAGCTTTGGCTATTGGGCAGTATGGAAATGTAAATAATAATAACAACAACTGGGTAGTGTTCCCACATAGCTGCTGATTTAGAGTTCAAGATGTGTTAGAGGTGGCAAATGATTACCATTGGGGTATGGTTCAACTTATACGTGAACAGAGATGGAGAGAAGACTGTTTCTTATGCAGAAACTCTTTCAATGTTTCTTTTGTTGATTTGTAAATGCCCTTTGCTATTAAAGATATGCTGCTTCTCTGTAGAGCAACAGGCACCAATAATTTGACTTGGGGGGGGGCTAGAAATTGTCTATTATGATGGCATACTCTCCATGATGAGCTCTAATTAGTGGACAATAAATTTGGGGAGACATTTCCATGAATGGGGTTTCATTTTGGATTTTCTTAAAATCCATCTTATTCATAACAGAAAAGTTGATTTCTACTGAACCTAAGGGCCCGAACATAAACTTTCATCAATGTGATGGAACAAAGCACATTTTTATTTGCTAATTTAACATAGCACAAATCATAGCCAAAAAGCACTCAAAATTTAGACATAGCTTGAAAAAAGATTCAACGAAAGAAAATAACAAGTATCTCCACATCTAAGAGATCCATTCTGTCTGAACTGAAATGGTTTGAAATGTACTGTCTGGATGTAATTACACAGAACACGGAAATAATGACATTACCGTTCGTTCATCCATTCTTTCTTTCCCATTTTCCCCTGATGTTCATTATATAATTTGTATATATAAATATAGTTTTCCTAGTGGCTGACAGTCTTAACAAAATAGGAATATGCTCGGCAGTTTATATGGCTTGTCATTGCTAGAACTTCAAAACCATCTTTCTTTCTTTCTGTCCTTCTTTCATTTATTCATTTTAATGGAGGGGGTGAGTACTTTCATAGAGGATTAGCTGTTGTTGTTTTTAATTACCATATGAATATTCACTTAACTCCATTTGCTGTATACTCCAAAAGGTTTTGCAGATGCCTTCTGAAAACAAACGAACAACAGCATGTGTACATTTGAAAAATGAATGAAGAAAAATGTGTACATTTGTAAAATGTGTGTGCGCACGCATGTGCGCACATACACACACATGCACACTTTAATCAATGAATGCATGCTTCCAAAAATGAGTACAATTGAAAAATGCAAATACACAAAAATGTAAGAATTTATCTGCAGAAAAGGAAAGCCCATATAGAATGGAGTACCGGAATGGGATAATAAGTTTGACAGTGGAAAATCAAGAACCTTGATGGGCTTCAGCTTGACAGATTCACCCATCTCTACTTGAAACAGTCATTTCTTCATGCTAGTGCAGCTGGCCTGGACATTACAACCTATGTTTCTCCTTTTTAAAACAGCACTTTTGGGGTATGTGTTTCAAGGTATTCAGGAAGGAAGGAAGGAAAGAAGGAAATTACTGAAGCACAACACAGCAAATAATGTATTAAGTACTTTACCCTTTAATTTTGCTGATAAAAGAGTTCTCGTACATAATCCCCATGATGATAACCAGAGTTATTAGAAATCTAATTATCTATTAAGGCTGGTTTTGTGCATGTGTGTTTTGCAAGGAAATTGTTTGTGCGATACAAAACTGCAAACTCTTAATATAAAATATAATTTAGTCAAAGGAAATTGTGTTTATTAAGTGAGAAGTGGTCAAATCCACAAAGCAAACCAGTTAGGTGAAAAGAAAAAACAACAACTCTGAAGTTTCAGAAAATGGAATGTCTTGAAGCAGTGGGGCACATGTTTTATATGCACAAAGTCACAGATTTCAATCCTGGACCTGTCCAACTGAAAGACTGCAGGGGTTGTCTACATTGAAGCAAAACTCCTGCATCCTTACCTAGGGCTAGATGGACTCACACATGCCTGATTTTGCTGGGTGCTCATTGAGCCATGGCCGCCACTGCTGCCACCCACTTGCTGTGTTGCCTATGCCCCTGGATGACTCAGCAAGCACCACGGGGCTGCCCCTCTTTTTAGAAAGCCTCTATTTTGCATAAAAATGGAGGGTCGGGATTTACAGCAATTTAATATCGCATAAATGGAGGGGGCAATTTAAGCAACATTACAGGCGTGGATGGTCCACTCACGCCAGCAGTGTTACAAAGATGGCCCCTTTACCACTGCCATTTACACAACATTAGATTTCCAAAAATTGCCAAGCTGCCATTTTTACACAAAATGGCAACTCATTATGGGGACAGATGGCCACCGGGTACTCATGGACCACACCATGATCAGTAAGTGGATACGTGAGTACCTGCAGATTTGATGAGCAGGGTCCGAGAGGTTGTGCTACAGGCTGTCTTGGCATCACCATCATCATCACCACCTCTTCATTGCTCATTTAAGCCCAGGAGAAGGAAGCCACTTGCTCTCCTTCACGTTTTAACATGTGCCCTATTGTCATGATAATGTGCTGTTTTGTGCAACTAAAATTACATATAATTAAAATACTTAAAAGAAATTGAAACACGGGTGAGATTACTTACTGGGTGCTCCTGAAGCTGCAACAATAGAAAAGAGCTGCTTTGGCACGAATGCGTTGCCATTTAGTGCATAAATCAAGATACGGCAGACTTGGCTCCCTGACACAGGGAATATGAGATAGCCGTAATATGAATGTTTTTGTTACTTCAAATGCTATTTCAGATTGTTGTCAATTGCTGTGATAAGTGGCTGAATTAATCCTCCTAACCTACAATATATTTTCAGAAACCTGGATATTATGAAGCATCTGAGCCTCTGGATGTTTTTATAAACCCATGTAGAAAAACCTATTATATTGTGTTCATCAGTGACACATGGAGCACATTAAAATGAAACATTTTTATATTGTTTTACTTTTTGCAAATTGAAAAAAGCTAGATCTTATCTCTATGGAAATGCCTCTGCTTACAAGCCTGTGCAGCAGGCAGTTATTTTCAATTTCGACATCCTTTTCCACTTTTGCTCAGTCGTGACCAAAAGAAGAACATGCACAAAGTATGACCCCTTTCTGAAATGGTGACATTAGAAATGATCGTGATGAAAATGGGAAATGGCTAGGTCTGGCATTTCACTTTACAGCAATAGCTTGCCCATTAAGCAGGCCAGCACCGCTTGTAATGACCAAACAGAATGCAGCCCGGCCTATCCCAAAGCGATGTCTGGCATTGGGGATTCTTGTCTGACTTCCATGGCACAGCCGACCTGACTTGCATTTGCAAGGCAAGCCAGGCATTTCCCCTGAATCCCAGGGACTGTTGAAGGGTTGTTGTTGTTGTTGTTATATTTGTTTTGTTTGTTTGTTTGACTTGGTCATGGCAAATTGTGCATATTTGGGTAATTTGTACAAATTATGGCCAAAATTTGCGTGATATGCAGCCATATTTTGCACAAATTTCAGCTGTAATTTATGCAAATTCAAAAACACTGAAAACCTGCTAACTGGCTCAAGTTGCTGCAGGCTGAGAAGGACTTGCTAGCAGAAGACGGAACAAGGTCTGGGGGGCTGACTTGATGAAAGCTCGTCTAGGTCCACCCCCAACCGGATTCCTCCAACATCCCTATTTTCCCACCCTAGGGCCTTCTAGATGTGTTGGACTAAAACTCCCGGAATCCCATAGCCAGCAAGGCCCATTAGCTATGCCTTGGGGACTGCCAAGTGGCAACTGCCTGTCAATATCTCTATTTGGGCAGATCCAGGAAAACAGCAGAACCAGAAGGTTTATCAAGGTATGGAACTGCCATATATGACCTGTACAGCTTTAAATAGAAAGAACCAGTGAATTTGTGCTTTTGCTTTCCATCAAAATTTACAGCTGCTAAAAGAAGCACCTTGTGGATCCTCCATGCACAAAGACATGGTGTTTAAGGCTTCATGCTTTAGCTGTTAGACTGACTGGGGCCAGATCTACACCAAGCAGGATATGACACTTTGAAAATGATTTGAAAACTGCATATGGAGTGTGTCCTGGGCCCCAATACAATAGTTGTCACTACTGTTATAAATTGTTTTAAAGCAGTAGTGTAGATCCTGCCTTTATCTGGAAACAACAGACAATCTGAAGCAAGAAAAGCCGCATGTGTCTACTCTAAGTAGGACTAATATTGAATAGTGCCCTTGGCTTGCGAAAAGGATGAATAGGTGGTGGAGGGCACTTGTGGGCACAGGAAAGACCCTGTGGAACATTCTTTCAGTGGTACATCATATAGTAAACATCATTTCTTGCCAGGAATCAATATGTGCACCACCTGCCACTGAAGAGAAGCTCCATGGAGCTGTTCCCATGTCTACAGGGCCTCCCCGCTGCTCCTTCCCTAAGGTAAGGCTTTCATGGCTCATGGGAGGGGGAGGGGCTGGGAAGGGAAAGGAGCAGCTCAACATCTCTTTGAGGCTTTTCAAGTATCCTGTGTGAGTACTTAAAAAGCACAGCATGTTCTTTGGATGAGCAGTGGGATTATTATCATCCATCCCTCTTAGTTGTAGCACACAGAGCTGCACAGTGCACACAACCAGGAAGTTGCCTCTTAAAGATACAGCAAACTTGGTATTTTGACAAAAGAGGCCCCATTCCTCTTTAAGTAGTGAGATGGAACGTGCAAGTTGAGACTCAACCTATGGTGAGACTCAACAGTAGCACTGCTACCATTTGTGTGTGCGTTCCTTTGGAGGGTTTACTTTTTATTTACTTTTCAAGGAGTCGGAGGAGAGAGAGGGGGGTGACCAGATGTAAATGAAGATTTTGTTCCTTTATTTGTACTAGTCATGTAGAAGAGGATTCTGTGGTGGTGGGCACAGCTTTTTTTTAACCCTGCGGGACAAGCTGCACTGGGGATTGGAAACCCATTACAATTCTTAAAAATTAAGGAACCTTGGCCTCCTTTATATTTGGTTGCCCTGAAGAAAGAAGGACAAAAGCAGACACTTATGGTAAATAATAATCATAATAATCCCATGTTGTATGTTTTGATTAAAGTGGAGTCCTGAATCTGAAAAGGCTGTAGTCTATTACCATAAACCACAGAAGATATGGGAGCTCTAAGCGCCTTTGTGCATAAGCACTAATTGGCTTCTCAACTCTCAGGGCTACGAGATGCTTTCTCAACATTATTCAGGCATAGCAGCGCTTCCCTAGCTGAACTTAGAAGCTCATGCACTGCTTTAGAAGAGTTAACGTGTTTTCAAAATGGATTCTGGTATGTATATATGTAATGTAGTTGCACCTTAACTTTGATTTGTTTGGGCATCCATGCTTGCATTGCAGATTAACTTCATTTTAACCAAAAGGATTTTGATGCTATTTGTATAATATAAACAGGAAACCTTTGTTATGGAAGTGGTGCAGCATTTGATCCAGTTAAATTAAGTAAAACATTGCTCTTTTGGCAGGCTTGTATCTGACCAGGGCACTGATGTTTTATCTCATGTTCTGCCCCTTGCTTTTTGCAGATGTGTATGTGTAGATCTTGCTGTAGATGGGGCTTGTGGAGCAGTATATGTGCCAAACATAGTTAGTAAAGTTAACCTCTAGACATGCCTATATATGGTTACTGCTTCTCTGACTTCTGTGAGCTCCTGTCTAAGAATTTAATCTAGAACAGGTGTCCTCAGCATATCTCTGCCACCATAATGATGCAGAGAAACATATATCCTTTTTCATAACTATCATCATTTAAGGTGTAAATCATCATCCTAATGAGGTCTTGTATTAGAAACAGCTCTGTGTGAAATTAGCTCTGTGTGATATAGATAGCTGGTATTCCTAAGGAAACCATCTTCTTCTAAATGAAGATGCCAAAACCTTTCATCCTGATGCTTGAAGAATTCAATAGTTAGTTAGTATATTATTCATTTGTTACATTTACATCCCACCTTTTGTCCTCTTTGAAGGAACCCAAGGTGACTTACGTAGACTTCCTCCTCTCCATTTAACCTCAAACCAACCCTGTGAGGTAGGTTAGGCTGAAAATCAGTGACTGGCCCAAAGTCACCAGCCATAGCTAGATGGGGCAAAATCCTGGTGTGATCCCTGGGATCGTCCCTGTGCATCCACATGATGCACAGGGGATCCCGGGATCAGGGAGGGATGATCCCTCCCTTGACCCCGGACCTCAGCCTCCCCTTTAGGGCCAGTTTTCTGCGGTCTCGGGCGGAACGTGAGACCGGGCACAATGGTTTGTCCTGGCTCCTCACGATTCTTCATGAGGAGCCGGGACCGTGCACAGGGCACAGAGCTCCTCAGTAGCTCTGAGCCCATCGTTGGTGGGGTGGGGGAGTAGGGAAAGTAATTATTTTTTAAAAAAATCACTCACCTTTTGTGCACGAGCATTCATGCACTGCTGGCCCTTTAACACACACACACACACAAAAATGGCGAGCGAGATGCCTCTCCATCTGAGGTCTTTGCACACCACGTGTGAACTGAGGGGGAGATCTCATGATGAAAAAAACATGAGATCTTCACCCCTCCAATCCGCTAGACGGCTAGGTCTAGCTAAGGCCACCAAGTGCACTTCATGGTCAAGTGGAGCCTTGAACCCATGCCTCCCCAGTCCAACATTCTAACTACTATACCACACTGGCTCATTTGCATATTCTGATATGAATTGACATGATCTGCAGCCCCTGGACTTGCATGCAGATTTGAACTGGCTCTCACACTTCCCAAATGTTTATATGGTCTTGTTTAGACAACACGCTAAACCATACGGTTAAGCATTTTGAGCTAAATATTATGGCTTAGTGTGTTGTGCGATCCTTGACTTAGTGTGTCATGTGAACCATTGCTAACCTTGGTGGCTACATAACCACAGTTTAAACATGCTTACTAACCACTTACTGCAAAAAACTTAGCGACCTAGTGTGTTGTCTGAACAGGCTCAATGCAGTTCTTGGCTCAGAAAAAGAAAGAAAAAAAGGGGGGGGGAGAAAGACAAACAAAATAAATTTCTGTATGCATATCTGGAAAGAACATACATTTAGACATTTGGTTTTTTAAAAAATGTATTTTAATCCCAATTTTGGTCCAATGTGGAATTGGAAGGAATAGACTTATGGATGAAGTAAAAGTGCCAAGGACCAGAAACAGAGTGATCTCTACATTCTTAGTTTATCTGAAGTTCTGTGACCATCCACTGTTCATGTTTGGCGTGTGATGACCAGAGAAACAGCCTTCTTGGCCATAGCATTTCATATGTACAATGCCCCTCACCCACAAGGTGCTCACCTGGTAAGTAATTTTAGAAACTGGAGTTAATTATCCGGGGAGGGGGGGGGATTAGCCGGCCATGTTTATTATTACAGTTGTGAAGGTCACAATTAATCATTTCTCTTCTCTTTTCCACCCCACCCCGACATAACATGTTTTACTACTGCTTTCCCCCCCCCCCCGATATGTTGGGGGGAGAGAGAGAGACAGAGAGAGAGAGAGAGAATGTTGGCTAACCTCTGATTAAAAAAGAAAGAAATATTCTGAGCACGTGCAATTTCACATTTTAAACTCACTTAAATCAAAGCACCATCATGACTGCAGTAATAAAATGGAGTTTGTTTCTGCTGACCTGGTGCTAAAACATATTTACTTGGGAATAAGCAATGTTTTGTTGTCAAAAGGGATAATATATTTTAAAAGTAAAAGAGAGAGGGAAGGGGGGGGGAGAGAGAGAGAGAAAGTATCTTTAATGATACAAAATATGTGCTCAGCTGGCTGTTCCCATACTATAAAATGTTTTTAAGAACAAAGGATGCTATGGCAAATTATGTCAGCCCTGACATGCTCATGACAGTCTTACTGGGCCTAGTTGCCAGTGCCCCCATCACCACCTGCTGTACTCAGGGTGGACATTTGGGGGTAGGGATGTATGAGAAATTCATTCCAGTTCATTTTTGATCAGGATTTACCCAGTTTGCACCTTTCAGACCAAACCAGACTCAGACGCGTTCTGCAATCAAAGTCCATACTATTCCAAGCTTGCAATATGATTTGTGGACCAGGACAAATGCATTCAATAGCATGTGTACCTTTGGAAAATGCAGGTGAGAAATGTGTACTTTTGAAAAATGCACAAAAATATGCTTCAGTCAATGGGAGAGGAAAGCATGCATGTCAAAGATACACACAACTGAGGCATAGTTTTGGAAAAATACACACAAAAATACTCAGGGATTTTTATGCAGAAAAAAAATGTGATACGGATTTGAGTCAGAATTAGCTTTGAAATAGAATTGGGAGAACTTCAACAAACTTTGGTTTTGCTGATTCACACATTCCCGGGGGGGGGGGGGGAGGGCTCTGAGTTCCAGCCCTAGCTGCACTTGGTGTCGACTTTCATGGGATTTGGATGCTGGATGCAAACTTTCTATTTGCTTAGATATTTTAGCATGTTTTGCTGCTGGCTGATTTCAATGTTGTTTTACAGCTTATAGTTTTAATGAATTTAGTGGGATTTACAATGATTTTTTGTGATTTTATCCCAATTTTGTTTATGGTTTTGTTTGTATTTGTTTTAAAAATGGCACACTGCCCCGAAAGACCTGATGCTGATGAGTGGCTGATGAATGTGCTAAATCAGCAAATTTGTGCAAAGCAGTTGGGAAACAAATACAGACAGGCAGAGGAAAGGCAGTGTCTGCTTGAAACAAATGCTGAAATTGAAGAAGGCTGTTTTTATTCCATCTGCCATGGACGACATGTGGGGCAAGGCAGAGCTTTCAATACTATATGAAAATTCAATCATAAAAAAAAAGAAAAGGAAAAATCTTCCAGAGTGAAAGACAAGACAATAAGTCTTTCTCAACAAAGCCAGGAAATTGGAAGCTCTGGCTGATGCCTTATCCAACATGCCCCATGATCAGTCATGAAGTTGTGCAATGTCACAAACTGTGGTTTGATGGGGAAGGTTCCCTGTTAATTGCCTTTTCTCCCTCAATCTTTAACCAATCTTCCTGAGATTTTCAAGTTATGTAAATCAGGCATTTCTTTCTGGCATGTGCAATTTTCAGGGAGATTGATGAAACCCTTTCAATTGTAGTAAGTTATAACAACCCACCCCCTGATTTCCACTTAAACTTATTTTGCGGATCACCTTATCTATTGGAGGCACTACAGTGCCACCAATAATGATTCTGTACAGCAATAGTAGCATAATAACCACATAAGTAACTCACTTGCCAAAAGTAGAATTGTTGCTACAGCTCCCATTTTCCCTAAAACTCCTCGTTGCCTTCTCTCCCACTCTCCCACCTGCATCCTCCAACTGACATAACTGTCCAGATGTTCCTGGAAGCATGTTGCTACAACACCCAGGAGGGAGCGCACCAGCTCCAGCTGTCTACAGAGTTGTTTCCATCACCTTCTACTTCTGGAGGGTGTCTGTCTGAAGCTGAGAGCCTCGTCTCTCAATGCGGGCTTGCCACATGGTTGACAATCCTGGTTTTCCATCATTCTCAATTGCATGGCAAGCCCCCATAGCTAGAGGAGGCTCTACTCTTCAGACAATAGTGCCCTTCACAAGTAGAGTGTAATGAATGCGATGAGGGAGAGGGGAGGGGCTGGAGTGCTCCCTCCACTAGAGCGGCCAAGGAGGACAGGGCTCCTGTATCGTGAACAGTTGCATAGAAAAGGGAATTTCAGCAGGTGTCATTGTTATGCATGCAGCAACTCGTGAAATTCCCTCTTCATCACAACAGTTAAAGCTGCACAAGCCCTGCCCTTTTTTGTATCTGGTCACTGTTAAAGATACAGAACCCCTGTCTTCCCTTTTATATGGTCACCCTTACATATTGATTTTAACCCCTTTTGAAGGACTGAATGGGGTTAGTGTGTTAGATGCTTTGTATGATCAATCTCAGTGTCATGTCAAATGTGTGGCTGTCACTTTAGTGATTGATAGTTAAAAGCAGGGGTGCAGCAGCACCACAGTCTCAAACAGAGGCCAAATCTGGCCCTCCTGGTGTCCCAATCCGGCCCTGTGGTGCCTCCTCCAATGGCCATGCCCCTTTCTCCTGGCCCAGCCCCCTTTCCTCCAAACTCTGATACCTTGGGGCATGTCTACACCATGCCTTATCTCAGGGATCATCCCTGTGTGACCACATGACTCACAGGGGATCCCGGGGGCAGGGAGGGATGATCCCTCCATTTCCCCAGGATAACTGGGATGTCTTTTAGCCTGATTTTTCCCATGGTCTCCTTGCATTTACTCATGAGGAGCCATGATGAAACTGGGTCACATTCAATGATAGGAAGGTATGTGCGGGCATCTTGAGCGGGTTAGGGTTGGTTAGCATTCAGAGGCACCGTTGTGGTGATCAGTAATTTCTGAGGCTCCCCAGCTGTGAGCCCCATGGCCCAGCTAGCGGTGATAAGGGTTACCGTTGAGGCCAACCTTCCTCACTGACTCGGAGCCCCCGTCACGAGGGGCGGTTGACGTGGAAGGCCTCCCTACCCCAAAAGGGGAAACCTGGGAGATGGTGAACGTTGCGGCGCCACTCTCAGGCTGTAAATGTCTCACCTGATAAAACCATGGCATGAGGCCAGGCATGGGGCAAGGAGCTCTTCAGGTGCTCTGTGCCCATTGGGGGTGGAGTGGGGGGAGCAGGAGTGGGTGTTTTTATTTATTTGTTCTTACTTTTGGTGGAGGAGTACACTTGAGCTCCGCTCCTAGTTTTTTAAAAAAATGGCGGCTGTGACATCCTTCCAGGACGTCGCGCGGCCGACTGGACATCCAGAGAGGATCACGGAAGCCAGTAAGTCTGCAATCCTCTCCCTACCCCCTTGTGGTGTAGACATGCCCTTGGTCACTTCCTGGCTTTTTCCAGAGTTTTTCTCCATTCTAAAAGGTTGCAATTGCCTCTGCTAAGGCTTAGTTACAGGCAGTTAAAACTTTAAGGTAACATGTGCCGCTATTTTGGGCATTTGGGCCTACCTCTTTTGCATTTGGCTCTGCCCACTGCTGAAATGTGGTCCTGAGGCTGAAAGAAGTCATGCTTTCAAGTAAGTGATATCTCTCAGGAAGAGGAGATAGAGCTGAAAACGTGGGGTGAATTGGAAGGAATCAAAAGCTGTAGCGAGCTGAGCATGCACCTATTCCAGGGCTGCCATCTCTCCCCCCACTACATTTTGACATTATGTCATTCCAACTGAGGAAGGTACCTAGTTGGCCAACCAACAAGATAACCCAGCTGGCCAACAACAACTGCAGCTATCTCTTGAAGTGGGAAAAAGCTTCCTGCTAAGCAATTGAAGATGCCCGCATAGGTTTTCCCTTTCTGCAGATCTATTAATAAATGTGGCCCTGTTTAAATCCCAATGTTGCGTCCGCCTCGTTATTTCCCACACTCCACATTCCCCAAAAACATCCCTCGTCCCCTGAGAGCCACCCATTTGCAGTTGTACAGGATGCTTATTATAGTGGACTTACAATGCAATCCCGTTATTTTATTTTACTCCAGTGTAAATATCATTAAGTTCAATGGGCCTTACTCCCAGGTAACTGAGTATGTATCCTTACACTTTACTCTACAGAGATCTTTCGAAGGGTATGGCAAGATCATGTTTACCAGTTTTCATTTCAGTCCTCTTACCACCTCACTTTACTTGAAACTCGGAGCTTCTCTCCATGAACAATTTATTGCATGCTCATGATTGGCCATTCACAGAAGTTGGCAGATCCTGTCAACCTCCAGGATGTTTCCCATGCTTTCCCCTGGTAATCTTGCTTTTTAAAAAAAGAGATAACTCAATATTTAAAATAAACATGGAATTCATTCTGGCATTAGATGGCGCTTTTCTATTGAACGTTATGGATCACTGTCCAGAGGGGAAGTTTTCAATTACAAATCACATAGTCCCCATTGGTCGACATTTAAATGAGCATGTAGTGAACATGGAAAGACCCAGGGATGGGGGGAAGCCTGGTAAGGATGATGGATTTTTCCTTAATGTGGAGACAAGACGTTCTCTCTCTTCCTTAGGAAAAGCATTAGAAAATTCATAGGTGCATTTGAAATGGTGTAAAGTTTATCTGAGATTTTTCTGATGATATTATTTCACAAAGTTTGGGGTCAACCTGCACAGTAGTATTCATATAATTAGTTTTTTTAAAAAAACAAACAAACAAAAAACAACAACACGCAATAGTATTTAATGACTTAATTAAAGAGATGCTTAAACACAAATATCTCTATACAGTGGTGCTTTTTGTTTTGTTTTTTTTGCATGCTTGGAAGTGTTGATGTGCCAAGAAAATAATTGATGGTCTTTAAAAAAAAGTGTTTACCAATATTTTAATTTTGAAAATTATAGCTTTACCCAGGGGATGCCCTTTAAAATGCTGCCTTCATTATTCCTTGAAGAAGGAAGTTGTTAATCCTGTTCAGCGATGAGTGGATTGTGTTGAACTCATGTGTTCTGTTTGTTTATTTGCTCTCAATTAAATTAATGCAAGCATATATTTTTTCATATTTTTTTTGCTGGTATTTCTTACTGGCCATAAGTGGTTGGTTGGTCATATTTAATTTCAAAACAGATACATTTAGAACATGAGTAACCTTTTGAAATAGACATTCAGGCATAGGGTGGTATTTTATAAGTGTGGTCTACAAAGAATAGAAGTGGGCAACTTGTTCAACAGTTTGAACCTCTTCAGAAATATGTAAACTCTGCCCAAAGGCCCATTATTAAAATGGTAGATATATAATTGATGCAGCACCACTGCACAGCTACCCCAGGGCTTTCGGTGCATATAGACAGCCCCAGGAAGTGCTTAAGAAAGTTTAAGGTGATCAGTGGAGCTGCCTTAGACTTAGCCTGATTATTCATCTATCAGGTCTAGTAACCTCTCCTCTCTGACAAGCAGCAGCCCTCTAAGGTATCAGGCAGAGGTATTTCCTATCACCTTAGGGACATAGGACACTGCCTTATACTGAGCCTTGATCCATCTAGCCCAGTATTGTCAACACTGACTAGCAGCAGCTCTCCAAGGGTCCAGGCAGGATTCTTTCCTCGCCCTACCTGGAGACGTCAGGGATTGAACCTGCGACCTTCTGTATGCAAAACATGTGCTCTTCCATCAAGCTATGGCCTGTCACCTGCTACCATTTTAACTGGATGGAACAGGCTCTGAACCTGGGACCATTTACATACAAACCATGAAGTCTACCTCTGAAGTATGGCACCCCATCTGTCAAGATGGCAGGGCAGAGACATTGAGCATGTCTACACCAGCCCTATATCCCAGGCTAGTCCTTGGATTGTCCCTGTGTGTCCACATGACACACAGGGGATCCTGGGGGCAACCCAAGATGAGCAAGGACTTTCCATGGAATACAGGGAACCATAGAAAACCTGACTATTTCACAGTCCCATGACCATCCTGTGGAGTGCAGGCCGTGTTGGCACTGCTCCCAAGTCGTCCCATCCTCCCTGCCAGTAGTGGGGCACTTGAAATGGTCACGGCAGTCCGTGCCCATTGGGGGTGGGGGGTGGGGAGCTGGGTCGGATTTATTTATTTTTAAAAAAACTTACTTTTGCATTGGAACGCAAATACTCTCCTCTCCATTGTTGTTGTTTTAAAAAATGGCAGCCGCAACGTCCTTCTGGGACGCTGTATGGCTGTTTAGATGCTGGGGAAGGATCACGGAAGCCGGTAAGTCTGTGATCCCCCTGCCTCCCTCCCTCTACACCCTATGGTGTAGTCAAGCCCCACTGTGTTCAAGTGGTCTCTCTCTCACTCACTCTCTTTGCACTATAAACAATACGAAAATCATTTACTAGAAGGGATAGTTGGATGAACACCACTAAGTAGGCTTGTGGTGGCTCTTTTGTGCCATCTTCAACTAGCTGAAAAATCCATTCTCTGTCTCAAGCCTTAGAAAATAATTTGGAAACATAATAAATGTAGACTTCTTTTATTTATTTATTTTAAAGAATTCATTGTTTTGTTTATGAGCATTTAAGCCCTATATCCAAGACCACCAAGTGTGTCAATGAAAGAAATGTGATTAAACCCAGTCTTGGATGAATCATTCTCAGCTGTTAGGAAGAATTAGTCTGACCAATTGCAGCAGTTATGGCTGCTGGGCAATACGATATTCAGGATTCTGCGTTTGCTTGGGGTATTCCAGTGCCTGGCTGCCCAAGCTGGCATGACAGGATGGAGAGGGTTGGCAGGGTTTTGGAACTAATTACCTTCATTTTCTAGCACTGATTTGAGCTGTTTTAGTTTTAGCCTACTAAAGTAAAACAACTCCAGATGATGGAGATCGCTGGAGATTCAAAAAGGAGAGAATTATTATCTATTCCTCAGGAAAGTTCATCAACTACCTGTAAAAGCTTAAAAGATTGTACTTGTTTGTGTTTGCTTTTAATTATGGAGGTTTTTTTGTTTTTGTTTTTTGCCTGCTCTTTCCACATGAGGAGGATTACAGTTTTCAACTAATTAAAAGACATAAAGATTGGAATATGCACCACACATTTGGCAAACTATGTCAATATAAAAAAAATACTTGGAGAAATATTCATTTATTCATTTATAAACATCCATGATGATTTCAGTCGGAAAACTCCCAGGGTGGCTAGCAGCATCTCAAAAAGCAAAATAGAATACAGTGGTATTTAATAGTGTTGAGCTGAATCTTGCCCCTTATTTTTGTGAACTTTCTCTCTCACTGCAAAAGAGGCATTGTTTTTTCTGACTCTTTCATGGGGTGGGGTGGGGATTCAGAGAATTTTCTCCTTGGGGAGAGGGCTACAAAGCTTTGTTAAGTGTAGCCAGTTGGTGACAGGGCTTCTTATTTATTTAGTTGTTGTTGTTTTTTAAAAAAACACCTCCACTTTCCTCAGCATTTGGAGGCACCCAGCAGTTCTAAGTGAATGCTATTAGAGACAATGTGACTTTGTCCTCTCCAATAAGTACTCAGGAAAAATTCCTGGGCTCCTTAAAATCCTGGAGATGTTTTGAAAAAAATAAAAAGTAAGACGACCCCTCAAAAACTGGCTACATTTAAAAAAAGTATGTGGAAAGCCTACCCTCCTCCCCAAGGAGAAAAATTCTCTGAAATTCTCACTCTCCCAACCTCTTTTGCCTGAGTTTTCAATTTCCCCCCACGAAATGCTGAGAAAATGGAATGAAATGTTTGGCTCAGCACTAGTATTTAATGTGGAAAGTCAATGTTCAAACTGCAAAAAGAGGCACAATAATAGAATGATGAAATTCTACAGAGCCAAAACCATCAATTAGGCATCCATTAGGTGACATGCTTGGAAGAAGATCAGATTTGGCATGAAATAAGCCTCCCTCAGAAGGGTTGAAAAGGGCCTCTCTCATGACCCCCTAAATTTAGAAAGTGGGAGGAGTCAGATGAGGACCTCTGATGTAGGGATGTATGAACCTGCAAAAACTGAGATTGCTCAAGTTGGAAGCTCATTCCAAATTGTGTCTGTATCAGATAATTGTTTTCTTTTCACATAAAAATCCGTGCATATTTTTGTGTGAATTTCCCTAAATACTACATACTCTTGCACCTTTGCAGTACAGCATCAGAAGAGCTTGCAAAAGCGGTCTGCAAATGATAGATGAGCCTGGCAAAACCCTATGCCATGAAATAATTACGACAGTTTGTTTGTTTTTTAAAAAAGATTTGTAACAGTGACTCATATGTTAGCAGAGGTAATTTATAGCAGTTTTTGAAACTCCTGTTTAAATACTAAGTCACATCTAATACAGCATCCTGCACCAGATACCTAACAAATGTCACACCAGGAGTTTTACTGTTCTTACAACACAAAGCCTCCTGAGGCTTTTTTAATTAGAGCTGCAGTGAACCTTTTCACCGGTGTTACAAACACTGATAAACAATCCCCTCAGAACTTTTAAAGCTTTAGATATGGGCAGGGCCCTCTTCACTGTGAGCTTGAATGCATTCCCTCTGGCACTACAGGGAGGCCTGAGCCTAAAACATTCTGAAAATTGCACCAAGCCGGTGGGAAATTTATTCTGCTCCAAGTGTTCGAACCAATTGAGCTTCTGAACTGTCAGGCAGCTGGCAGAGTGGGAGCACTATGTTAAGTTGTTAACTGTATCAGTCTACATGCATTTATTAGAGAGGGGTTTTAAAAACAGACCAGAGGTTGCACTAGGACTTGCTGGGGTAAGAAAATAAAGGCAAGTTTTGATGAGTTAAGTATCACTGGGCACATCGGAAGCTGTAAAATAATAATTTTTAAGGCAATAAAAATGAAAGCAACAGCCCTGTGTCTGAACTATTCCTTCAGTGTAAGGCACAGTCATGTAGGTGGGCCTTGGGGTGGGAGAAGGAAGTTGGCAGCACACACTGAACTTGTGTTGGAAGAAAAGGACACTCTCTGATTTAATTAGGGAGCTATGAATATAACAATAATAACGTGACTCTATGAATCCACTGGAGTGCAAAAAGAGAATACCTTCAACTGCAGTGTTTTAAACCTCAGGGGGCTATTTAAATATGAATATTTTAAAACCCAAACATAGCAAGAACAAGGCTGAGGAGGGAGAGAGGATATGGAGGCTTATTTTGCTGAACAATAAAATGCCCACATAAAATATTGAATAATTTCAGAGTTGAGCCAGGTTTAGTGAAGACTGAATTATGGCTTTCAGTTTTTCTTCTCCTGCCCCCTTTAAGATAGGTTCAATTTTGCAAGATAAAAGAAAGAAAAACCTTATGATTCTAGTTTGTGTAAAGCTATGTTTTCCCCCTCCTACCTATATAGATAGATATAGATATTACTTTAAATACCATCAAGTCAGATCCCAATGCAATGTTATCTTGTCAGGTAATATGGGACTCAAACTGGGAAGTTCAGGGCATGATTGTGTGAACTAGCCTACTACCTGGTTCCTTCAGGGCCCTTTTCAGGCATAGAAGGTTTGTGTAGCCACCAAGACACCAATTTGCATACAAATTTAGGCACAAATTTAGAAGCAGTAACTATAATTTAAATAGAAGTACACTGTATCTCATCTTAGTTGAGAAGACCAGCCAGGTGACCTGGGTACTTGCTCAGCCTGCTGTTTGGGTGGAAACTGTTGATGGGCAACTTCAAGATCTCTGCTCTTCCTCCTCATGTTTCTTTGACTTTAAATTGATCAAACTTGGGCCACAGCTAGACCTAAGGTTTATCCTGGGATCATCCAGGGTTCACCCCTACCTGAGCACTGGATCCCCTGTGTGTCACCTAGATGAACAGGTTTGACCCCTGGATGATCCAAGGATAAACCTTAGGTCTAGCTATGGCCTCAGAGTGGACAGTCCATCAAGTACAGGATATCTTCAAATAGACAACTATCCTCTGCCAACTCTTCAAAATAGAGCACTGCCCTCTGTGAATTAGGGAGTCTGGCCATCCTACCTGGGAGATGGCCTAAGGCCATCCAGTGACCATTTCTGCTGACTAGGGATTTGATTCCAGACTCCACATCGATCTAAATGTATACTCTGTATTATGCCAACTATAATTAATTCAAGCTACTTTTTAAAACATTGGCTTGTCATTTAAAGGTTCTTCGATTGCTTATAAGCACATCATGATAACAGTAGGTCAGGCCAATGGTCTCCCAGCTCATGATTCCTCCCACTGACCCCTTTTCAATCAGATGCTTTATGCAGTTGTGGAAAGGCACAATGAGAAAATGATCATTGATGGGTTCATTGATTGTGAGGGTGAAGAATATTGTGATACACAGCAGGACAAAGAGATCTTTTAGTGTTAGCACAAGTGATCTACGAGGATTTCATTTCTGTTCGCAAACTACTCAAACATGTCCTTTTTGCAATCCCAAGTGTGAACATGACAAAGAGTGGGGCAGTTTCTGAGAAAAGTTTGCAAATTCCCAAATTTGCATTCACATTTGGATAGTATGTGTGTGTATTTTAAAGTGCATTTTGAAAAGTGCATTTTTTAAAAAAAAATTACAGATTTTCACCATTTAGTCAATGGAAGGGGAGTTCACGCTTTTGAAAAATATGTACAGACGTCTAAACATTTCCCATTCAAAATGCACATTTTCCCATTTGAATGAGCTGAAAAATGGAAGTGAGCCAAAATGAGCATTGAGGTGATTCTCAAAGATTATTGTTGGTTCTCTTATCCCTAATTATTACTATAGTTCTGCAAGGCCCTTAATAAAATAATTCATTCCAAAATCTGTTCAGCTGAATTAGCATGAGTTGAAATGGCCAAGTCACATTTTTCTTTTATCCTGCAAATGGCCTTACAATTTCTTAAAACAAATATGCAACCAAATAATAAAAAAGAATGCTTCTCCTTGGTGGTCTAAAGCCTTGATCTGCATGTAATGGTTAAGTGAAGAAACTATATAAATGGTTTCTGTTTCTTGTTTATCATTCTTATGCTTACCATAACTGTTTGGATGAGACTATAAAAGATACATGCATAAATGCATAATGGAAAGACCCAGCATTTAAACATTTTAACACAAAATACACAACAGAAATCCTTTCCCTATGATAGGGCCTTTTTTCTTGATAACTACCATATAATAAGAAATAGCCAATACCACATCCTGACAGAACATGCTTTACTCAGACCAAACACAGCGGTTAAGAAAAAATGTGCAACAATTACTCTCATCTTTCTCGGCCCCAGGGAAGTTTGGAATTTACATCAGAATGAAATGTCACATAGCAGATGGGGGGAAAATAGATGGACAGATTTGCCAAAGAACAAGTTTTCCCAGATAGAAGCCCAGCACAATATATTCAAATGTGACTGAAAATGTAGCTAGGGTGGCCTGCAATTCATGTAGGCACCTCACACTTAACAGTCTTTCACAAACAATTGAACAGAATTCTTGTACCTTTAGGAGGATTACAATGAATGTAGGAAATACAATGAAGTACTGGCAAATGCCACAACTTCAGGTAGTGGCAATAAGGATGTCCTCTTTCACCACCACTAGTCTCTCCTGAATCAGCATTCAGGGGAGATATTTGGGGAGGGGGCATCACATGTGAATTAGCGTACTGGAGTTATCATTTGAGGATGCTCAGATCAGCTAAATTCTCCACCTTTTTCAACCCCCCCCCCAAAAAAGGGAGGAGAGCTGTCTATGTTCCCATATTATACATCTGTGCCACTTTTGTGACTAGACTACTGGTTTTTTCAGTTACATAATTTCATAATGAGAGAGAGAGAATTTTGCTTTCTCTCTCTCTCTCTCTCTCTCTCTCTCTTTGTGTGTGTGTGTGTGTGTGTGTGTGTGTGATGGAAGGCAGTGTTTTCCCATCTCACACTCCCCTTGACTCTGCTTCCTGTACATTTCATTCCCACCTCTTCTTCATTTAATTTGCCTGCCTTTGCTCCCATTGCAATAACAAAATTATGCACTTCCCTTATCCTCTCCTGCAGTTTGTTTGTTTATGTATAAACCCTAAGATCATCCTCAGAGGCCCTTCTCTGGGTGCCCCTACTGAATGAGGTGAGCCACGTGGCTACTAAGGAAAGGGTATTTTCAGTGGTGGCACCCTGGTTGTGGAATGACCTTCCCAGAAAGATTCATGTGACACCAAGGTTGTGGTCTTTTTGGCACCAGATGAAGACCTTATTTTGCCAGGCCTTTTAGTCCTTCAGTTTTAAAAACTGTGTAAGTGTGTTTTTAGATCTTTGCTTTGCTGCTGGATTTTATGTTGGTTATTACTTTGGTTGTATTCTGTTTCAAACTTATGAGGTATTTTTTAAATGATATTATTGTATTTTATGGTTTTAAGCATTATCAGGCAAACCTCCCAAAGAGCTTCGAGTAATGGGTGGTATAGAAATGTAATTAATAAATAATAATAAATATATGTTCATAATAATACATATATAATATTTATTTAAAGCATTTTTATTCCACAGTTCAATCAAAAGTCTCTCAGAGTGGCTTGCAAGAATCAATAACTAACAGAAAGGTGAAATAACTCCATTCTTAAAGGACCACTTGCTCCCATATGAATGTGTTCATCATTTAAGATTTGGAACTGAGATGTTTTCCAGGGTCTTCCCCCCACCCAGCAGCCAAAGTTGGGGCAGGGGGAATTACTGGGGAAAGGGCTATTTCTGTCTTGGTTCTTTGGTGTTGGAATTTCTTACCTGGGTAAGTTCCCTTTGTGGCTTTATTATGTGTTTCAGACTCCAAATGAAGATCATTATAATTCCCTGAACTTTTAAGCCTTTTCTTTAGTTTTTATCCCACCACCCACTCACCCATCCCTTGTGGCAGTCGAGTTCTGAGATGCTTTTCTATTTAAACTTTTTTTTCTATTTTATTTTTAGTACGTGTTTCCATGTTAGTGCATATTGTTTTTACAAAGTTCTGTAAAAGCCTTTTGGTTGCTACAAATGGAAAGTTCTGCTAAATTTCTATAGATATGTGAAGATACAAATAAAGCTAGTCCAACTAATTCCCCCTCCCCAATGAACCAATGGGGTGAAGGGGAATAAAGGAGAAACAAACAGTTCAGGGCAAATAATGAGTCCCCCCAACACACACACACACACACACCTTGCACCCTGACCAAACTGAGCTGGCAGGGCTTAGGAAGTTGTGAACGATCTACCACTTTGACCCCACCAACACCACTTTGGATTGAACACTTAGCCATTACTTCAGCTAATAATGGGCAAGATGTATCTCATGGCTGAATGTAAGAGACCAATACTTGGAGGACCCCCTGTTATATAGGCTTCTATGGCAATATATTGCTAGGTTCCAAATCACACTGAGGGAAAGAAAAAAATAAATTATTGCAGTCTGCAACCTATAAGGTTATATGAGGATTTTTTCGTATTTGTATTCAGTGTGAATGAAGATTGTATCTTCTATTTTTTAATCAAATGATTTTATCAGCCTGAATTGCAATCTTGGTTTTGTTGGACACAAAGGATCAGCAATTTTTTAAAAAACTGACATGAGGAAAAGGACTGGCATTCAGATATCCATTATATTTTCCCATCGTTTGACCTAGATTGGAATATGAAATGTTGTTTAGTTTCAAGCAACCAGAAAGCCATTAATTATGTAAAGTGTCTAGTTAATTTCCTTATTATGTTTCCATAAAATGCTTGGAAAGATTTTTAACAATAATGAGGAAGTATAATAGTGGTGGTCTAAATGAATAACATTCAGTAAGGGTTCTTAGACAAACTGCGGTTTTAGGCAAGTCATTTCCCTAACCTCCCAAGGGGCCAGTTATGAATTTTGGTGCAATACTGAATCTCATAGGGTCTGTTCAGACAACACTCTAAGCAATGGTTAGGCCATTAACCTTTTTGCATCAAGTGATTAGTGATTGTGTTTAAAGCATGGTTATGTAATCACCGTAGTTAGGAATGGTACACACGACATGCTAAATCATGGTTCACACAATACACTAAGCCATAATGTTTAGCTCAAAATGCTTAACCATCTTGGTTTAACATGTTGTCTGAACAGGGCCATAGAGAAACCTACCCCCTTTCCCCTACCCCCTCTCGCTCACACACACAGGGTTTTCATTTATGTTGGTAAAAATATGGATATAAGTGAAAAAGTTGCAAAGCTACATTTGTGTCACACATTTTAAAGTTTGTTTAAAAACAAAACAACAACAACACCATCCTCCCTCTTGTTACAGTGTGCCTCACTGTTATAACTGTTAAGGATCCAAAATTACATAAGCAGACTTCCATTCACACAATCAGACTTTTCCTTCCTCTCTTCCTGCCGCTAGACCCCCTCACCCCATCCCACAAAATCTGCTCCAGAGGGTTCCCAAGCCTTCAGAGCAGATTTTGAGAGAATACAGGGGACCCCAGTTATCTCACTAGCAGAAGAAGTAAATTACTTCTGTGTCACAACTTTGCTATCCTCACCCACTCCTTGATAATGAATCAGTCAGGACATTTTTCTTTTCTTTTACAGGAGAAACAAATGATTAATACTGATTGGCTCCTTGTTAAACTCTACACAGGAATTGCTGTTCAGCAAGTAGCTCCTCAAATATGCAGCACTTCTAAGATGGGAGTTCTCCATCTATGTAGCAATGGGTAAAATTCTTCATTCAAAATCAGTTCAGTAACCAGGAGATGTTCTGGTGAGCATTGGGAAAAAAACAACTCATTCATCCATTGCCAAAACTTCATCCCCAGTTCATAAAGTTGGAATGATCATAGTGATGGTGCATTGAGATATGCTCTCTTATATTGCTCAATTAAAATTTCCAGCATCAACCATGGCTAAGAGCAGGGATTGGGGAGAAATTTGTTAGAAATGCATATTTACCAAAATTTGCACATTTAAAACTATACAGGAACCAAAATTCAGAGTGTCATCACACGGGGGAATATCATGTTTCCTTACCATCACGTCTCTGCCTGTGCTTTTGTCCCTCATTACTTCCTCTTTCAAAAGAGTAAGGAAACAACATGCACGTGGCCTATCCAATGGGCCATTTTGATCACGCTGCTTCTCCTGCACACAGCAAGAGATAATGGCAACTTCCATCTCAAAAACTAAGTCGGACTTCCTGGGGTGTTTTTGTGTCACGCGAAGAAGGCTTGAAGGGGCAGGAAGTGTGCAGGATGCAGACATCATGAGAGGGACCTGCGGAAATCCATGAGTGCCTAGCAATGAGCGTGCAATAAAACACTCATCTCATAATGCCTTCAGTTACCCTTTGAAATTTGCACTGCTCCAAATTTTGCAATGGAGTTCTACAATTAAAAAAACATACAGATAAACATAGGGGAAAGTGTGTACAAAAATTCATCTGTTAGTAAAAGATAATGGTCCAAAATATTTATATTAGATGAAATTGTTTGGAAAAAAATGTATACATTATGCAAAATTGTATACAGAAATGTGGGAGAAATGCACAAAAATACATTCACATTTTTTCATGAAAATGCCCCTCCCCCAAAATAATTAAATCTGAAGATTCTTTTGAGGTCTTTTGGTCCATCCCTAGAAGATACTCACCAAACAAAAAGGTGCTTGATTCACTGTTCTAATTATACATTTCACATCAACGAAAGTTTCATCAAGAGTAAAGGAACTTCTGCACATAGATCTACAAAAGAACTGGTTTGGGGTGCCTGGACTGCTGAATGCTGACCTGGCAAGTTCAGAACCACATTTAGCATTCCAAACTTTGGGAAATGGTTTTCATTCTGGAATATATTTTATGAGCTGCATAAATGCATATACCATATTTCATTGTCTCAAAGTTTAAAACTAGAGATGATCCCACCTCAAAATCTCATGATCCTTCAGACCACTCCCCTGTGGAGGTCTGTAGTATCTGCCGTACTGTCTCAGACACTGAGAGCAGCTCCTGCATGTCCCCATCATGCAGCAACACGATTTCCATCATGGATTTTAATATCAGGTAAAGTTGAACTTTTTCATGCATGCGGCTTTGTATTTCTGCATTAAAATGTTTTTGGTAAATGGTAAATAAGGTTCATGTCGAGAAGCCTTTACTGGTTTTCCATGTCATTCACTTTCATTTCTCCTGTGAATCCTGTTCCACATCACAGTCGTATAGTGGTCTCTTTAGTCTACAATGCCCTTAAATAAGCTCATAACGAGAAATTCTGTTAGATCATCACGAGAATGATCTCCCTGATGAGGACCACCTGGTGCCAGCATTGTCATCTTTTTGGTGCCAGGTTACAACTGTCTTCTTATCTCGGGCATTTGGCAGCTTATAACAGAACTTTTGATCAAGTTCTGGCTTGCCTCTGGCTGATAGTTTTTCTGTTTTATCCATCTTTATGTGAATGGTTTCTTTACTTTATAGAATGTGTTTTAATGGTTTTTAATTTTTGTGAACCCCCTCCCGAGAGCTTTGGCAATATAGAAATATAATAAATGAAATTAAATTTAGTCTGTTCAGGAATGGGATCTGTTTATAAACAGCACACATTTATTTTACATACAAGCCTTCTCTTTCAGGGGTCTATAGTGCTACCACCTCACATCTTTCCATAGCTGTAGCTGTACCACTTACCAGATTTTATCTCTCTATGACCCTTTGTCTCTACTAATCAGGTCTGGTATTATTGATCATTTTCATGCTAATAATTGGTATAAAATAGGGATGGGTGAGAATTTTGTTTCTATTCAATTTTGATAAGAATTTCTTCAAACTGAAGTCCCATTGATTTCAATGGCTGTACTCTAAGTATGACTAAATCCGGATCCAATTCTTGATCTTTTGTTCATTTATATATTTATTGGTTGTACTTTCGTTGCACTTTGTAGTCTTCACAGTGTAGCATATGTATAAGAACTTCTTTGTCCCCAAATACTTTGCAAAAAAATAATAATAACCCTCACATGTACTGCTGCTGCTGCTGCTGCTGGCTTTGTTGATGTGAACAGTGTTGCTTTAAATAAAATGTCTGAAATAACTGGAGGAGCAGATGGAGACATTTATAGGCTGCTATAAATTACAATAAATAAAGACTCGGTTCTATGGGCAAATGCTGCATTTATAGTAACAGCGGACTCTTCATAAACACAAAAATCTCTCTTGTAACTCTGCACTTTCCCCAATAGTTTCTCTAAATCATGGTCACATTAACTTTTCTTCGTTGTATTGTAGGAGTGTAATTTTGAAAGAGATTTCACCAACTCTTCGATGCAACCGGATACAGAAGATGTGGAATTGGCACAACTGCTTTTAATTCCCCCTCATTCACTGAAGTTTTTAAAAGTGTGCACACTGCAAGTGGATTTAAAGCATTTGAACTGTAATTACTCTCCTTGCAGCTGTACCATCTGCATCATTCAGGAACCAGCAAATTGAACTAATCACCAATAATTGTCTCCAAGATATTTAGCATATCTTATATTTAAACAGCACTGCATAACAAAAGTTTATATTTAGACATTCATCTTTCCTCTTTCATGTTCCAGCATCCAAAGTCTCCACTAGGGGGCTAGTTTGAAGCAGCTGATTAAAGTATCTTATCCATGGCTGCCTCCAAAAATACTGTTTTGATTGCTCATTTACGAAGTGTTTGCAAGTCTCAGCTCTTACCCTTCCCAATAACCTTCCAGAGTTGACAAATTATAGCAAAAATTGGCAAATGTTTTGAACTAATAATTCTGGGATGAGTACATGAGAACAGAATTCTTTTCTAAGATAAAGATGAGTTTTGTCTTGGATTAGTTCTGAAGCAGTTAAAGTAGAATTGAAAAGTTTCTTCCTGCAAAGTTTAGCTGCAGTTGCTGCCAAAATATAACAACTCCCTGTTATAACCCAGTTGTCCTCATATAAAGCTGGTGTGTTAAGAGGACAAGATGTGAGCTTGCCGATCCCCAGCTGAAAGCTGAGCTCATAAATTACCTGGCTTTTCAGCAAGTCATTGTCAGGCTTCAATCCTCTTCCACCCTGTGATACGGGATAATAAGATTACTTTCCTTACAGGTTTGTTGTGACTATTATGAATATAGTGGCAATGAAGTGCATTGAACATGTAGGAAATTGCATAGAAATGTCAAATAACAAAGGAATACTCCATTCCTTAAGCTTTGTACTTTATTTGTTGGATCCAGGCTTACTCAGACTTAAAAATAAACACATTGAAATAAATGGGGCTTAAATTAATCACTAACTTAAATCACATTGATTTCAATTGGTCTACTTGAAGTGTGTCTAAATTTGAATTCAGCACAATGTATTTTTCCCCTTGTCCTAAGAAACATGCTTTTTGAACCTTTTGTGTTACTCATCTGTGGCACTACCCAGAGCTGATCTTTCAATTTCAGAATTACTACACAATCCTATGCATGACTATTCAGATGTTAGTCCTACTACATTCAATGAGTCAGTCTCTCTAGGATGGGAGTGAGGAATGATTTTCAGCCTGAGGGTCAGTTCCAATCTGGGAAAGTTCCTAGGGCTGCATTCCATTTGTGGGTGTGGCCATAGGGATATGGGAGTGTCCAGAGGCAGAATGGGTTGGGCCAACGTGTGATTATTACCAATTTTAAGCATATTCAGAAGTAAGCAGGACATGTTTTCTGCAAGTCTATTACATTCAGTGTGGTTTGTTTTAAAAAATTGAAAGTTCTTTCTCTCAGGGGTGTTGCTAGGAGACCCTGGCCCTGGATCTGTTTCACAGGGCTCCTAATCTATTCCACAGTCCTGAGTATCCACTGATGTAAAAGGGAAAGTTTCTCTCTCTGCTTAATTGCCAGATAATTCTCTCCTTCCCACATACCCCTTAAAAATTTCCCAACGCAAGGCAATTAAACTTAAGGGGGGCACTTTTATCCCCCTTGGACATTGGAATGGGCTTCCAGTCAATGTCGAAACATTTACATTAATAAACACTTGCTCAAATCCCAACCCTCTCCCCTCCAAGTAAAAAAACAACAATACATAAAGCTGTGGAATCCACACAACTCAGGAAAAAATGGTCCATTGTATAGGGTGACCGTATGAAAAGGAGGACAGGGCTCCTGTATCTTTAACAGTTGTATTGAAAAGGAAATTTCAGCAGGTGTCATTTGTATATATGGGGAACCTGGTGAAATTTCCTCTTCATCACACCAATTAAAGCTGCAGGTGCCCTGCCCTCTTTTAAATCTGGTCACTCTATAGCTCCTGCAGCTTTTAACTGTTGACTCAGTGCTTGCAGGAGAGGTTCCTTTCCTTTCCCCATATATACAAATGACACCTGCTAGAATTCTCTTTTCTATGCAGCTGTTAAAGATACAGGAGCCCTGTCCTCCTTTCCATATGGTCACCCTACCATTGTGGAATCTGCAAGTCAGACTCAAAGAAATCCAATCTCATTTGCATCAATTGCGGATTTCTCTGACGTTCCTGGCTCCCACCCAACTTGCACCTCCATCCTATCCAGAATCAGTGCATGCGTGGCTCCCTGTTCCCAGATGTTACCTGTAGCATTAGCTGGATTTCACCGACATCAGACTTTTCATAATAACACCTCTCTTTAGGGTTAATAATTATCATAATCTCCCATTAAAAAAACCAACAAAATCCCTTTCTTCATTCAAAATAAGCCTACTTAATTCACAGTTGCTGATAAGGTTATTTATAAACCCCTTTTAATACAAACATTCTTACAACAAAGCCACCGCCTTTAATTTGATATTTAATAATAAAAAAAGTAAGTTATCTCGGTAGTCTGAATTAATAGGTAGGATTTTCCATTGAAATCTGACTTGTGTGATGTGTCTCCCTTGACCATACATGGGAAGAATCTGTAGGGCGTGACCTCAAATCATAAACTACCCCAAGTAACTGCTGTTGTCGATGCGTGACTGAGGAAAGGAGTCATTTGAATCTATCCTTAAACCTCACCATGTGATAAAATAAACAAACATGGCTGCCCTTAGAAATAAGCAGTATCACAATTATGCTAAGCAAGGTTCAATTACATGCATGAAGCTATGTGTCAAAGCTATCTTGAGCCTGACCTATTCTGTTAGGAAGACTTGAACAGACCTCCTGTCTTTTACTGTATAATTCACAGAACGACTGAACTGCTGCTTTTCACAGGCTTTTAGCAATCATTGATAGTTTCAAGGCAACTCTCTTTAATAGACTAGCTGATATACCTGGCATTGCTCGGGGCCCCATAAGATATGTGTCTGCGAGGTAATCATCTTAAAGTAGTAGGCCGTTGCTAGGCCTATGAGTTAACTTTAATTGAATTATACTGATTTTTTTTCCTCTCTCACCCTCATGGCAACCCTAGAAGGTAGGCTGATGCTAGGCCAGTGAGGTAACTTTAAAACGAATTAAATTTGTTTTTCTCTCACACACAACCCTGACACATGGGTGTGTGAGAGAGAGCCTTGAAGCCACTGCCATGATTTTCCTTGTCCCCATAGAAAATGCAAACTACAACTCCCGGCATGATTTTCAATGCAGTGCCCAACTTGTCCAATGAGAATCCTGTGGTTGAACCACTTCACACTGCACTGTGCAATTGGTGCCTCTAGGTAGGCTGTGAGGGAGCCGGCTGACTGATTGACAGCTTGGTCGTTGCTATCAGCGATGGACCCAGATCTGTGCCCTCCTTCCCACCTGCTTCCAATGGTGCTTAGTGGCTCCAAGTGT
The DNA here is from genome assembly GCF_023053635.1 of Elgaria multicarinata webbii. Taxonomy (NCBI): domain Eukaryota; kingdom Metazoa; phylum Chordata; class Lepidosauria; order Squamata; family Anguidae; genus Elgaria; species Elgaria multicarinata. The sequence continues at coordinate 101,933,287 of NC_086174.1, forward strand.
TCTCCAGGCTCAGGATAGTGAGCCACTACCAGATGATGGCTGCCAAACCATGATAAGTCTTCCACCCACCCAAGTCATGCTTGGAGTTGTAGGCATAAGCATAAGCCGCTGAATAACTGGATAATCTTTGAACACCATCTGAGGTCTGGTGGGAGACAACTGGAGAGTGGGCCTTCTTAGTTGTGGCACCCTACTTATGGATTTCTTTTCCCCAGGCAGGCTGGCCTAGTGACTACTTTAATGGATTTCCAGTGCCAAGTGAAAATTTTATATTTTCCCAAGGCATTTTAACTTGATGAGATTTGTTATGCTGCCATAAAATCTCTCCCCCCCCCCTCATAACTAAACCACAACATTCCAAGACAAATGCAGGAATTACTGAATATAGTTTATGATTTTTATGTAAAAGCCTGACTATATCATTGGAACAGAAGAGTGAATGGAGGAATTACTGACAGCTGAGGCTAGAATGGAATGGCAGGGTTAGTGTAGTAGTTGGAGAAAGTCATGTAGAAGTGGGGGCTGAGTTAGGATTGGGAGATAATGATCTGGCTTGCACATAGTGACCTGGTTTGCTGACCCATGCTTTATTTAAAATCAGCCATTCTACATGCCAGTACTACATTTCCCAGCATGCCTTTGGCAGCCTGCAGGGGCCCGTGTCCTCTGAGAGGTGCTTCCCTCCTCTCGTTGCTGATACTGCTCATTGATAAGTGCATTGAAGAGTAGCATCACCAAGGAGGGGAAGTAAGCGGCTGTCAATAGACATGACCAGCAATGGCCAAGTCCTGTGGGGACTGCCTTGACCCATGCTTTTCATCCACCAAGTGCTCCATCAGGAGCTTCTCGTCCACCAGGACTGGGCCAGGCACTCCCCCCCCTTATTGGGCCCCCTCCCTCCCTCTGAAGGGTGAAGGCTGTGTACGCACTTTCCCCAGATTCTGAGAAACCAGCAATATGAGGATGGGGGTGCCTTTGAGCATGTTCAGAGTTTGGCCTGTCAAAGTCACACTGTTCTATCTAGTTATGGTTTTAAAACCATGCACAGCAGGTGGAAGGAGGAACCATAAGGCATGCTGGGAGTTCCACCCAAGGTATACTGGGAGTTTTAGGCATAAGCCTAGTTTTTTTTCCATTAAATTCTTTCAAAAATACTTAAACCCCAATTTTTTGTGTGTTTTTAGATTTTTTCCCCCTGGTACATTGTAAAGCTAGACCTACAAGTTTGCCAGATTTCAAGTTTTTAACTCATCTGGAAGTGGGTAATCATTTCCGGGCATACATCCCACACACATACTTTCAGAGAATGGGTTATCCAGTATTATGTCATCTTCATAGGTTCCCAATTTGTTTCCTGCTCAATTTAAAATCCTGGTTTTGACCTGTGATGCACTTTAAGGCTTCATGGGTCAAAAGAGTTTCTGAAAGACCACTCTCCCCCCATATATGCCTACCCATTCCCTGCGTTCATCATCTGTTCCAAGTGTACCCACATACTGAGATTCACTGGGTGACTACTCATGAGCCAGCCTTTCCAGTAGTAGCCTTCCAATTGTGGAATGCACTACCTAGAGAAGTATGCCTGGCACTTTCATTGTTGACTTTTCATGACTATTTTAACCTCACAGGCCTTTTAACTTACTATACGCAACTTGTTTTTATCCTTTCACTGCCCAGGAGTCCTAGTTTAGGGTTGATAAACCTTCTTGGGCATTTTAGTTCCTCTGGTACCGAGGTGCCAAACCTCTTTCAGCCTTAGGGTAAAATTCAATTTGGGAGAAGGTGCTGGGGTCCACATTCCAGAGGTAGGTGGGGCAAAAAGCCAAAAGGGGTGGAGCCTTAGGAGAGGCCTTCCAGCCCTTTGGAATGGGAATAAACTGTGCCAAAAATGAGAAACCACAACACTAACTCCAGTCAGGAGAAAGAAGGCAGGCCAGAGAAAGGGACACCGCTCTTTGGGGAACCCCATAGGGCTGGTTTGGTACCCCAGGCGGGTCATATTCTACCAGCAGCCTGAAGGCTCAAAGGAGCCTTCTTTAATATCTGCTGCCTTTGGTGTTTCAGTGACCACAAATGTATATTGTGCTTTTGTTGCTGCCATTGACTTTTCTTGATTTCACTGGGTTTTATTGATCGTACTGTCTTATTTTATATCTGCTAGATTTGGCAATAGAATGACTCCTCAGTCGAGTAAATATAAATAAATTCAATGTTAGGTCTGGTATCTTTCTTTCTTTCTTTTAAATTGATTATACAGAACTGTCGTTCAGCTTGACGGTAACAACAGCGCTGTTCTGCATCTATTATGCTAGCCACATGGATGGAGGCCAGCTAAACTAGCTTCCACAGAGCAACTGCTTGAGGCCGCAGGCTTAATGTGCAACATTGCTTGCCATGTGATTCATCTGCATCTCATGGAGAGTTGTCACACCACTGCCAAATATTTCATGATGATATCATGGAGACTCTTGTTTGAGAAAGGCAGCTTTTCTGAAGTTGAAATCATATCTATATATTTTTTTAAGCAGCATAGATGTGGCATCCTGAGCATGTGGTTTTTCTGCAGTGATAGCTTCCCTGAGAGTGTCTTCTTAGGGAGTCTAAGGCTAGCAATTCATTAACTCTTAGAAGGCAAGAATATGTTCTAGATCCTATTATTGTGCTTGTTTCATCATCATCATCTTCATCATCATTATAAATTTCATCATTTTACCTGCTGGTTCTGTTATTAATTGGGTTGATATTTTGAACTGTGTGTTTTTAAATGATATTTTAAATTGGGTTATTTTGTTCTAAGTTGCTTAGAGTGCCTATGGCAGAAAAAAAGTCTCATAAATATTATAAATGAATAAAGGGGAAATTGGCTTTCTACATTTCTTTGCAGTTTTCAAGTAGAGTCTTTCCTAATCACTCATCCACACTATGTAAGCATATCATAGGAATAATGTGGTTACATTACATTGAATATTCCTCACATATTATTACACAGCAAGAAAAGAGAATGGAAGCAGCCTTAGAAGGGAATCACCAATTGGAATGGCACTGAACACCCCAGGTATGACAGGACTAGGTATTTCCATGAACAGCATGGAGTAAGTGTTCAGACATGCGAAGTGACCATGTGCATGCAATTCCAAGCCATGTCCATTGTAATGTATTAAAGATTCTGAAGCTTATGTAGATCCTATGTGGCTATTCTCTAGATCCCTACTGTATGCTAACTCCCATTGAAGCCTGCTTTTGGGTCTTTTGACAGCATTGCCTCCTGCCACCCAAACTGTAAGTTGCTCATATGGGAATGATGTATGGCAATGTCTGAGTAAACGTCTGAGCACGCACAATGTAAATGGGTTGTTTCCACAAGCTTTGGCATAGGCAAGGCTCAGCTTTGTGAATCCTGCTGCTAGGAATTATGTCTCCTCTCAAAACAACTTGAAACCTAAGGTCTAAAAGCTTTATGGAGCTAAATCATAGAAACCTGTAAATGAACTTAACTATTAAGGAAGGGAATATGGACACATGTACATTATCTAGTGTACCCTAACACTTCTTGATTTTCTTAAGTCATTTGGTTCTTTGGGGTGTGTGTGTTTTAACCCTCTTTCTAGAATCTTCAACTTTGCTCATGTTACTTTAGATTCCTATTATGGGCTTGCCCTTCTGTGGATAAGCATTTCCCTTAAGAACCTTGGGCAGTTGAATAAAGGATCCTTGAAATTCTGCACCTGTTGCTTTGCTATTCAACAAAAGAAATGGGACTCTCCCTACCAGAGAAACTTTTTTCTTATGAACAACCTTTATTGGAGTCATAGTTGTGACACACTTCAGTAATTTTCTTCAGGTAGGCACTTTTAGGAGTAAGAAGTGCATGGAAAATACTGGTTTTAATTAATTCTATTCCTTTGTTGTTTTGACAGATGGAACATTGCTTTGGACCCTGAGGGAGTACCTTCTCACAAATCTTCTTTGACAGCCCTCCTCTGGGTGCTCCCACCATCTGAGATGAGGGAAGTGGTAAGGCTTTATCAGTTGTGGCCTACTACTTGGGAAACTCAGTTCTCAGTTTGAGTACCCTAACTTTAGACACCAGGCCAATTTTTATTTTATTTTACAAGCATTTAATGAGTAAGCAATTTTCTGTATGAGCTTATTAATCTGCTCTATCTACTTTTGGTTTTGTCACAGTATTGAGATCTGAGCTATACACAAAGAATGTTTCCTTTCCTGCTTTTCTGCTGTACAACCTCTAGTGGCACTGTGGTATAGCAGAATAGTGAAATTACAAGTGCTGAAATTCATTTTGTTTCACTGTCACAAATAACACTGCATTCCCCCTGCTCTACCCCCCCCTACCCCCGCAAAAGTGTTCTTTAAAAACAGAAGTGAACCTGGAAGGCCAGGGCTTGCCTAAAGAGCTGGTAAGCAACTGTGAGTAAAGTATGACATAGCTCTTGGATAGCATGGATCAAGGAAGATTGTGCACTACTCTGCTCATGCAACAGGATATTCTTCCCTCCCTCTCCCCATTCCAGCCACTTGGATCTCTGTCATAGTAACTTTTGAAGGTGGATATACTCTGAGGAATGGTGTGGCAAAGGACATAGGTGGGTGGGGATTCAACTGGATGGGAAAATTGGAGGAATTTAGCATGTCTACCTTGTGCAAGTGGAAATGCTTTTCTATTCACAAGACACATCTCAATGCAAGCCCATGACAGAAAAAAAAACCCTAAAAGGAAAGGATAGGTACTATTCTGTAAATAGTAAAGACCTTTCCAACATTACTGTGGCATCACTACCCTCGGTGGTGCTATCCACCACTTCCCTTTTGCTGCCACCACCCTCTTCTTTATTTTTAAAGTCCTTCTTTTTATTTACTTTTGTGTAAGAGTGTGGGTGTATGTCACCAATCTACGGCAACAACAAAGACTGAGTAAGGGTGGTTAAAATAACAAAACAAGATTGGAAACTTCGTTTATAAATACACCTCCTACTTAACCATTGCCTGTAGTAAAAAGAATTGGCCAAAGCAAATCAAGCCCTGAACCAAACATTCAAAAATATACATATAAACAATATAAAAGAAGCTACCATTTCATCACAATTACCATTCCAAAACACTTGTATATGTTACTTTATTTAAATTATTTATTTAAACATCTTCATATTGTCCTTGAGTTTAAAAAGTTTCCAGTGTGCTTTACAACAGGCCTTGAAGCAGTACAACAATGATTGCTTAAAGAGTTGACAAACAGTGAAGGTAAAAAGTTCACAATGGGCCTGTTCAGAAGACACCTTAAACCCTGCTGGTTAAGACTTCTGCTTAAGCAGCAGAGTTGTAGGTGTCTTGTGCGATGCGTTTTGCTAAACCTTGCTCACTCACTAACCCCAGTCGGACGGTCTGCAGCAGGGTTAGTAGCTCAAACCGTGGCTTAAAGTGTTGTGCATGACAGCACAGCTTGTGGTTAGTGCTAACCCCAGAGAACCACAGTGTTCCTAACCACAGATCCTGAAGTGTCATCTGAACAGGCCCATTTTGTGTTAAAAACATTCTCGGGGCCAGATAGTGCAGGGTGAAGAGACCTGCTTGAAGTGAGTGGTACTAGTGGGGAGGCATATATGAAGGCAAGAGTTGGTCTCTGAATGGTGCAGCAAGTGTTGGCCCTAGCAGGGTAGTGAGGGTGGCATTTTGTTTTGATTTCAGGCAGCAAAATGTCTTGTGCCAGCACTGACCTTTCCAGCACAGTACAGGATGTGAACTCTTGCTTATTTTCATGTCTTTTTCAAAGTTTCCAAATGTTACCTCACCATTATCAGAGTTTTTACTCAAAGCTGCATCCTTATTGGATTTATTTCTGTCTTTGCAGCAAATAAAAATCATTTAAATTTGAATTCTCTGTTGCACAATGGGCTATAAGAGCAGCCCGTCAACACTTGATGACTTTGGCCCAATTGATAAAGACTGCTGAGTCTGCCATTATCCAAAATTATCTGAATTTTGCACTGTTACAAAGGAAGTATAGGCCTTCTGTCATTTCCTTTCTTGGGACATTTCCCCCCCTTAAAATAATAATGAATTTACCATAAACTTTAACTCTTGAAATGCTTGACTGGCATACAGATGTGAAGAGTATTAATGTTTTTTATTGCTTAATGTGGGTTATAGTCCTTTCAAGGAAAAAAAAAAGCTAAAGCAGAAGAATTCCCTTTTGTGTGTCTTTAATGATTTTCTACATGAAATATATACATTTCAAAAATCACTACACATATATATCTAAAAATCATTACTTTTAATCCATAAGTGCCGGTGTGTATTTAAAGAAAACAAAATAAACGTAGAACAGCAGAAACACCAGGGTTTTAAAACAGCTGCAGGGCATAAGCAATAACTGCTGTTCACTAGACACTGTAACACACATTTAATAGCTATTTAGCTTATAAAATGCAGATTAAAAACAAACACAGTTGTTGTTGTATTTGCTTAAAAAAAAAAGACATAACTGTCCAGTATTTCCAGAGGCCATTGAGTCTCTCAAAACATGACAGGAAAAGGTCTTAACACTACAACGTTTACACAACTTTATGAAAATATCAACTGGAATTTCCACAAATTGCTCTTGCGCATGTTTATTCAGATATAAGTCTTACATGTCAATGGCTCTTGCTCCCAAGTAAGTGTGCCTGTGATTGAAGTTTTGGAACATTTTACTTTGTCATCGGTATCATTTCTTACCTACTTTTGTCCTATTGGAAGTTCTAACTTCCATGAATTTACTATCCACAAAAGTCATAATCCCTTGTAACTTTCTGTTCTGACATCCAAACCACCATATTTTGAAAGTCAAGTAAAGTCTGCTATCCTAAATTTAGGAAAAGGAATGTATGATACCTTTCATATTTTTCCATAATTATGAGAGCCAGTGTGGTGTAGTGGCTAAGGTGTTGGACTGGAAGTCGGGAGACCTGGGTTCTAGTCCCCACTCGGCCATGGAAACCCACTGGGTGACTTTGTGCCAGTCACAGACTCTCAGCCCAACCTACCTCACAGGATTGTTGTTGTGAGGATAAAATAGAGAGGAGGAGGATTGTGTATGCCGCCTTGGGTTCCTTGGAGGAAAATAGGTGGGATATAAATGTAATAAATAAATAAATAAATAAATAAACCGCCCAGAGAGCTTTGGCTATGGGGTGGTATATAAATGTAATAAATAAATAAATAAATAAATAAATAATAAAATATTTTGATACACATCCCATACTGCTTTGCAGAGTAATGAAAAATGCAGTTTCAGAGTGTGACTGCATGGATTGATTCTAAAGTATATGTCTAGTCCAATGTTGATATCAACAGTGATTCACCGCTCTTGTTTTAAAGGTACCGGCACTGAAAGACACACATCAGAAGGACCCTAGCATAATCCAATTGTTATTATCAAGGTTTTCTTACATGATTCATTCTTCATTTTTTTAAAAAAAGAAAGGATCCATTTTCTTTCAAAGCCGAGATGGAAGAATGGGAAATACATGACCCAGGAAAGCATTGAAGGTATCAACTGAATTACAGGCCAGCCATTCTTATCAAGTGTCATGAGTGAGAGAAAGACTTTAGTTTCTTACAGACACTTAGGATATAAGTTGGTGTCACAGCATGAGAATTCTTTTGTTATGTTAGCTTGTATTCATGATCTGTGAGGAGGTTTGGAATTCTTCACCAGGCAGAGAGATTCACATTCTCTTGTGCTATTTTTTCCTTCTAAATTATTATAAAAGCTTTTAAAAATGGCAAAGTCAAGATATACACAAGAAGAAAAGAGAAGAAATCCTCTGCAACTGAATAAAATGAAATAATGTATGGTTGAATACTGCCCAAACATTGCAAATAAAGTCCATCTTTCAGTACTCTTATTCGTCTATTGTGCTCTCTTGCTCTCTCTGTGTTTTAATATCATATTCTATTTTATTCTGCTCGTTATTCTCTCTATATATACAGTAAGAACTGATGAGGATGAAGATGATGCATGAAATACAACTTTTTTTAATGACATTTGCAAAAAACAAGGCATACATGCTGATGAATTATACCCAAGGGTCACCAATGCGCAAGGGAACAAACATAGCCAGGTAGAACCACCCTGAGAGTAATTCCTGTGCAAAAACAATTGTGTCAATATACTTTGTTATTGTAGGGGTTCTGTTGTTGTTGTCATTGTTGTTGTTTTTGTACTTACTATATATTGCTAGTAAGCATTAACCTCTTAAATTTAATCACTGCTGAGAGTTCAAGTTTTTTATATGTGCTATGACCTTTATGATCAACCAAAACCTTCTCTTAAGTATCCTGAATACTAATAGTGAACTGTTTTTCTCAAAACCAATGCTAATGCAGCCAAAATGATCCTATCCATGCACAAGACAGATGTATCAGCAGGCTTGGGGGATTCCCAAGGTACACAAAAGTATATTAAAAAAAAACTTGAGAGAGAGAGAGAGGTGGGTGGGAGACCTGAACAGCCCAATGAGGACTGAGTATGCTGAGTAGCCACAGAATACTATGCCTACTGGGAGAGGGGGGGGGAATGGAAAACCAGGGGCAAGCCATTGGAATCAAGTATCGTGGAAAAAGTAATGGATGGAACTGTGAACAGGTACACTCCACACTGCAACATTTTGTTGCAGTCCCCTGTTGTAAAATCTATGCATTGAACCAGGTTCTCAAGAATGTGCAGGGAGGCCGGATGTGTAGCTGCCACTCACTTTTGGAATTCTCTTCTTTAGAGATTCACCAAAGCCTAAACCGATACGTCTTCTGAAAATGTCATTGAGACCTAAAAATCCAAACTGGTAGCCATGGCTAGGGCATGATAATTAGCATACTGTTGTAACCTGCTCTGGATCCTTTGGATGGGGATGGATAGGCATACATTAAATGAAATAAATAATTTTATGTTGATCATAACCCTTATTTCCTGTCCCAGAGATAAGCAACATGCATTGTTTCCCTCTCCCACCCACCAGCTCAAATGTGTGGACTTCATTTTGTGTAAGTTCTTTGTCAATGTATTATTATTATTATTATTATTATTATTATTATTATTTATTTATTTATTTATTTATTTATATAGCACCATCAATGTACATGGTGCTGTACAGAGTAAAACAGTAAATAGCAATGTGCACAGGAAGCCAATATGCCACTGTGTTATAACTTTTGAGCTTTCCATATCATTTTCTGACATAGGAATTAAATTCCAGAAGTCAGTCTTTTGAGAGTTTACAGATATTAGCAAGATAACTGTTGTAATGCAGCCTGTCTATGTACCATGGGGTACTGCCACTAAATGTGCTGCTGATACTGCCACTTTATCATGAATTACTATAGTTAGGGACTTCATGTTGTTTTTAAGGAGGCAAAAGTGCCTCTCTCTAGATAATTAAAGTAAAAAAGTAAATGTCATAGATAGGTCCAGGTTAAGCCATAGTTGTGATATTGTAAAAACTATCTGAAATTTATTTATTTATTTATTTATTTATTTATTTATTCATTCATTCATTCATTCATTCAAACAGTTGAATCCTGCCCTATATCCTTGGGATCTCAGAGTGGTGTACAGATAAAATCAAACAGTATAAAACAATAAATAATGTACACAGCTAAAAATGTATATTTTTAAAATCAGTTTAAAATCAATTTCTAAATTCAAAAGAGAGATCGTTTTTGAAAGATGTAAAAACTAGTTACACTGTTTTCTCTTTGTAACAGAGTGTCCCTTTGCATGAACCTTGGCTGGGTTGGGGTAGGGAAGAAAAGAAATCTTGTCTTGAACGTGCTCTGAAAAAGAAGACTAGGGGTGAGGCAATGTAAATGACTGAACCTGAAAGAGCTCATAGCCCCACGGTAGACACATGCTTCACAAAGAGAAGGGCCCAGTTTCTATTCTTGACATCTCTGGCTAAAAGGATCTCTGTTAGCAGGACTCGGAAGGACACTTTGGATAACTGTTCTCAGTTGAAAGACCGATATTGGGTGACATGAGCCAAATCAATTAATATGACTGCTTCATATGTTCAGCAGTGTCCACCCCTTATCTCAACTGGAGTAACAACATGCTACCTCTTCCTCATTTTAGGAGTTTGAGCCTGTTGCCAGTGGCTTATGAGAAGGTTTACTGGTCAATCTAAGCTTCTTCTGCTTAGCATCTTTAAATGGAGGAAGGAGCCAGGCTGGCTGTGATTTCAGATGAGTCCATTGGACTCACTGGACTTACCGCCCTCTCCCTCCCTGACCTTCTCATCCTCCCAGGTCATCTCCTGCCACTCCTGCCACTAAGACTTACCTGTAAATCGTGTCCTCCTCCCAGAGAACTGAGCTGCAATTTAGAGTTAAGATCATGGTGGCTCTCTGTGTTTACTATATCTATGGCCTCAAAGTACAGCAGCCATAAAGGGCCGTTCCCATTTATGGCCACTGTAGTTTTTAGCCATAGATATAGTAAAAACAGAGAGCCACTTTATGGCTTATCTCTCTGGGAGGAGAGCATGATTTACAGCTAAGTCTTGAGGGCAGTGGCTCTGGCTTTGGGGGAAGGGCTGTGAACAGGAAGTGGGGAAGCACCATAGGTCGAATCGGGGCTATTTCAGATGCTCTGAAATGCATTTTGAGGTGAGTCAGAGGGCAGTGCACAGCCCTACTATTAATGAAAACCAAGCAACAGCCATGTGCATTAACAACCATGCCAGGAATTCTGATCTGTTCAGTGTACCTGTGTGGTGCTGAAGTACCAGTACCAAGGTCTCCGCAAGTGAAGCAACTTTTTTCCAGTGGTACAACAAGCTGGGGGACTAGATGAAGGCAGGAACTGGTGTCTGAATTGTAGGACTGGATGAATCAATCAATTTTGGTTTTTCTCAGTTTCTCATGATTCCAATTAGTTTGTACTGAAATTTGAGATTTATATTTTAAGTATGCATGTACATTTCCCCGTGCATTTCTCCTAATACCTGCATTTTTAATGCAATATTGTCTAATATACACTTTTTTTGCAAGCCATCTCCCTAATATAATGTACTTTTTAATATTACTTTCCCTAATATAGCATTTCCATGTGCATTTTTAATTGGAAAATTCAGAGAAGTGTGAATTTCATAGAATCATAGAATCATAGAATAGCAGAGTTGGAAGGGGCCTACAAGGCCATCGAGTCCAACCCCCTGCTCAATGCAGGAATCCACCCTAAAGCATCCCTGACAGATGGTTGTCTAGCTGCCTCTTGAATGCCTCTAGTGTGGGAGAGCCCACAACCTCCCTAGGTAGCTGATTCCACCGTCGCACTGCTCTAACAGTCAGGAAGTTTTTCCTGATGTCCAGCCGGAATCTGGCTTCCTTTAACTTGAGCCCGTTATTCCGTGTCCTGCACTCTGGGAGGATCGAGAAGAGAATTTCAAGGAATAACAATAAGTTTGCATCAAAATGAATTTCTCTCCCATCCCTACTGAGTGAAGCATGATTTAAGTTTTGTCCTAGGTAGGGTTGGCAGCGCCATTTGGACTCTGCTTCAGGCAGTAGAATGACTGGGGCTGTATCTACTACTGTTTTGCAGCAGTATTGAAGTGCACTGATAACTGTGTCCCCTCACCCATTCAGCATTGTTGAGTGGCAAAAGGTGGTGATGTGCTAGATAAATGCTTTACAAACCACTTCTGATTATTTTTTATATTTATTAGTTGCCTTTATGCAGGGGAGAAAATCAGTACAAGTGGTGAAAACACAATGAAACAAGAAAATAAAAGATTACAAGCATTGCATAAAATACTTGCTCATGTCTCAGTTATTCACAGCTTACTATAGAACCAATGCAAGCAGGAATGTAATAGTAGCAGCTAACTGAATGGTCTCTTTTATCTTGGTGCAGTCCCAAGGAGTCTTGAAGGTTTTGGAAAAGCCGATTTACTAGATTCAGCAACCCAATGCTCTGGTGGCAGGGGAGTGGATAAGGAGCAGTTCAGTTTGTTAGAGATGTGTCAGGAATGAGTGCCAGTCTCAGTCTTTATTCTGAGCCAAGTTGGAATCATCATGGGAACGAATGTCCAGGACCATTTCCTACCATTTTAAAGTAAGAACAGTACCATTAATGTGGGGTTCCCCCCCCATTCCCCCCTGAAATGCACTGGGGGGGAATTCCATTGCCCTAAATTAGTAGAGGTCTGGATTAACTTGTAAAACTATTATTTTTCTTGTCATATTAATATATCTGAAAAGTTTTCCCAACAGCCTAAGGGAGCTGAACTGAAATATTTGATTAGGGCAGAGAAAATAGAGTGCACTTAGGCTGCAATCCTAGATGTGTCTATTCAGAAGTATGTCCCATTGACTTTAATAATACTTCAAGGTAGGTGTGCATAGGGTTGCAGCCTTGGTGTAAATATTATATTCAGAGGAATTCAAAGCTTTACTTGAAAATTAATTTATTTGGATATTTAAGGACAGCTCAATAGCACACACTTCTCTTACATTGTATTTAGATATGAAGGGGGAAATGTGAAAGCACTAAAAACTATTAACGTTTTTTCCCCACATGCCTGAAGACCTCGGTGCATAAATATATTTGCTAACTGGTAGTTACCTGCAAGGAGGAGATGCTGGAAAAGCCTACTCAGCCAACATCGGGTGTAGATATTGGATCAATATCCTCTGAAAAATGTTGCTAACCTTATCAACCTCTCCCCCCCCCCTTTCCTTTGACTTCCTTGGATGTTTCACTCAAGCAGGCACCTCCAAATTCAGCCCAGAGAATTTTGTTTGGGTCGAACATGGTGATAAAGTCCCACTCCCCTAAGGCTTTTCACTGGTTTTATCAATCCTCTTTGTTTCCTCAAAATTCCTTGGATAGTTTTCCTCAGCTGGAATTCCCAAATCTGCCTTGAAATTTTGCTTCAGAAGAAATACAGTGGCATTTCTGTAGAATTTGCTTTCAACCACTGGATACAGTTGTGGATTCTTTAAATGAATAATACATTTCAGGCCAGCTACATCCAATTTGTTGTCTTCTACCCATTTGCAGGGTATGGGGTCTGTATAAGGTATGTCTCAAGCTTTCCTTAAAAGAATAATAAATAGGATGGGATTAGTTGATGAAATAATGGCCACAGCTAGACCTAAGGTTTATCCTGGGATCATCCCGGGTTCGCCCCTGCCTGAGCACTGGATCCGCTGTGTGTCACCTAGATGAACAGGTTTGACCCCTGGATGATCCAGGGATAAACCTTAGGTCTGGCTGTGGCCAACGTCTGGGAACTGTTGTTGTTTTAATATGAGTGAAAAACATATAAATATTCATCCTTTCTCTCCCCCTACCCCCATCAATGAGGTATCCTTTTAACAGGCTTCACTTGTAACAACTACAATGAAACCATATGGACGGAATAAACAAGAGCTGCTATTGAGTTCCCCAGTGGCCCATTCACATCAGCCTCTGTTTCTAAATGACATGAAATAAAATTCAGATGCTTGAAACGTATAAGCAAAGGGAGCCAAGAAGGAGAGAAGGAGCCATTTATAAAATATATACGAATAAGAATGTGTATTATAACACTATACACTGTCTGCTGTTCACGCTTTATGACAACTTTGTGGGCAAATAGTAATCTGATTCTGTTTATTAGGCCTTGAATGTTGAGAAAGTAGTTCACATGGCATGTTTTGGTACAAATCTCCAACTAAACATAGCTGTGTTGCTCTGGGTGCAGAATACAACTAGCAGAGATAGCATTAGAGGAAAAAGTTAATACTAGAATTTTGTTCTCATAGGGTGACCATATGAAAAGGAGGACAGGGCTCCTGTATCTTTAACAGTTGTATTGAAAAGGGGATTTCAGCAGGGGTCATTTGTATATATGGGGAACCTGGTGAAATTTCCTCTTCATCACAACAGTTAAACTTGCAGGTGCCCTGCCCGCTTTTAAATCTGGTCACTCTAGTATAGCTCCTGCACCTTTAACTGCTATGATGAAGAGGGAATTTCACCAGGTTCTCCATATACACAAATGATACCTGCTGAAATTCCCTTTTCTATAAAACTGTTAAAGATACAGGAGCCCTGTCCTCCTTTTCATATGGTCACCCTATGTTCTCAGCTCAAACACTTTAAAATACACTTACATTCAGCTCAAGAGGTTGTGGTAGTTTTGAAAACCCAAAGACTTTCATTTTACTCTCTAAAATGCATAATTTGCCATTGTCATTTCTCAGTATAAAATGTCTGTTCAAAGACTGCTGTGGAAAAGTGATAAAAAATAGTTCAAGAGATGAGGCTTCAAATCCTAAATATGATTTCCTTTAGCTTCACATACAGCCTATACAAGCTTTTCCTATGGTGACCATATGGAAAGGAGGACAGGGGGCTCCTGTACCTTTAACAGTTGCATAGAAAAGGGAATTTCAGCAGGTGTCATGTGTATGCATACAGCACCTGGTGAAATTCCCTCTTCATCACAACAGTTAAAGCTGCAGGAGCCCTGCCTTCTTTTGTAGAGTGATCCTGCTTTTCTTTTACACCAGATTATAGAAGTCTGATTTGTATTCCTATACCATATTCTGTCTTCCCTATCCCACTTGCAGATGTTTGTTCCAACAGATGTCTACCAGGTCCCATCATTACAGGCCTTCAAGTGGGCTGAAAATAAAAACTTATTTATTTATCTTGGCCTATAACTGAGTCAGGACTTTATTATGTGCTACTGGATATATGGTATTATCTGGTTTTAATTGTTCCTTGTTAATTTTATTCTTGTTATCTTTCAGTATTAAATTTTGAACATCACCTTGGGAAGGTTTTCCCTAAATGAGCTTATAGGTCTTTAAAATACATATTATATTTAATACATTAAAATGAACTCATTCCATTGCACCTGCAGGGCCTGCCACTAGCGCAACAGGAATTAATGTTTCTAAAGCAATCCTGGAAATGACTGGAAACACTTTTTAGAATAGGTCAGGTCAGTGGAGCTCCCTTTGATGAATTTCACTCACCTGCCCCATTCTGGAAATCAGCATTTCCATTTGCTTCAGGAACTGCTAGCTTCCCGTGGCATTAATGGTTGGTCCCACTGGTGTGCAGGCAGCATTGGATACTGCCCTTTATTTTTCTTTTATTTTTATACGGAGTATGCAGAATTCTGATTATGTTACTAACAATTTCTTTAATCCAAAGGTGTTGCAAGGAGGGCTCTCCAATTTTCAGCAAGTGCAACAAATGATGTTACTAATGGATCAGTACGTTTTTCTTCTGTCAGTTTTGCATGTGTTCATTCATAAGTCCATTTCATCCAGTTTCTGAATTAGTCAGATTTTCTTTTTTGAAAATCTGCATTAAAATTAGTACTTAAATATGCATTGGAGGTGTTCCCCAAGTACATTGTTGGTGCTATATAAATAAATAAATAAATAATAATAATAATAATAATAATAATAATAATTTATTCTGAAATACACCATTTTTATATGCATTTTGGTACCATTTTTGAGTTAAGAACTGCATTGCAGAAGGGCTAAATTTGAAGGATAAGTTCTTTGAACTGCAAATTAGTACAGAAGGTGCAGATCACATCAGTTCACTTTGAAATTTGGACCAAACAAAACCCTTGAGGAGCCCTGTATCCCCCTACACCATATGAAAAATTTCAAACAAAGGAGTTTGCTTTGGGGTTATGTAGATGGCTGCTAAGAGAAGTGGAAAATAGGAAAATCCCATGCTATGAATGCAGCTCTGTTTTCTTACAGAATGGAAAGCAGGTCTAAGCCATTGTTATCTCAACATTAAAAACAGCTGAAATGCATCTTTGCTATCTCTTTTAAATGAAACAGCCTTCCAGAATTTTTGAATGATGCCACCCCTCTGGAAGATTCCTGCAATCAGTAGGGGGTTGGACTCAATGGCCCTATAGGCCCCTTCTGACAGTACTGTTCTGTGATCCTATGAATTAATTCGTTCAAACCATTTCTCAAAATTGCCCTTTCTCATGAAAAAATTGTGTTGGATGCCTTCTTTTGCCATTGGCTGCCCACAGCCGAGAGTGGAGAAAGGCCTGATTTGGCTGATGGGAGCCCTATCAAGATGTGGCCTCTAATGAGCTCCATTAAAGGAAATTAAGGCCATGGCTAGACCTATGGGTTTAGCATGACAGAGGAGGGAGGATCTTGTGATATGGTTATTGCAAGATCTCCCCCTTCTGTCTACACGTGGTGCACGGTGTCCTAGGAGGAAGAAGATGTCACGCCCACCATTTTTTTCTCAAAGGAGATGGAGCGCACGAGCGCTTGATCGCCTTATGTGAGTATTTTTTTTAAAAAAAACCGCTCCCTCCACCCCACCCCCAATGGGCCCCGGGACAACCTGCGACAGCCACCCACATGTTCTGTGGTCTCGGGATCATCCCAAGACTGTGGAAAAAGTGGGATTAAAGGCTATGCCAATATCCTAGGGCTATGCCAATATCCTGGGGCAAGGAGGGATCATCCCTCCCTGCTCCCGGGATCCCTTGTGCATCATGTAGATGTGCAGGGATGATCTCGGGGCAATCCCCGGGATATCAGCAGGTCTAGCCATAGCCTAAGAGAGCCTGAGGAGAAGGACTAGGGTGTATTGTAATTATCCCACAAAGCTGCTACCTTCCATACAGTAGTTTACTATAGAATTTTGGTTGCATAAGTAGCTCCATAAACCTCTGCATACATTTATTGCCATATAGAAATGAACAGGTAAAGGAGACAATCAGCATTCATTCACCGAGCTACAACCTCCATGTGTTCAAGCTGCCATTCATGTATGAAACTATACATATATGACAAAACATGCATATACACTTCCCTATACACCCCAGTCCTTACCAAGTATGTTGGGAGACTATGCACATTTGGCTGTGTATGTGCCACTTTGTGTGCAAATGGTACACTGAATGCATGGCAGGGCCATGCGTTCATCTCTATACAGACAAGAATGACTGCCAGGTTAAATCATAATAAGTTGGATCCAGACTAAGTTAGCTGAACTTAGTTCCCATTCAAATTAATAGGATATAGTTTAATTCATGACTATTTTGTCCCACTGATGTCAATGGAACCCAAGTTTAAACAACCTGGTTTGGATAAAACTCAATGTAATGTAAGACTTGAGCCAAGAGGTATATCAATGCAAAAGTTTTAAATTGGTTCTTTTCTGAGTAAAAACTCACATGGAATTTGATTAATTCCATTTAATAAATGGGAGTATACAACTCCAACCATGCTTTCAAGTTGAGAAGAGAAGAGTCTGTAAACAATACGTTTCAGGCAATCTACCAATTCACAAGCCGTCTGTAATTATTAAGTCTTTGCCTCTTTTAATAAACCATTTAAGAAGAACCAAAACAAAGAAAGAAAAATAAACAAGACGCCATACCATGCAGATGTAATCATAGGGTAGGTCATGGTCTTCATACTGGAGCAGCAGGGAAAGCTACCCTTGTGGCTTCATGACCTCTGATTGGGAACTTTGCTTTCTAGAAAGAAGCCTAAATGTACTTATTAGGAGTACTTAAGGATGGTTTTGTGTATCCAGTGTGGACGATATAAAAAGTACAGGGACACATTGCATTATGAGCACTACTATTCAGATGAGCCTGAATGAAGTAGTTACCCTTTATTAGACTCCATAACAGTAATTAAGTAATAGTTTTTGAAGTTTAAATAGTTTTAGAGTTTATTAGTATGTTCCCAAACCAATTACTATCTTGTAGCATTTCTTGTATAAATACGGTAGTGTGCGGCACACATGTCAAATATATAATTACATTTAGTAAATTTTACATTTAGTAATGCACAAATATTACATTACAGCTACTAATATCCTACCATACTGCTATTATTACTATTGCCGTTTAGCATTTATTTAGTGCCAGCATTGCACAAGAGGCTGTAAGCGATGCAGTTCCTCTCCAGGGGGCTTTCAATCTACAGTAGATTGATAATACAAAATGGCCAGTTTCTTTTACAGTAAAAATCAGCTAAACCGCTTCTATTCTTTACTTAACCACAAGACGGATTAGTGCATTCACAGTACAAGTGTAACTATTAGCGTTAAAGGCTGTGATTATAATTTATTGTGACCTTACCCCCAAATCTCATAAATGGGGTGAGCTGAAAATACTAAGAAAGCATTCTTCTTAAAAGGAGCAGGCATCCTCCTTGGTACATCAGGAACTAATAGCTGAAGCTATCATTTGAGATCTGGGAATACACCACCAGGGCATGGCACAGAGTAATGGGCTAGAGGGGTTAGGGATACTTAAGAGGACAGCTGCACCATAGGAATTCTTGCCAAAGCTGGGTGGAGCCTGTGAGCATCATTCACCTTCCACCAAGGACATTCTTTTTGCTGCTGCTGCTGCTGCTTCAATCTCTGCCACTCGAATTACTAGGCAGGATGGAAGAAGTACGAGTGGCCCAGCTGCCAGAAGTTCCTTCTTCCACAGGAGCATCTGCCACCTGCAAGTAGAAATTTCCAGCAGTTGCCAACAGCTCAATCAAATATTGACACAGCTGCTCTCTGCTGCCTCTCTTTCTCCCTAGCAGTTACCTGAGACTGCCATCGCTAATCCTTTCTCACAGCTGCCCAAATTTGGCTAAGATATGGCCTGTTTTGACCTCTGATGGACATGCCTCCTTTCCTGGGATGCTAATGTGTATCAAGAAGCTTCCTTCTGGGTCATTGTTGAAAACAAGAGAGCCAGGAATGGTGCCAAATGCATAATACTGAGAAATGTTACACTAGCAAGAAGCAGGATAGGACGGATCAGTTACAGAAGAGCACATTTCAAACAGAGATTTCTGTATTACCTCAGATCTTTGCAATGTTCTGGGGAAAATCTGCAAGGAATATGCAGTGCAATCGTATGTGTGTTTACTTCAACCTATATTGTGTTCTATGGGGCGTAGTTCCTGGTAAGTGTGTTTAGGATTGTAGCCTACCAGAGCAATCCTGTTGTGGTGGGGAGAGCCCATGGCAGAGGAACCACCACTTCCTAAGGCCATCAGGGCTCATGCTGCCAAGGCAGCAGATAGTGGGGTTGGAGGGTCCATGACACAGTGGTAGAGCATCTGCTTTGCATGCAGAAGGTCCCAGGTTCGATCCCTGGTATCTCCAGATAGGGCAGGAAAAATTCTTGCCTGAAACCCTGGGGAGCCTCCGCCAGTCAGAGTCAACAATACTGGGCTAGATGGACCAATAGCCTGACTCAGTAAGAGGCAGCTTCCTACATTCCTAATCCCCCTTTTCCTTGCCTATTGCCCACCAGTTGTCCTTGTTTAATTTCCTGACATTGGTTTCAATAGGAGGGAAAAAGTAGACAAGCTTCAGCATGGCGTATCTATTCACAATTTCTGAGACATGTAAGGAGCATGATAAGGCATATCCAAGGTCTTAAGAACATACGAAGAGCCATTCTGGGTCAGATCCATATTGGGTCAGACCAAACGTTCATCTAGTTCAGCACTCCATTCTAACAGCAGCCAACCAACTGTCGACCAGGAACGGTTCCAAGGAAGGTAGGGCGAAGCCCGAGGTGCGCCAAAGCCAGTTGGCTTCAAAGCTTCGGGGCGCCTTGGCACTTCGGAGTGGCCCTTGCCAGTCCTTTACCTTCTACCTCTGCAGCCGCCACTGCTGCCAGCTGCTGCCTCTGTCATTCTGTCTGGCAGCTTCCACTGCCACTGATGCATATGACCGGAAGTAGGCCACAGCGGCCTACTTCCGGTCATATGTGGCGATGGCAGTGGCGGATGATGGCAGAGGCAGTAGGTAAGGGACTGCCTCCATCTGGCGCCGCCCCCGTCCTTCCATCTGGCAGCTTCCGCTGCCGCCGCCGCCTACTTCTGGTCATATGCAGTGGCGGCAGCACAAACTGCCAGTGC
The DNA here is from genome assembly GCF_023053635.1 of Elgaria multicarinata webbii. Taxonomy (NCBI): domain Eukaryota; kingdom Metazoa; phylum Chordata; class Lepidosauria; order Squamata; family Anguidae; genus Elgaria; species Elgaria multicarinata. Next base: position 101,953,225 of record NC_086174.1, read on the forward strand.
AAGGATAGAGGTGGTGGCAGCAGATGGCGGTGGAGGCAGCAGGTGACGAACCATTGCCATCCATCACTGCCACTGTCCTTGCATCTGGCTGCTTCCGCTGCAGACAACGCATATGACTGGAAGTGGGCTGCACGCGGCTTACTTCTGGTCATATTTGTCGGCGGCAGCGGAAGCTGCCAGATGCAAGGACGGAGGCGGTGGATGGCAGACGGCAACATTGGGTGGCAGCAGATGGCAGCAGTAGGTCAGTATGGAAAGGGAGCCAGAAAATGCTGGATGCAGCTGGCACCCAGAAAATCTGAGTCACCTCGGAGGGTCCAAATCTCGCCTCAGCTTCAGCACCGAGGCAGGTCGGGCAACTGCCGAAGCACTCCCGAGCCAAACCGGGGCTACTTCTGGGGCTTCAAGATGGCCTCTGAGGCAGATCGGGGGTGGGTGCAAAGCCCTAGTTAACACCCCACCCCAAGTTCGAGTATAACCTAATGGGATCTGAGCTGGCAGTGACCGAACAAGAAAGAGATCTTGGGATTGTGGTGGACAGCTCGATGAAAATATCCACCCATTGTACGGCCTTTGTAAAGAAGGCAAACTCCATGTTAGGCATGATAAGAAAAGGAATTGAGAATAAATAGCCAGTATCATACTGCCCTTAAACAAATCTATGGTGTGACCACAATTAGAATACTGTGTACACTTCTGGTCACCACACCAAAAAAAGAATATTATAGAGCTGGAAAAAGTGTAGAAAAGGGCAACTAAAATGATTAAGGGAATGGAGCATCTCCCCCATGAGGGAAGGCTACATCAATTGGGATTGTTTAGCTTGAAAAGAGGAGGCTATGGGGGACATGATAGAGGTGTACAAAATTATGCATGGAATGGAGAATGTGGATAGGGAGACATTTCTCTTTCTCTCTCAAAATACTAGAACTTGGGGTCATCCAATGAAGCTGATTGGTAGGAGATCCAGGACAAATAAAAGGAAGTACTTCTTCACACAGCACATAGTTAAATTATGGAACTCACTACCACAGCTTGTAGTGATGACTACCAATTTGGATGGATTTAAAGGGGGGTTGGATAAATTCCTGGAGGCGAAGGCCATCAATGGCCACTAGCCCTGATGGTTTATGCTATCTCCAGTATCCGAGGCAGTAAGCCTGTGTGCACTAGTTGCTGGGGAACATCGGTGGGAGGGTGCTGTTGCACCATGTTGTTTGTTCATCCCTGGCCAATGGCTGGTTGGCCGCTGTGTGAACAGAGTGCTGGACTAGATGGACCCTTGGTCTGATCCAGCATGGCACTTTTTATGTTCTTAATATCCAAGGGCCACTCAACCACCATCCTGGGGAATTTTATACTGGTCCTTTAGAGAAGCAATAATATATTTTCCCTCCAGTTTAATTCTGCTTTTCATAGTAATCTGTTGAATGGGGAAAAGTAGAAAGCAAGGATACAAAAAATAAAATAAAATGGTACAATAATAGAAAAAAAATATTTTGGCAGAGGTGAAATAAGCAGGGTATTTCAAGCTTCCAAATAAAAGTAGTAGTTGTTTCTGGCAAAGAATGTAATGAGTCATGACTAATTCTACATACCAATCTTTAAACTTTGCCAGTTTCAAAGTTATCTGAGTTGAATGATTAATAATGCTGTTCAAATTCACCAAATATATTTGAATACTAGTTTACTTAGACAGCTAACTACATCTGAAACTTTGGCCAATAAACTTTGTGGAAGTGTTCAAAACCTGAATAGTCTTCTTATTTATAAGTAAATTTCACTGTGATCAACAGGACGTGTTCCCAGATAATTAGAGTTTGGATTGCAGTCAAAGTATGTAGAGCTAAGCCATAAGATGCACTGCATGTACTTCCTGCAAGAATTTATTTCCTACAAAATTATATTCCAGAGAACTCATCGAGTTGACTTCCATTGTAACCATTTCTAGAGGGGTAGCTGTGTTAGTACATTGCAGCAAAAGCAACAAAGAATTTTGTGGCACCTCAGAGATTAGCACATTTACTGTGGCATAAAATTTCATAGATTTGAGTCCACTTCATCGAATACATCTAATGAAGTAGAGTCTAGTTAATGAAAGCTTATGGCATAATATATATTTTGGTCATTAAAGTGCCACAAGACTTTGTTGCTCATGTTGACTGAAATCTATGGTTAGGTCATTTTTCCTGCAATAACTATGTCCTAAACTGATTTCAGCAACTATGGTCCCATGCTTAAGTCCATGGGAACATACTGTGGGACTTAAGCGCAATTAACGTTCTTCAGATAATGGCCATGCACTGAATAGAAGACAATCTATATATTGAGCTAATATCTGTCCAAGAAATGTCTTTAATTTAATAGCAAAAATATTTAGCCTGAAGATTGTAAACTATTTCAAAATCTGCTTAGTGAATAAAGAGAGTGAATTGCATGGATCTGTGGGATTATGTATCTTATTTATTTTAATAATACATTCATTTATTACAACAAGAAAGATAAAGACAATAAAAAATAAAACCCCACAGCAATAAGGCAATGCAAGAATAATAGAGTGAGGTGGTGGTGGGGAAGCTAGCAATAATAAAATATCACAAATTAAAAGGTGGAGAAAAAGAAAGGGACTTCACCTGCCACCAAAAGAAAACAAAATAGGTACCAAGCAAGCCTTCCTTGGGAAGGCTTATAATTGGAACTCTTCCTTTTATCACTTTCTCCACAGATTCCTATCTAAGCAATTTACTGGTCCAGCTCTGCTTTACCTCTACAGGAACTGTAGATAAATATTTACCACTAATTTTTAACAAAAACTATAATTTTTGTTATCATTTGTCTGTGTGTTTAATATTCCCATTGGTTTGAAAATGGATGCCTGAATAGTTTAATTTACATGTGTTGCTGGGAACCCAAAGAGGGAATTGTAGTAGTAGTAGTGGTGGTGGTGGTAGTGGTAGTAGTAGTAGTAGTACAGCTAGTTAATTGACATTGACACCATGAAATCATGGTTTGGATTACTCAGTTCCTTATCATTATGAAATAAAACTTTTATTTGCACGCTATTTAAAAAAGATCCTAGCAGATAACCAAAGTACATTTGTTCAATCTAATTGCACACAATTTAAGCATTTGCTGCTAGGTAAATCCTGATCATAGCAATCCATTTCAGTACAATAAGGAAACACAGTTTGAATTGATTTGATGGAAGATGTGTGTTTTTATTACCAAAAACAGTTGGACAGTGAAAACCTCTTTTCTAATTTAACTACAAACAATGTCTGTGCATGAGCTGGTTTTGACTATTCTGATGAAGTTGGTGATTGGAATGGGATTTAGAATGGATTACTATCTTATCATAGTATATGTGTGTGTGTGTGTGTGTGTGTGTGTGTGTGTGTGTGTGTATATATATATATATACATATATATATATATATATCCAGCCTGGTTGGAGATAAATAGAATTCTCCAAAGTGCAATATCTATTTTTGGCTGAAGGAACAGCATCACATCAGTTAAGGAAAACATTAGGTTACAATAGGCCCAGCAAAAACTATATTCTAACTCCCAGTTGTGACTTACATGAGAGCATCATTTCAAAACAAAGGAACAGAAACATTATGGATGAAATTTATCACTTTTTCTCTCATATTTCTATATATTGTGGAGACCAGTTCTCTTTAATACAGCACTGGAAGCTGCATTTCCATGCAATTCGATGTGTTGGAAAGTAATGTCTTTATAAAGATAGGTAACAAGTGGAAATCCAAGTAAACTCACTGTAATTGGTCTATTGCCATCGGTTAGAGAAAAAGGAGAATGTCTTGCAGGAAACAAAAAGAACTTTTTTTGCTCTGCCAGGGAGAAATATGTTTTTTGTTTTACCCTGCACATTCTCCTATCTAGTAGCTTTAAAAAACAAACAAAAGTAAATAAGAATAAACATTCCAGAGATCAGAAGCCAGATTTCCTCCTCATTCCCTGTCCTGCATTCCGGATGGTCGCAGTTCCTTTGCCTAATGAACTTGATTCCTTCTCTGCCATAAACCCCACTGGCAGGAGCGCTGCTTATATGGACATGGTATTCCTTTTGCCTTGGCAGTGGATTTCACTGGATGAATTGGATAATGGCAAAGTATGACAAGACACAGCAATTGGATGGAATTAGGGTGACCATATGGAAAGGAGGACAGGGCTTCTGTGTCTTTAACAGTTGTAAAGAAAAGGAAATTCCAGCAGGTGTCATTTGTATGCCTGCAGCACCTGGTGAAATTCCGTCTTCATCACGACAGGTAAAACTGCAGGAGCCCTGCCTTCTTTTGTATCTGGTCAAGAGGGCAGCACTCCTGCAGCTTTAACTGTTGCTAGGAGCAGACAGTGGTAGTATTTTTGGCTGCTTTTGCTGAGAAGTTCTGTAGGAGATCTCTGTAACCCGCTCTGTGTGACAGATGGCATGCTAACCCATTGTGCATAAATAGACCTTGCTATAGATTGTGGGTTACCAGAGTGGCTTATTTACCCAAAATAACTTTGATCGGGTTCAGGCAACATGATGGGTTGTGTAAACCACAATGGTTTACTTACCTCCTGATGACCACCATGGTCACAAAAAGAGCTTAGATGTCCCACTAAGCCATCAGGAGGTAAATAGACCATTGTGGTTTACACAACCCATCATGTTGCCTGAACTTGATCAAAGTTTCTTGAGAGAGAGAGAAAATACACACACACACACACACACACACACACACTTCCTTGTACAGAAAGTAGAATTAGAAATAAGGATGCCTACACAAGACATTGGAGAAAAGAAGCATCAAAAGAAAACTGAAATAGATTGATTATGTTAGGAGGAGTGACACTGTGCATGAATTGTTCCGGAAACACACACATACACCCACACACACAATATGATAAGAAGGGGATGAAGGAATACAGTGACTGGCACTGTCGGAAGAGAAGATTAATGTCATGATGGTGGCAGTGGTATTGATGTAGACATTTGAACTTAACCAGATGTAGATCACTGGAGAACTTTAATAAGGCAGTTTCAGTAGAACAATATGTGGCCCTATTAAGGATACCTGGAACCTACTGATTTCACTAATATTTGCTCCATTATTCCATTGTTCATTTCTGTCATTCCTTACACCCCCATATTGCTGCCTATACTTTATGTATGCCAAATTTAATGCTTGTGGTCTCTTTCATATAATATCCTGGGAAATGTAGGTTCAATTGTGGTGCACTTGAATGCAAATATATCCATCACATTATATCATGAGTTTATATATGTCGATGACCACTTTATAGAAATAGAAATGGAATAGCTTCTCCAACTGACTTCAGAGCCAACATCATATATACTAGCCTTCCCCAACCTATACCTTCCAGATGTTTTGGACTACAACTTCCAGCATTCCTAACCATTGGGCATACTGGCTGGAGCTGATAGGAGTTGATGTCACAAACATCTGGAGGGCACCGGGTTGGGGAAGGCTGATGTTTACAAATACTACATTCTGAGTGTGCCTGTATTCATTTATTTGTTTAGTAGATTTATATCCCAATTTTCGATTAGAGCCCTCAATGTGGCTTACAATATTTATTGTAAATATACAGATACAGATACAGATACAGATGCAGGAAGAAGTACATGTGCAAAGAACATAACTGAAGAACACAACCAGCAGGAGGCACCATCTGATGTCCCTTCCTACAAGGGAGTTGATGTCCACTGGCCCTGTGTGGTGGGGCTAGTCCAACTGGAGCAAGCCCTGATGTTCCCTTGGCTGCTCCCATTTCCCCCACTCCTTCTTACCCACAAGGCAGTTGATGTCAGTTAAACCTGGGGTGGGGCGAATCCAATTGGAGCAGGCCCTGATGTTCCCTTTGCCTGCTCCTGTCTCCATCACTCCTCCTTCTTTCCCACGGCACAATTCTACCAAATTCTCTTTGTCATAGACTTTACTCATAAGCCCTCTTCATTTGTTCTCGAGAACATGTGAGTGCTAAAACCCAGAATAGGGCCCACCCCCAACATCCCTGTGCACACCAGGCCTGACCCCCTCAGATTCCTGACCTTGCCCTGTTTTCTACCCAAGCTGTCACTTTCCATGCAGAAGAGAGAGGCATAAGGAAGAAAGAGGCAACTTTGGGAAACCCAACATTTGAAGAAGTACAAAAACAACCTTTAGAAAATAAAAGGCCACACCTAATGGGAGGGGCAAAAAGAAGCTCAGTGAGCATTCTCAGTGGGCATGGGCTGTGGGGTGGCTGGGGCGTATGTAGAAAATCTGTGGGAGTGGGAATGGAATAGACCTGCTGGAAACCTGAACAGGAGCACTCCAGGCAGTGGTACTCTGTTGCTGGTCCCCCCGCCCCCCGCTGAACTGTAAAACATTGTTCTAAACTTTAAAAAAGAAAGAAAAAAGTGGTGGGATGTGACCACTGCATCTCAAAGGCACAGAAACCCTTTGCTGAGGCATGCTGGAAAAGGCATGCTGTCTCCAATGTAGTGCATAATGCATTGATGTCCATGTATTTTCCATTGTATGGAAGAAAAAGAATAGCTGCACCTTGATCAGATTTGCTCAGACAACAACTGTGAAATGAACATGCTTTATCATGCACAGTACAGTTTGCTGTTCCGGGCTGAAATTGCATAGCCTGAGGAAAAGAAGACAGCTGGCAGCCATGATCCTGATTCACTAGCCCCTGTCACCCTGTCACCATTTCTTTCTGCAACAGAAGAAAATGGCAAGATCCTCGAGGATGTTTTTTCATGAGCAACTGCAAGTGTTCTTTTCATGTGTGTTTCAGTCATAATCACAACAAAGTTTGATGAGGTGAAACTGCCAAGTCACCAGCCTCTGTGGAAACAACGTCCAGACTATTTTCTCCTCTGATCCTCTCAGGCCGCATCCTGACAGTGAGCTGTGGATTCATGGCTGAGGTGAGGAGCACATGCATGCAGTTATGGATATTTGTGGGTGGCAGTGGGTGCTAAGTAATTACAGAATGTGGCCAATGTGTGTGTGTATGTGTGTGAGGATGCTTGCCTGTTGCGACAGATGAAACGGCAAATGCATTTTTACTATTTTAGTGCTTATCATGTAGAAGAGGAAAAGAACATTTAAAACTGTTTTTACATTATGTTCTATTACGTTATTGTATTTTAGGGCTTAAAATCTTGTTTTGTAAACCATCTAAAGAGCTTTGGCTATTGGGCAGTATAGGAATGTAACCAAGGCTAGATCTACATGAGTGCTTTTTATTAGTGCACCGATAACTGTTGGGGCACATCACACATTCCATATACTGCTTTTCTAGTGTTATATCCTGCTTTATATTCTGCATTACTCCAAACACCGTGACAGATTTCACTGTGTGTGCTACAAGAGGGATGTAGCATAACCATGATTGGAACATATCAATATGATATGATGTCTGGTTAAATAAATAAATAAATAAATAAATAAATGAAGCAAGGCCTGAAAGGATCAAGAGGCAAGATGCATCTCCTCCCGACCTTGCTTGTTACAAGAGTGATGCTATACCTAGTGTGGGACCAAGGTTTTTGAGGGCCCTTGAGAAGGCACCCTCAATGAGCCCCCTCTCTCAGTCAGTCTATCTTCTCATCACCATTGCCACCAATTACTATTGCTCTTCCTCCTCTTTGTTATCATTGCTACCACTTGCTTGCTTGACTGGAAGCGAGCCAATGAACCAGTAGGCCATGGCATATCCTCCTCCTCCTTCTCACTGCCACAGTTGTCTTGGCCAGAGGAAGAGGCAGGTCATTCTAGAAATGGGATGAACCTATTGCTTCTCGCTGCTCACCTAACCTTCACTGGTCGCCTGACTGCTTGTCTCCCCCTTTCCTGAGCTGAGCTACCATTTTGTATAAAAATGGCAGCCCAGCCTTCTTCATAAAGGGCCATTTGTGTAAATGGCAGATGTACAGGGGCCATTTACATGAAATTACAGTTGTAAATGATCTATTTATGTATCAGCCTGAAAGAAAGGATGGAGTGTGGCTTTCTAAAAGTGTACATTTTGTAAAGTACAAAGAAAATTCCCCTGAGTGTATGAAGAATTCATTTCCCTCACTACTAAGGAAGTGTCACCTTCACTCTGCCTAGATGCTTAATGGAATGCGGCATATGTGTTTGTTGCTTGCGTGCCTCTGTACAAGTTGGTGTACATTTGTGTGAAAGATTGCAAGAGAATGGTGTGTGCACTATGTGCCCTTTCCTCTTTTTTTGATCACTCCTCCACTCCCCTTCCCTTCCCGCCACTCACCAAATGTATTGCTTGTACCAACTTGTTGATTTCCACTTTCTGATCAAAATTGCATCATTCCTGCTCCTTAAGCCTGGTCCAAAATCCAACCCACACAAAGAAGGATGAAATCCCATAGACTTTAAAATTGCACTCAAATTGTATAGAAAACGAATTTAAGAATGGTGTGATGGGTCAGTGCTGCTCAGAAATTTGTAGTATGTGCTTGTCTGAGGAGAGTGTGTGTGGCAGAACTTCCATATGTTTTATTTGATTGGGGAAGGGTTGTTACGAATTGAAAAAAATGCTTAATAAAAATTATTTAAAAACAACCACCATCTGTAGTTGGAGACCTATAATTCAAAATCTGCCCTTAAAATAATAATAGTGAAAATGCTTAATAGTGAAAATGGCAGGAGTTGCAGGTTTTAAACATCCTGGTAATGCAAACCAAAATAGTTACATAAAACACACACACTTCTTGGATCTTCTGGCAGCTGGAACATCTATTTCAGAACCACATATGCCATTGGGGTAATTAGAAGGGGGAGGATTATTTATTTATTTATTTATTTATTTATTTATTACATTTCTATACCACCAAATAGCCAGAGCTCTCTGGTTTTGATTTTAGAAACAACCTTAAAACAATCCAATAAGATTGCAGTCTTGAACCAATGCCAGACTAGAGGGGATCAAGAAGAAAATCAGAAGAAACTGCCAGCATTGACAATAGTCCTGTTGTGATGTTTATGAATAGGGCTACCAGTCTGTCACTCACTTAACCCCTTCTATCTGTGAATATGTTTTTCTGGCATGTGGGTGCTTATTATAGGAGCTGAGATCCCATTTTGTAGCAGGCAGCTGCCATGTTAGATTCCCCAAAATGCAATGCCAACATTGGGCATTGCATTTGGGGGAATATGACCTGCAACAGATCTTTGGTTCCCAAAGTAAATGTCTCCATGCCAGATAAACACATCTGGGGATGAGGAAAGGGTGAGGTGGTTGATTTGCCATTGGTGCAGGAAGGAGCAGCAATGCTGTTTCTACATCTCTAACGTTGATAAGAGTGGCAGGAGTATGCAACAGGGGTCTCAGTGGTGTTGCTACAGTTGGTCCTGGAATATCAGTAGTTACAAAAAGAGCAAGGAGAGGAGCTTAGATCATATATCTCAGTAGTAGAAGACAAAATGCTCAGTCTGTTTGGAGAGAAACAAAAGAAGGGAGATGGAATGGTAGTTAGCGGGCTAAGAGATTACTTTTTCAACCCAAAAGAAGCAGCTTTGTGACTTGCTTGAGGCAAGTCAGGAAGGTGTCAGAGGAGAAGGGAAATTAAAGAAGTGAAATCAAAAATAATAGACAGGGCAATCTGGACCAGGAGACATGTGATTGGATTAAGAGAAGAGGTTACTCATTTAGAAGAAAATAAAAGACAAGACGCATCATGATCAACGACTGGAGAAAGGAGAACTAGGATGATGAAGGAGAAGTAACTTCTGGTATAGTGTTTGAACTCTAGTGGTGGGTTAAACTGTCTTGTTACAGAGTCATGTATTGATTTTGTTTTAGAGCCCAAAATATTTCAAACCATTCTGAATCGGGTTGAAGAAAAACAAAAACAAAACACGTTTGAATAAGCCAGTATGGCCATAATCCCATCATCAGTTATTTCTCTTTTTCAAGAAGAATGATGTTACATCCACTGAAGCATGTAAAGAACATTTTCGCTAAATGTGTGCTACACATCTCACTTCAATATTCTATATTTCCATAAGGCTAGGATGGATGATCCATTCATCTATTTCTGGTCCCTTTCACTTTTGCATGTGTTCATTCCTGAGTCTATTCCATTCCATTTCTGCACTAACTGGTGATTTAAAAGAAAAATCTGCATGAAAATTCATATTTAAATACATAGTGTTGAGGATATTTTGCCCCCAAATATATTTTCTCTCTATGTATCCATTTCTAAATGTGCATTACCCTAAAATGTGCAGTTTAAAATGCATATTTGAACCAAAATGCATATTTGAACCAAAGGAGCATTTGAAACATGTGGAGAAGTATGGTATCTGAAGAATACACTACAATCTGAACATTTGCCTGGAAGGGGCGGATCAAGTCAGTTCATATTGGAATTTGTAGAGATTGAATTCCTTAAGCAACCATGCATAAAGGGGGCAGTTAAGCACATTATATATTAATTAGCATTGCTCATTAATCGTTTACTTCATGGCAGAATTGCACATTACGCTGACTGCAGCCAGGAAATCAGGAGACGTTTACTTCTTGGGAGGAGAGCAATGACAAATCTTGATAAAATAGTTAAGAGCAGAGACACCACACTGACAACAAAGGTCCACATAGTTAAAGCAATGGAATTCCCCGTAGTAACCTATGGCTGCGAGAGCTGGACCATAAGGAAGGCTGAGCGAAGGAAGATAGATGCTTTTGAACTGTGGTGTTGGTGGAAAATTCTGAGAGTGCCTTGGACTGCAAGAAGATCAAACCAGTCCATACTCCAGGAAATAAAGCCAGACTGCTCACTTGAGGGAATGGTATTAAAGGCAAAACTGAAGTACTTTGGCCACATAATGAGAAGACAGGATACCCTGGAGAAGAGGCTGATGATAGGGAAAGTGGAAGGCAAAAGGAAGAGGGGCCGACCAAGGGCAAGATGGATGGATGATATTCTGGAGGTGACAGACTTGACCTTGGGGAAGCTGGGGGTGGCGACAGCCGACAGAAAGCTCTGGCGTGGGCTGGTCCATGAAGTCACGAAGAGTCGGAAGCGACTGAATGAATAAACAACAAAACACATACACACCCAGACAGACACTGCAGCTCTTGAAGCTGCAATTGTAGGGAAAGAGTGGTGCAGGGAGAAAGGGATTTCTTAACCCTTTCTCCATTCAATTTCCCCCACTGAAAATGAGTTTCCCAAAATCTGCATTTACCTTACTGGAAAACCACAAACATAAAAGGGCATATACCTGGCTGGGAATTATGGGAGTTACAGTCTGATACATTTGGAGGGAGGCACATTGGAGAAGTCTGAGTTACATATTGAATTTAACAGGATAAAGACTGGACAACTGGACAGATAAAATTTATGCAAGGGAAAGATTTTCAAAGTCGTGGACACTCATCAGCTATAAACAAACCATTGCTTAATGCTTGAAGCATTCTAAGTTTAACTATGAGGTTGTGTTGAATTGAAGAGCACAACAAACTATCAGAAATCAGAAAGGAGTCTCAAATCTTACAAATTCCATGAAGTCTATGTTTTCCTGGTCAATGCAGCCTAGCACTGTCAATTCTGCTTCCCTTTATTTATTTATTTATTTATTACATTTCTATACCGCCCAATAGCCAAAGCTCTCTGGGCGGTTCACAAAAATTAAAATCATAGTAAGACAACCAACAGGTTAAAAGCACAAATGCACAATACAATATAAAAAGCACAACCAGAATAAAAACCACGCAGCAAAATTGATATAAAATTAAAATACAGAGTTAAAACAGTAAAATTTAAATTTAAGTTAAAATTAAGCGTTAAAATACTGGGAGAATAATCATCATTAACTTATGCATAAATATTCAATTCCTATTATGAACCATAATGATGTTTCCATATCATAAAAGGAAAAAAAAGTATGCACTCCATGAATCATTATTTTGCATAGTATTTTTAGAATTCACAAGCTTTAATCATAAATAAAGATATCACATTGTAACCTTCTGAACTGGCCCTAAAAAAAGATATCATTTACAAATGCCATCACATGTGAGTTTGGGTGTCTGATGCACTTTTCTTTGCCAAAAAGCAAGAGGAGGAGGAGGACTGCTGCTACATTATAATATTTTTTCTCAAAAAGTTATCCTAATAGTCTTCCTATGGTTTAATGCACATCTTCTGAATGTGGCAATGAGTTTTCAGAAGTGACTAACATTTGCCAGTAACAAAGTAATGTATGACTTTAGCCGGCTCAGGAATCTGTCTGAACTCATGAGGGTGAAAAGCGTGTAGAGGGACAGGGCTGCAGACGTTCGTCACAGTAAGTGTTGGGCCTACCCCCTCAGTTCGCAACCTTGCGACATTGAGCGGCAAGGTCTGAGGAGGAGCAGAACTCAGCCTTGTGGGATCAGAGAGTCCTCTTCAGACTCCTTACTGTGAGGAGGTTGGGAACAGCAAGGTGGGGCTCAGCACCCATAGGCCTGGTTCAGACAACATGCTAAACCATGCTGCTTAATCACAAAATGGTTAACGGAATGCATTGACCTTAATGGATTCCATTAACCATTTTGTGGTTAAGCAGCATGGTTTAGCATGTAGTCTGAACTAGGCCATAGGGATATTGAGCGTGGGACCAGTGTGCATGGACCTAACCTTCTACACTTTTCTAACCCATATGAATTCAAGTGAATGCCTGAAAGGGCTTTTGTGAAATGTATTTGCTTGGCATGGCAATTAGAACCAGTAGAAATACATAAATATAAAGTTGTGTATTTCAATCTAGCAAGGGAAATCCATGATTTAGGTTTCCATAAACACAAGAGATGTGGATACAGATACTAGTTTGGGCACTGTTGACCTGGACAGGATGCTGTGGATAATGGTCTATATTCAAGGCTCTCATTGCTGTGCATGACTAGAGTTGGATCAGACCCACATTCATTCCATTAATTAAATTTCTATACCGCCCAATAGCCAAAGTTCTCTGAGCAGTTTACAGAGAGTAGAAATTTAAAAATACAATATTGTACATAATATAAATCAGTTTACATACAAACTTATAAACAAACAGCACACGCATACACACAGAGAGAGAGACCTAAAAATCCCAAACAATTTTAACAATCAAGAAGAAATCCCACAACCTGATTAAAAAGTGGGATCAAGAGGAAAACAACACTTTTGTTACATTCTTTAATATAAGAGCTCGTTTAGATTTCCTTTGTACACATAGGATTTATGTAATTCCAGGGAATCTATGGCCATAGCTAGATGGGGTAAAATCCCGGGGTGATCCCCGGGATCGTCCCTGTGCATCCACATGACGTACAGGGGGTCCTGGGATCAGGGAGGGATGATCCCTCCCTTGCCCCAGGATCTTGCCTTCTGCTTTAGGCCCATTTTTCCACGGTCTCGGGCTAAGCCTGAGCCCGCAGAATGTGTGGCCGGGCACCACGGTTTGTCCTCGCGAGGAGCTGGGAGCCACGCAGGGGACACAGCGCTCCTCAGGAGTGCTGCGCCCACTGGGGTGGGTTGGGGGGAGCAGGGAAAGTAATTTTTTTAAAAAAAACCTCACCTTTGCGTACGAGTGTTTGTGCGCTGCTGGCCCTTTAACTAAAAAAAATGGTGGGCACAATGCCTCTCCATCTGAGGTCATTGCACACTGTGTGTGAATTGAGGGGGAGATCTCGCAATGAAATATCGCTATGCGATATTGGAGCATAGATTACAACACCTTCTTCATTAAGTTATTTGTGAATTGCTATAACTGGCTTATCATTTGCAAGTACTCTGTGATGTGTAGACTTGCTTTTTATTGGGGGGGAAAAGGCACCAACACCCACCTTCAGAACCTAATTATGGTTGCGGAGCCGGAGAATAGATTGCATTCCCTGTACATTACTAATGCTCTTCAATTCCTCATTTGTCATGTTCAAGGTTATGTAGAGATGATGTAAAAGAAACCCAAACACGTTTACAGCAATCATTCACACAGGTCCTGTCTATAGCAGACAAATGTCTTAAACCGCTGGATAATGTCAAAATTAAAGTACCATTCAGATGGGATTATAACAGCAAGTCTAAAGTCTGAAAGGAAAATCCTGGTGATAAAAATGGAACGCCGAACCATAAATAATAATTTCATAAAATCTCTCTTAACCAGACACAAATTAGTAGTACCTCAGTATGAACCATCACATATCCACCATCACTGATCCATCCCCAGAGTCTAGTAAAATTTGGCATAGTTGGACAAAAGTGCAAAAGTCAAGCAATGGGCCTCTTTAGATCCTGAGAGAAAATAGTGAGGACCAATCGTTTAATTATTTATTTCATTTCTATAATGCACAATAGACGAAGCTCTCTGTAGGCCTCTGCAGACCTTTCCCGACATTCGTCCTTTAAAATGCTTAAAGCTAGGACATCTGTTCTAGTCTTTGGACACTGGAATTGGAATACCTCCACAATTTAGGATAATGTGCGTGCTCGTGAAGGGGGAGAAATTAATCTGGTTTGCATTTTAATGCTAACTGTCCTAATTGCACACTGTCGAATCAATAGGCAACCCAAAATGTAGTTATTCTTCAAAATTTGCCCTTCTCCAAATTTTGCAATAAAGTTCTCTAATACGGTATATGATAGAGTTATCTAATGAATACAAAGTACATAATAAATGCATACAAAAATCTGCATATTAGTGAAACTAGCATTCCAAAGTACATTTTAGGAAAATGGTTTGCCAAAATTTGAGTTGGATCCAGGGTCTACCTTCCACAAGAGGAAGGGTTCCACTTCTGCCTGATTTTGGGGGATTCTCACTCCCCCTACACCACAGCTCACTCCATTCAGCATGGTCTTCTGACTGTGAAGTGTAGTCGGGGGACTGGAAGGGCTGCTGTGGAAGAAGGGGCCAGGGAAGTACACTTCCTTCAGTGCAGTTGATCCAGCATAAACCTGGATAGAACCCAATGTGTATATTAGGCAAAACTGCACACCAGCATGCATGTATTGTGAGAAACATTTTATTTATTTATTTATTTATTTATTTATTTATTTATTACATTTTTATACCTCCCAATAGCCGAAGCTCTCTGTACAGAAATGCCTATACATTTTCATGCAAACTTTAAAAAAAACTAATTCTCAAAGTTTGGCGTGAACCAAACTTGAGGCAGGAATAATGACAAAATGAGATTGTGACCTCAGAATGAGATTGGTTCTTGGGCCTGAAATGCTGAGTTAAGTTGACTCCCAGGCCTGAGGCTATTAAGTGAAGCAGCTTTAAAACTCAGTCAGTGGTAAGTAGGGCTGTGCACAAACCCCACAAACTGCATTGGAGACCAATTTGGAACTTCTGAAGTGGCCCCAATCTGTCTTGGCCTGATTCTGACTAGATCCGGCCTGCTTTGGATCTGAATCTGAATCGGGCGTTGGACAACTGAATTATCCAGATGGAGGTTTACCTGGTCATCTGCTGAGCAGCTGCCCCTGCTCACACACCCTGGACGTGCCCAGTGAGCCACCCGCTGACCCATGCAAGCCCTTTGTTCCTTATCCCCCCCCAAAAAAAAATGTTGCATAAATGGCTGCTTTACAGACTCTATTTGCACAGGATTTGTTTTATGGGAAAACGTCGCCATTTTAAAAGAAAATGGTGGCTCCCTTGAAGAAGTGGATTGCTGTGGGTGCTCAATGGATCTGGGTCAAGAGCAGGGGGCTCGTGCTGCTTGGTGGGCAGCTTGCGTGGTTGTTGGGTACACCCAGGGGGCAAAAGTGGAGCAGCTCCTCAGCAGGCATCCAGGAAAGCTGGGTCCACGGCCAGCCATCTAAGACTCTGAATCGTCCAGACTGGTGTGATGCGACCCAAGCAGTTTTGGTTGATCCATCCCGCTTCAGACCACTTTGGTCCAAATCTTCTGGCTTCAACTCGGAATTTGGATCCAGATCTGAAGCGGTGCACAGCCCTAGTGGTAAGTATGCTCTGACAATCAGTTGCAAGTTATAGAACCATCTTGTATTATTGTCCTTTGCTATGCTCTCTACTTCTAAACATTAGCTTCCATCCCTGCCCCCTCAATGGTAAAGAATTGAACAAAGAAAAACTAGTCAATAAAAGGAGGTAAATTAAGAAACACAATTCATCCCCTTTGGAAAAACAACAACAGGTGAATATATTTCAAATATTAACACATTTCCTGTGTTAATTACGAATGAGGACAATAGAATTCAGTGGCTGTCCTTCAGCGAAGACAAAAGGCATGCTTCCTTTCTCAGTACTGGTAGTCTTTTGCCTAGCACTGCAAAATGATTATGCTGCTCTCATGAATTTGAGCATCCATTGGATTTCTCATCACCAGTGTAAACCTTACCTCTCATCCACCATTGAAGAAGCTAAAGCAATTAGCTGAAAAAACCACGATAGTAAATTAAATTAATTGGAATTTTTAAATCTTTGAAAAGATAAATAGCTACAAAGGACAGCAAATCAATACAGAAGACACACTGCTGAGAAGAAATGAATAATCTTTCAGAAGGGAAAGTCGTGGTGATAGCTTGTAGCTAACAAAACAGCTTTCCATTACATTTTAAGGATTGCATCATTTAAAAATATAATTCAGACATTTGCTTGATATTAATTTGCTCTCATGCTCAAGAGAACAAAGAGCAAGGATATGGGTTATGGATTAACTGATCAGTTATAACCTTAGGTATACACAAAAAATTGCCAATGACTCAAGTAGAGCAAAACTGAACCTGCCCCCCATGCTCATCTGCCTTATAGGATTTTGAACTTTTAGTAAGACGTTCCAAAAAAGGGTTCTGCATGCACATTCAGCTGAAAACACTTACAAAGCGCCCCCACAGTTCTCACATCTTAGTGCAAAACAATGTTTTATAAGGAAACACTGGGAGATTGGATGTACTCATCTCCTCCCAGTTTGGGTCTATTTGTGTTGAAAGCGAATGCATGCATGGTTGTTTTATTACTTCTGTTCAGCAATATTATATAAGGTGGTTAAGACCAACTAACCCTTCACTCAGTGTGAGCATGCTTCACACCAAAGCGAATACTCAGAAAACACATTTCCTGCAATCCCAACCCATCTCCATGCAGAGGATCGGTAGTGTCACTAGTCTCTCCTTTTCTTAACTGAATGGTGTGCCAAGGAAGCCCTTTTAGCACCATCAGCCTTGATCTAGTCAGAACTGGGGTCAAAATAAGGCCATCATGGTCTAATGGTTGGCTTACTGAACCAAGGAAGCTGCCTTCTTCCAACTCAGCATCATCTATACTGACTGGTAGTGGCTCAGAAAACTTTGCCAGCTCTGCCTAGGGATGTATGAGAATTCCATTTTGGGGGTAACATCACAATGGATTGTTCTGGTTCAGCCCTGGCAGATTTCATTCCATTCCCCCCACCCAATGGGGGATTCTTTTTGTTTTGTTTTGTTTTTTAATGGCAACAATTTGCACAAATTTGGGTCTTTGTTCTTTTTGGGGGGAAGGGGATCTTGAAAGTTCTGCAAATGGCTCGTGTTTTTATTTTAAACAAATTGGGTGAGCTTGTGCAAGTGTGCATGATCCCAAGTCCACCTGTCTGCTATGTAGCCGCACAGAGGCATATTCCCCTCTTGTAAATATCCTTGTCAGTTTCATCCTCTCCACACACCACTTGGTTTAGCTGAGCAGAGCCATATTCCATACTTGTCAAAGAACTTGTCAATATCATTCTCCACTTCGGTGCTTCCCGAGAAAGAGGGGTGGGGTGGGAATTGTCAAGTTGCTTGACAAGTATGGAACCTTGGCTAAATGAAGTATATAAGTGCTATTTGGGAATAATGACCAAGTAGAGCTGATGTTATTCTTTCAAACAGAACATCTAGGCTGAAGAAAACTTCTGGGGAGCTCAAAAGCTTTCTCACTCCTTCAGGACACTTTGTCGATCCTTATAAAATACTTTTATACCCCTGTCTGGTGAACTTCCCTAGTAAGAAGTTTAGTGCTTAAAAGTATCATGTTCTTTTCCTTGATGTGCTACCAGTCCCAAACTTAAAATTAGGAATAGTTGAGGATTTTTTTTCCCAGTCTGAATTTTTATAAGAACATACTCAATCTGCACCTCCCAAATGTATACATGAACCAGAATGCACTTTCACACTGAAATCTGCATTTTTCAGAAGTTTGCATTACAATTTGCAACTCAAAAAATGCAAACAAAAATGTGTACATTAAAAAATGTACAAAAATTCATATATTGGGGGCATAAAATACATTACATTATAGTAACATTGGTAGTAAAAGTGTGCACACTAGGAAAAGTGCATTGAAAAATGTGTTCATTAGAATAAATGTGCATAAATGTAAAATCCATATGACTTTCCGCGCAGACTTTTTTCTTTTTTTGCTGAATTTCCAAACTGTAAAAATGGGCTGAAACAAATTTATGGATGGGAAAATGTGAAAATAAGCAAAACTGTAATTGACAGATTCATCCATACTTAAAATTAATTCTCTGGGAAGATATTACAACAACTACTGTTTTGGGGGCAGTAACTTCTTATATTGGATGTATGGATTCCACAAACATATAAAGGGTGTTGGAAGGACAACAGCTGTAGCTTTAGAAGTCAACTGTACATTTTAAAGAATAGTTCTGTCTCCTAGGCAGGGGAATACAACATCCATCACATTGAATTTTATTTTAGAATATTGTTGGTAGCTTGTACAAATAATCCATCAAGATTTTGTTAGATTTCTAAAGTTGATTCTTTTTTCTCTTCCTCCCCGCCCTTGCCACACACACATGCTGCCAACCTAACCCCTCCAAGAGCCAGTTTGGTTTGGTAGTTTTAAATAAATATGTTCAATTCTCATTTAGCCAGATGTTATCATTCCAACCTGTCCTATATATTATGAATATTAGGTTTTAGTGTTTTATAGTTCTGTCTCTCTCTCTCTCTCTCTCTCTCTCTCTCTCTCTCTCTCTCTCTCTCTCTCTCTCTCTCTCTCACACACACACACACACACACACACACACACAGAGAGAGAGAGAGAGAGAGAGAGAGAGAGAGAGAGGGGAGGGAGAGAAAGGGAAATGTTCCTTAGCTCGTCACTTCAGTGAAAAAGGATACTGCTGTCTAATGGAAAAGGTGAGCATTTTTAGGCCTTTGACAAGAATAACAAGAGACAAAATGGATTATAAAAGCAAACGTTATCAAAACCATCTGAAATGAGTAACGTTGATTAGCCAACATGTGCATTTGCTGAAGAAAAACATCTGCAAAGGAAACTATATAGCAGTTGAGCTTCTGACACATGGTTGGTGGTCACTTGCCACAGTTAAACCAACACCAGTCGTTTACACGTTTATAGTACTTCATCACATTGATCCATCGCAAAGTACTTTTCAATATACCATTAAAGCTGTAGGTTAATCCATTTTGCAGAGCGGTTGTTTTGTTCAGTTCTGATAAAATCTGCAGGACTAAATTCATCTTTAAAATAACTTACCTGAATGAATCCAGCTACAGCAAGGATGTAATTCGTCTGCTAAAAGCAAATGTATCTTATGCTTTGCCCGAACATAGCATTTTGGAACGGTATGTATATGAGGAACAAAATGTAATGATTTCGATTTGGCAACTGTCTGTTTGCAGCTATTTTCACTATGTGGCTCAGAGTAAGGACTTGCTGTTTCTTCAAGACATCTGCTACTACATCAACTTTATCTTGCTCCAAAATTAAACGTCCATGTGCTTGCATCTGTGAGGGAGCATAAAAACAAACATAATTTGTTCTCTCAATAAAGCCTCATGCTAGAGATGGGCAAATTTAGTCCGAATTGATTTATTTACTCAAAAAGTAACAAATTTGTCCATGTGTGCTAGGATGAGAGTTCTCCTTTAATATGTAAGTTCATTCTATGTGTATATGAGTTTGTGTGCACATGTAATATCATGGTGCAACTTGGGAGTTGTAATTTGGAACCACAGAGTGTGGCACGACATCATGTATCACCATGTTATGCCCCCTTTCTTATTGGTTGTTTCCACATGGCCTGCTGCATCATGATGTAATGTTACTTGCCATCACCAAGTCCTCCTCACAGAGTCCTCCGCCTCCTCTCTTCCTCTTTGAAGCCAGAGCAGCAGCAACAAGGAGGCGGGAAGCACCTAAGGAGACTTCACATAAGCTTTTTTTAGTGGTCTAGGTGGCAGGATAACTGAAAAACTAGGTGCGGGAAAATCTGTGTACTACCTTGCATGCTCTGAACCTTGCAATCAATTCTGAATGCAATAGCAAATTCATAATACATCAATCCAGGCTTGCTACAAAAATGGCATTATGAACAAATGAGTGTTGATCAACAAGCAACTCATTATAAAAATAGGCAGCATCACTACTTCAGTCATGGAACTCTCTGTTTGATACTTTAGATTGTTTTTGGAAGCTTTTCTCTGAGTGCCCCTACAATTAGAAAGCTGGGGGTCAGGGATGATGATTGGGGAGAGGACCTTAGCTCAGGTAACACTCCAACTCTGAAATGGTCTCCCCAGTGAAGATGAATGCCACCATGTTTGCTGAGATTTGAGCACCAGATACTACCTTGTTCTCTCTTGTTCCTGAGGATGGACTAGAACCAATATGTGGAATTTCGGAGAAGTAGATTTCAGCTGAACATTAGGAGAACTGCTGGAAAGTGGAACAGATTGCCTTGGGAAGTGGTGGACTCTCTTTTGTTGAATGTATTTAAACACAGGCTGGGTGGCCGTCTGTCCGAAAAGCTGTAGATGCAGTTTGCATTGCAAATTCGGCATTGCGCAGAGGGTGGACTAGATGATCTCTAAGGGGAGGGGCCATAGCTCAGTAGTAAAGCACATGTTCTGCATGCAGAAGGTCCTGGGTTCAATCCCTGGCTTCTGCAAATAGGGCTAGGAAAGAATCCTTCCTGAATCCTTGGAGAGATGCTGCCAGTCATTGTCGACAATACTGGGCTAGATGGACCAATGCCCTGGCAGCTTCCTATGTTCCTAAGTTTTCTACCAAATGTGTGATCTATTATTCAACTATCAGGTTGAATAATGGAATTATTATTCAATAATTCTAACTCCTCCCCCATAATGGTTGCTTTTAAAATAAAATAAAATAAAATAGATGAGCGATCTAATCATGACCCCCAACACCTCATCTTGTTTAGTCCTGAATAACATTGCTTTTCTAACAGGGAATGGGGTTACTTAAAGGATGAATGAAGAAGAGACTTACTTTCCTAGCCTCGAGCAAGTCCTAATGTCCAGGGGTAAGCCTATATTATGGTAGTCCCATAATAGCTCAAGCCTCATACGACTTGAGGCAAGAAACAGAGCAGGATTTTGGAGATCAGAAGAAGGTGTTGCAAACTCAAAACTATTTCTAGGCACACACACACACACACACACACACACACACACACACACACATATATATATATATATATATATATATATATATATATATATAATCTGCTGACTTTCCAACCATGTTTTATTATTTTTATTATGCATAACAATCCCATCCCTAATATGTGGTTAGAAGCTATTGGTTAATACATGCAAGTCTGCATGAGAAATCATTCATATAATAGCAATTTTTGTGGCTCACAACCTGAACTCTATTTGTATGGGCAGCACTTAATTGGGTTTGGTTGGTGAAGAGAACAAGTAGACACACATGCATAGCTATGATAATAAATTGGTCACAACTTTATTGACTCACTTGAAAAGGCTTGGCAGAGGCCTAGGGTGTGGATCTGGTCATTGACCAGCCCACCTGCTGACATTCTTGGCCAACATGCCAGGAGCAGTGGTGGTGGATGGAACGACCAGGGGCATACTATGGCATGGACTGCTAATGTGAATGCCTTTTCCACTACCCCAGACGTGGCTAGCTCCCATAGCGGTTTGGTCTTGGTGCCACGTCCCTGAGATCCCTTATGGGAGTCCTTACCATGAGAGGAGAAGAGTAGGGAGCCCAATCCTGCTCCCCTTCACCAATGGATCCAGCTCAATGCTTATCATGCCTACGTAAGTTGTGACAACTGTTATAAAATGAAGCATCCACAAAGAATTTAGTGATAGTCCTGATCAACTTATTTAAAATGGAATTAATATTGCAATGGAGAAGGCAAAAACCCTGCACTGTCTTTGCCAATTCATGTGCAGCTACAATTCCTTCCCAGCCCTTTTAACTGGCATCTACTTTTGCCACTGCAAGACATGGGAAAGTCAGCAACTACAATCCTGGAGCTGCATGGGAGGTCAGGCTGAACTGGAGTGAGAACAAAGGAGAGATCTCACTCTGCTGGGTCCACTTCTTTATTCCCACCCCATCAATGCACTGATTGGCTCAGCAGTCCCTTCCTGGTGAGGAGATGCTGCTGCTGAAGTTATGCAAGTTATGAAGTTATTTAACTTTTGTGAACCGCCCAGAGAGCTTCGGCTATTAGGCGGTATAAAAATGTAATAAATAAATACATAAATACATCCACTCCTCACCAGCCTTTCTCCCTTCACTGCTGGCCTGTGCACCTCCACAAATCACAGCTCCCCATTAAGAACTAGGCTTCAATCTATAATCTTCAGGTGAAATGTTCACACATTCTGTTAACAGTGTTGGTAGTGTAGAATGTATTTTAATTAATTCTGGTTTGTTTTGTAGCTATTCCATTTCATTTCATGACCACACACACACACACGAGTACTCACAACAGGAATCAGATTTAATTCTTTAAACTCCAAGATTGATTACTGCAGGTTTTTTTATATCTCAGTGGAATGCAACATTTTATTAATGATTCGGAAGAAGGGATAAACAGTGCATTAATTACATTTACAGATGATACTAAATTAAGAGCCGCTTGACTCACCAGTGAAAAATGAGAAATAGAAAGGGATCTAAGAAGGTGAGAAAACTTATGAGCAGGAAATAACAAAAATTGGCCTGCAAAATAGCAAAGAAATGCATTGGGAATTAGTAATCCAAAACACAGATATAGTCAATAGGTGTGAGATCCTTGGAATTTAGGAACACAGGGCTTGAAATATATAGAAAATTGGCATGCATGTGTCAGTAGTGGTGGTGATGATGATAATGATGATAATCACTTGAAAACAAACAGGTGATTCTGAATATGACTCATATGCACATAACTCAACAAGTCAATACCTCCCTCTCTATTTTTCAATGTTAGATTGTATACCTAGAATACTCAAGCAGCTCTGGGCACCTCATTATCAAGAGGACATCAAAAGTTGGATGGGATTCAAAGAAGGCCAATATAAGTGATTAAGCTGCTGGGAGAAGTGATTTATGAGGGAGATTAAAAGGACATAAATGTTCCAGATATACCATATAGCAAAATTATGACTAAAGCTGTGATCTGTAATGCATGTGCTCCTGAGACCCACCCATAGATTATGTATTCTATAGCAAAGGGTTTTTCATAGGCCAGTGGCACAGGGCTTTCCCGAGGTATTCAACTCAAATGAATTACTTGATTTCAGATGTGCCTGTTCCTCACTACATGGCCGCAACTACAAGCAGGTGCCAGACCCAATCTACTTGAATTCATGAGAATGTCCTGCTGATACAGGATTCCCAATTATGTAGAGAGACCACCTGATGTGTACAGCTGCAGAGCCAGGTGTAACTAATGTATGTAGGCTGGGGCAGTTTTAAGCAATCCTCCCTTCAAACACACATGCTCTCATTGTACCCTGCTGAATGCATGAAAAGGGGTTGAGTGTTGAGTAGCATGTACAAAGAACCAGCCAGTACAGATCAAACAACAGAATGTCATGTCACCATACATAATTTTAATCATACTAGTTTTGTGAGAAGGTCTTGCAGGGTCTTGACTCAACATACACTCAACTCCTAATGCATAGGATACTATGAACAGCTTGCCTTAATCCAGGGGCCTAATGGCCATCGAGTCCAATCCTCCTTTACCAGGGGCCATGTTGGCTGGGGCTGATGGAAATTGTAATCCAAAACATCTGGAGGACACATCTTTAGGGAAGACTACCCAAATGTGTGAATTCCAGGCTGGGCCACAGCCCCACACTTGCAAGGATGTGATGCCGATGCGAGAAAATTCATGCGACCTTGTAATGCCTCTTTCCTGGGAATGCTTCCTACATTAGTTCTTATTTAAAAAAAAAAAAAAAAGCAAATAGGGTTTTATGGAAATGTCAGGCATCCGCCCAGCGAGTGCTTGAGGCCCTGTGAGCCCTTAGTAACTGTCCCTCCCCATTTTCCATCCACCATGCTAAGGAAGTAAGGCAGGCGGCTACCAGAAGGAGGGCCTTCTCTGCTGTGACACCCCGGATGTGGAATGAGCTCCCTAAGGAGGTTCGCCTGGCATCTACACTATATTCTTTCAGACACCTTTTTATTCTCCCAGCATTTTAACAGTCTATAAATTTAATTTTAACTTTGCTGTTTTAAATTTGTATTTCTGCACTGCTGCTGATTTTATCCTGGTTGTGCTTTTATATTGTATTTTATATCGTGTTTTTATACTGTTTGTTTTATACTGATTGGTTTTAATTTTTGTGAACCACCCAGGGAGCTTCGGCTATTGGGCGGTATAAAAATGAAATAAATAAATAAATAAATAAATAAATAAATAAATAAATAAATGGCACTGACCATTCACGTGCCTGGAGAAATGCTCACTTCCTGGGGGCTCCAGAAAGCCTGCTTTCCCCTCCTCTGCTCCAATCGGGGCCTTAGAAGTCCTCTTAATGCAAGGCTACCCTGCATTTAGAGGGCCGTTAAGGGCCTAATTGGAGCAGGAGGGGGCAGAAAAGCAGGCTTTCTGGAGCCCCCAGGAAGTGCACATTTTCCTCCTCCATGCTGAGGGTGCAGCACCATGAGCGTGGAGTGGGAAAGGGCAGGCGGGTGCTGAAGGCTCACTGGGGTCACACGAGCCTTGCTAGCACTGGGCAGAGTCTCGCACGGCCCGGCTGATCATGTGATGTGTTCATAAAATGCTATTTATTTATTTATTTCATTTTTATACCGCTCAATAGCCAAAGCTCTCTGGGTGGTTTCTTTATAAGAACTCACTAAAACTGTAAACTGTTTTCATACGTAGGATTGATAAAACATAATTTTTTAAAAAAGTGGGAAAAACCAAAACTGATCGATTCATCCAACTAGGCCATGGCCCAATGGATTTCGGAAGTTCCCCAGACTTTCATTTATGCAAAATTCAGCCGCAAATTGTGCTAATTATGCAAATTACACCCACTATTTATGTGAATTATAGCCAAAATTGTATAACCTGCATAAATTGCAGCTACCATTTGTGCAAATTGCTTTACACATTTTTTTTTTTAAAAAAAAGAAATCCACAAGCTGCCCCAAGTCAACGCAGATCAAATTGGGCTACGGTGTGAGAAAGCAAGCTAACTTGTGGGAAAGCAAGTGAGCTCAACGAAATTAAACACCTAGATGGATTATTCCGACATCCATAAACCAGGCCCAGCTCTTAAAATGTGTTTGAATCCCCATGCACTCAACCATGTCTGTGATGCCAATATTTTTACAGGTTCCTCATCTTTAACAGCAACATAGTAGTCAGGTACAACTTGCAGGGAATCAGTGCTAGCTTCCAGTTTTTGAGAGCTCTTTGACCAGACATAGGAATGTCGTGAGCACCCGACTGAATTCAGGAGTCCTATGGACTCCCCCATGCCTGCCCCCTTCTACCCAGTCAGGCGCCTAGGGTGTGAGCGCAGACTTATGCGCACAGGTGTGCAAGACCCCAGCAAGTGCTTGGCAGTCAGAAAGTGTGCGATTTCCGGAGCTTTCATTGTACTAAGGGGGCTATTACCCCCCCACACACACACACGTGGTCAGAACTGGATTATATTTGCAGGCATAGTAGCTATTTAAGAGAGAATATACCTGCCAAATTCTAGCGAAGGGGGAAAATAAGTTTAAGGGTCTTTGTGCTACATGTCTTTTATTTTGATTTCCTTTTAAGGTGGCTGCTAACGACTTCTTTATTTCTTGGCAGAATTGAATGGCAATTGCAAGCATAGCTGCCCATTCTGAAGAGATCAACCCTGCCAAATTCACAATGATAGCTACAGGGAAAGCTTTGTGAATGAGCAGCCTTGACCTTTTGAGGATATCCAAAAGATGACATGCTTATCCTCCCATGTTCCTTGTGGACAAGTGTTGAAGAGTTGTCCCTACACAAGAAACTGCAAAGTTTTAGAAGGATAGGTGCAGCAGTTCATGTGGAAGGCGAGTCTTCAAATTTTGGGGGAGGGTAAAGGAAGTGATTATCTTCTTGTGCCCCCTTCCATCATGGATAGCACATACCTTCAGATTAGGAGGTGGATCTGTCACATACTCAATTGCAGTCCCTCCCTCCCTGCTCAGTCCACCTGCTCAGCATTTTATAGAAAACAAATGATACTGTTTGCAGGAATCATAAAGTTTCTGCACGTCCAAAACACAAGTTGGTAATGTAGCCTAATTGAGTTCTGGCTTCAATTCTGGTGTCTTTGAAGGAAAGCCCACCTCACCTTGGAATGCACCAGAACTGGACCAATTCTGCTCATGCTTCAGGCTTCATCCAAATCCATTTGTTATGGTTCACATTTATGCTGTGCTGTCTGTTCCTTGAAAAATATGTGAAAAATCATGTAAAACCATTTACAGAATATATATATATATATATATATATATATATATATATATGCTATCCAGATGAAAGCACATTGCTTCTTCTTTCTTTCTTTGTAGTTTTTATCCATATTGCATCCATATTGTCACTCTTATAGTGTAAGGAAAACAAGTCAATTCCCATTTTGGTGCGAACAACAAATGGTTGGTAACCAAATGCTTGCAGCAAAGTCTCCTGCTTGACAAGCTTGGTGCAATAAATCACTGTCAACAAATTATACTGCCAAGCATCATTTGCCATGAATTAATATCGCTCCTACAGACAGCCTTTCATCATTTCGAATTATACGATTGCAGGTTTCCCTGGAACTGAGTTCTTCTTGTTTTCTTTCTACGTGAAATCATAACTTTGGAAATTTCAGTTCAGTCCCAGCCATGCTAGAAAGTGTTTTAAAAATCCTATACTTTCAGATTGGCTTGTCATGCATCCTGGGGGCCAATGTAGTCAGTGGTGGTGCAAGCTGCAGGGAAGATCTATAGGCCCCATCATACTCCTGATAGAACCCAGTCCCAGCCCAGCAGTGGGCTCTACAGTTTATAGTCCAAATCTGCTCAGAAGTCATCTGGAAGGGTTTGGAGCCCGGTTCAGTAGCGAGAAGCTGAGTTTGGCTGTGCCTAGTTATTCACATAATGGCAAGAGGAATAGCATGGACCAAATCATCCTGTGGAATGTCAGAACAATTGTGAGTTTATCTCTGTCAGTTTTCAAAGAGAAAAGCAGGGGAGAGTTGAGTCACTCCTGTGCAGCTGTTTGTTTTCGACCTTGAATGTCATACTTATAGTTAAGAAAGCAAACAGCCTCTCCATCAGAAACTAGCAGAAGGAACAGGGGAGGGATTCAATGGTGTCAGGTTGATACATCAAAAATGCCCGGTTTGGTATATGGCTTGTTTATAGACTAAGATCTCCTGTCCATTAGATCATTAGGAAGTGTGTTATTGCAGCCCCACCCTTGCTTCATAGCAGATGTTGAGGATGGGAACATATTCTGGGAACATCATCTTTAATGTCCATCTTTTATCTTCCATTGTTTACTGCCTATAACGCTTCATGTTTGGGACATACCTCCATCTCAGCTGCAAGAAACACGTCTCACCCGGACATAATCTGTTTCACCTGCAATGTCTTTCCTTGAAACCTGAATGTGTGTTGAGCTGCCACAGTAAGAACATGCCAGGGAGGGTATTCGTATACTTTTCATAGACTGTGAATTCTTGTTTGCTATGGATAGTATATCTTTGTCTTTGATAGCCCAGAGGACCTGTTGACCTTGGATTTTTCTGTGCCTTGACCCATGTGGTATGGAGATACCAAAGCAGAAGTTATGGCCATCAAAATCTGTTGATGAGAGAGTTTACCTTGGACTAATGCTTGAACCTAGGTTTTGACTCTTGGATTTGATAGGCTATGACCCATGTAGCATGGATGTACCAATGAAGATTTAAAGGTTACACTAAATCTCTGCAGGTATGGATTTACTTAGGTCTTTTTATAGAACCCTTGCTTTTTTATTACCTAGGATTGTTTAGGCCAGGAATCATGGAAGTTCCTTGTCCTGTACTCTGAACCACAGAGTTTGCAACAGGGGAACCAAGTTATATTGGTATTTGACACAGAAATTTTTGACTGTTCTTTGAACTAAGTTATGAGCCTATTATTATTATTATTATTATTTATTTATATAGCACCATCAATGTACATGGTTAATTACCTATGGTTAATTACCTATGGTTAATTACCATCAGCTATATGATTTCTGGAGAGTTGCAAACATCAAGCTTTTGCTGAGAGAACTAAGAAGCTCATCTATGAAACTTGATTTTGCTCCCAATAAATGTTCTTATTGTTTCTGATGTTTTGTGTTACCTTGCCAGAATTTGTTTGTGCCGAAAGATGGACACAGCACAAACTCTCAAAGAGACCTTGCCAATCTAGAATTAATGATTTGTTATAAAATTTGGGTATCCAGTGAATTCATCTTTAATGGATCATTTCCTAACTGGACACAACAGGGTGCTGGGTATCTGATCATTCCACCTCCTCTTGTGGGTTAATTCCTTTTTCCCCCTATTACTGTTATGTCTAATAGAATCCGTTACATGGACATTTAAATATATTTTCTTCTTGAGCTCTCTTCTGAGTTACTATGAATTAGCAGAAAAAAGGGATTCTTTATATCTACAGATTGAATCTAAGCTCTGCCCCTATGACCAGGATGCTGTGCTACTCAGTCATGAACTAAGCAAGATAGCGGTGGTATCACACGGCCTCCATGCCAGCAGCAGCTATCCTCTACTAGTTGCCTTTTATTTTGCCTAGGGATATACAAGGCTTGGCCAGTAGACTACCTGGTGGAAATGACTCAGAACTTATTGGTCGCATTTGGCAAGCATAGCAGTTTTCAAAATGTCCCTAGGGCATGCTTATGGCATGGAAAGATAAACCTCATTACACGTATACAGGGATGTTCAGTTTGGCATTATTGAGCAGTCCACATATATGAACTGGACTCAAGGCAGCACACAGCAGGATGAATCTGTAAACCGCCCAGAGAGCCCTGGCTATGGGAGCGGTATATAAGTGAAATAAATAAATAAATAAATAAATAAATAAAATACTCCCCTTGCTTGGGATACTTCATTGGTCACATAATAATGGGTAGACTCTTACTGTTAGGATGTTAGTTATGTGCATGGCACCTGTAGCACTAATATATAGCTTAATAAATATAGCATCCTATTGCCTCCAGTAATTTGCAAGTACTAAATAATTGTGGTGTAGTAGTTGTATCAATAGATAGAACTAAGTGAGACACACAGGAAGTTAGATGGAAGAGGAAGTCAGGGACACAGACTTTGATTGAAGGAATACTCGCCCAATCAGGAGGTGACACAGCAGTCAGTGACTCAGCACTCTCAGGAGTCAGTCAGGGCTGGAGAGAAGTTAGTTAGAAGCCATATTTGATTGAGGCAATAAAAGTTTTATTTTTATATAATACTGCATTCCTCATTTGCAACAAACCTATCTTTGAAACAGTAGTAGTACTAGTATTCACAGCAACACTAGCTTTAGCAAATAGCTAAAACTGAATACACTGGATTTTATATCTCAGTCAAGGGATTTTCCAGTTCTCATTGACTCGTAATACAATAAAACACAAGATTGGGAAATTCACTAATAGCTGATAGGCCTTCACTAGAGCAGATTACTATGAAACATATGTATTATCACAGATGCCTATTTAATTCCACTATAAAATATTCAGGAGAAATAATTATGATACGACACTTTCCTACAAATCAACATTTGTCTGTCACACATCAGCACCCTTAATTGACAAGGCTGTGAGAACAGCAAGCACCCCCAAAGAGGGAGTTTTCAATCACTGCTGTTGAAAACTTATGGCTCCTTGAGCTAACTGAAATTGTGCAACTGAAGTGTGCTGTGTCACAGGACTTCCTTCTACAAAAGCTGTCAAGGAGGCCTTAAGAAGATATTTCTTTTCTTATTTGGAAATTGGCAAGGCATGGAAGGTTTTAAAAATACTTCTTCCCCACTGAGCTGAAGATGGTGGTACAGAGAGGTTCATGTAAATTATTCTCTCTTGACTATTATTGCCAGTATTCGGAGAAGATTCATAAAATTCCTCCTCAGCCCCTTTGCTCAGTGCAGCAGCTATCACCACTTTTTTATTATTATTATTTAATCCATTGCAGGCCTGGATTTAGACCCCACAGAACAAGCACAGCAGGGGCAATTTTAATATATCCTACCATAGCAAAGATATTACACCTACAGCTTCTGGTAAATATTAGTTTATACAGAAAAGAACAAAAAAATCCATATTCTTTTCATTCATGACTTGCTCTCTACATGTCTGGCAACCAGCTGCATACAGCATTTGGTCAAATATACTCAACAAGATGTCACCTACAGAAGTGTGTGTGGGGGGAAACAAAAGCTTCTTTTGTAATATTTGTAAAGGAGTAGGCTTCTCTTGCAGAGATAGGCAACGTAAAGCCTGAGGATCATATCTGGCCCAGTAATGCATTATCCCAGAAAAGCCTCCCTGCATCTCAGTTCTGCTTAGTTTCTCATTTATCATGGTTTTCACATACAAAGTCAATTAAGTTAACTTGACCAAATACTGAACTTTCCGAGTCAAAGAAAAATAGTATTTTCAGATCTCCCACAGGGCCTGCTCTACCATTTGACAGAGTGAGGCAATTGCAGATCCTGGGGGGAACCTCAAGGTGATGGAGGACAGATCTGTGGACCATGTGGCCTCCCAGAGCTATCCTTCTGCATTCAGGTGCAGTCGAGGATGCCGTCTCATAGCTAGTGTTGAAGAGAGATAAAACTACCTGTCCAGTTGGCTTTTGTAAATGGAATCAGAGTGCCATCCTGTTCTTCACCTCAGGCAGAAAAATGTCTTGGGCTAGCCCCCGTCTCTCATATAGATGTGTAAATTTTATACCTTGTATTTGCATGTTAGTTAACATCCTTTTCATATAATCATAGAATAGTAGATTTTGAAAGGACCTATAAGGCCACCAAGTCCAACCCTCTGTTGAATGCAGGAATCCACATTAAAGCACACCTGACAGATGGTTGTCCAGCTGCCTTTTGAATCCCTTTAGAGACAGAGAGCCCACAACCTCCCTACTTAATTGGTTCCATTGTCATACTGCTCTAACAGTTAGGAAGTTTTTCCTGATGTCTTGCCGGAATCTGGCTTCTTGTAATTTCAGCCCATTATTCTGTGTCCTGCACTCTGGGCTTTTAATCAATCTGGTGTTATAAAGCTTATGGGAGGGAGCTTGTATGTGTAAACCTCTTGGGTTGGATCCAGGATCTGCCTTTTGTGCATGGAAAGGCTCTCTGGTCATAAAAGATGCCCCCACCTGAATTTTGGGGATCTCCCTCCCTTTGAACTACAGCAGGAGGATGGAGGGGCTACAGCGGAGAGAGGGGGCCATGAATTGCATTTCTGCCAGCCCAGTTGCATGCACCTTATTTTTGATCCAACCCTTTATGGATCCTGTTTTGGGCCCTGTGTGTTCAGGTAGCTTTTAAAATTGCTTTTGTCTCCTTTTGTGTTGCCTGGAGAACCTCTTCTTCTTCCCATGACCCCTGCCCCAAGGGATGGGATCTATGCTATGGGTGTGAAAGAAGATGCACATTTGGCTGTAAAGCACTGAAACTAGTTTTTATCAAGTGTAAGGATTAGTTAGAGATTTCTCTTTCTTTTATGTTTACCTTTCTTGGGGCTTGTGGTGAAATTTCCCACCCCAGCTGAGCTTCCGTTGAAAAATACTCATAAGTTGGTAGCCCTATTGCCTGATGCATGATATAGTCAAAGGAAAATAAGCTACTATTAACTATTTCCTTCCTATGATGGGGGGGCACAAGTTTACTCTTTGTTTTCTTAATTAGTTTAGCACTGGCAACTTTGTTTCTTTACAACTGAGGTTCTGTTCTTACATTTCATTTCTTCCAGTTAAAAAGTAGCTTAAAGAACTAATAATTTTCTCTCTTTTTTTTCAAATGCAAACCGTGTGAAGGGATAATCCAAAATGATCTGCATTAAGAGGGGTATTCTGGTTGTTTAAACTTTCCACATTGAAGAGCTTACACCTTCAAATGACAATGTTTGTCATGCAGCTATAGGAAGGGTATATATTCCAGGGGAAGAACACACCGTGAACGAGCAGGTCATAACTTTCAATGGGTTCTGTTCCTCTGGCAGTCTATGCCAAACAACCCCCAAACCTATGGAATCAAGATCTGGTGGTGCTGTGGTGCAAAGCCATTGGTTAAGTTTACCTTCGCACACAACCAGGTGCTCCATAGGAAACCTAGTTGATCCATCATACAATTCTAGGAGAGACAATCTTTTAAGGAGCCTTGAACTGGCCAGAACTCTTCTCTACAAGAGCATGGCCTGTATTGGGACATTCTGTAAGAACTAGCCAGATATACCTGCAGAGATGCAGCCACATCATGACAGGGAGCCTTGGCTTTCACCATTTTGTTTTGTTTTGTTCCAGTATCCTATGTAATTTGTATCGTATATGCCCCAAAAGAGCAAAACTGTTTCCACCACACCATGACATTGCAGTGGCAGGACAAGAAAGAAAACCTCACATAATCTCACACTACAATTCTATTAAGTGGAGGGTAGATTAGCAGGACCATTTGGTCTGTTTGTACAACTGTAAATATGAGGTAAATAGATAGTCAATGTCCCTGTTTGCATACATGTTAGTTGTTGGTGCCATTGTTGCTTTCATTGTTTGGCAGTCACACAATTAAATATGGAATGAGAAAAGTGTCTAAATAATAAGGCACCTGCTCCTGGTCTGTCTTGGCCAAGAGCTGGTTGATAGTCAAATAAAAGGAGACAACAAGATGGCACCCCACCCAGTCTAGCCAGTCAGTATCTTTGCCCGCAGCCACAAGCTGCCATCTATCCTCAAACCCACAGCAACAGCAAAAAGTGCTCATTGCTCACTTTGCCCACAACTGTCTCTGCAGAGGCCTTCAGTGGGAAGGAAGTAGCAGCCAGGAACCTCTTCATCATGCCTAGGTCTATCTCCAGCTGAGAGACCCCTCCGTCCTGCTACCAACTGTCACTGTTGAGGCCATCAGAGGGAAAGGAAGCAGCTGCCGAACTTTACAACTAAGAATGAAGCGCCTGAATTTGCTTCCCCCCCCCCCTTTTTCTTTTTTCTCCTCCTTCTCCCGATCCCCTTTCCTTTTGTGTCATGTTTTTTAGATTGAAAGCCTGTGGGCAGGGACTGTCCTAAGAAATATTTTTGTAAGCCGCCTTGAGAGACTTTTTGGCTAAAGGGTGGGATAAAAATGCTAAAATAGATAAATAAATAACAGAAGCATCACAAATGCTGCAAGTAGTGTGAGAGCTCTGGTCAGTGCATTTGCAACGAACACTCCATTTCCATGCTCTTATTTATTATTTATTTATTTATTGCATTTCTATACCGCCCAATAGCCGGAGATCTCTGGGCGGTTCACAAAAATTAAAAACATTCAAAGTATAAAACAACAGTATAAAACCATAGTATAAAATACAATATAAAAGCTCAACCAGATAAAAACAGCAGCAATGCAAAATTACAAATTTAAAACACCAAGTTAAAATTTATTTATAGACTGTTAAAATGCTGGGAGAATAAAAAGGTCTTCACCTGGCATCTAAAAGCATATAATGTAGGTGCCAAGCGAACCTCCTTAGGGAGCTCATTCCACAGCCGGGGTGCCATAGCAGAGAAGGCCCTCTTCCTGGTAGCCACCTGCCTCACTTCCTTTGGCAGGGGCTCGCGGAGAAGGACCCCTGAGGATGACCTTAGGGTCCAGGCAGGTACATATGGGAGGAGGCGTTCCTTCAGATAACCTGGCCCCTAGCTGTGCAATAACTGCATCTAGGCACTCAAAACTGGCATGGACATGAAACCCTGCTGAATGATTTTTCAAGTGTTTCAGTAACCTACCTCACAGGCTTGTTGTGAGGATAAAATTTATTTATTTATTTATTAAATTTTTATATCGCCCAATAGCCAAAGCTCTCTGGGTGGTTCACAAAAATTAAAATCATGAAGAGCATAAAAAAAAAGAGTTTCAGTAACCTACCTCACAGGGTTGTTGTGAGGATAAAATAGAGAGGAGGAAGATCAGGTACGCTGCCCTGGGTTTCTTGTAGGCAAGGTGGGATATAAATGTAATGGAGAAATGAAGAAATGTTGACTTCAGCAAAGCTTTTGACAAAGTGCCCCATTATATTCTGATTAACAAACTAGCTAAAAGTGGGCTAGATGGGACAACTATTAGGTGGATTCACAGTTGGCTACAGAATCTGACTCAAAGAGTGCTTATCAATGGTACCTTCTCAAACTGGGGTGAGGCAACGAGTGGGGTACCGCAGGGCTCAGTCCTGGGCCCAGTGCTCTTCAACATTTTTATTAATGATTTGGATGAGGAGGTGCAGGGAACGCTTATCAAATTTGCAGATGACACAAAATTGGGTGGGATAGCTAATACCCTGGAAGTCAGAAGCAAACTTCAAAGTGATCTTGATAGGCTGGAGTGCTGGGCTGAAAGCAACAGAATGAAATTCTATAGGGATAAATGCCAAGTTCTACATCTAGGAAATAGAAACCAAATACACAGCTAAAAGATGGGGGATACTTGGCTCAGCAATACTACAAGTGAGAAGGATCTTGGAATTGTTGTAGATCACAAGCTGAATATGAACAACAGTGCGATATGGCTGCAAGAAAGGCAAACGCTATTTTGGGCTGCATTAGTAGAAGTATAGCTTCAAAACCACGTGAGGTACTGGTTCCTCTCTATTCAGCCCTGGTTAGGCCTCATCTAGAGTATTGTGTTCAGTTCTGGGCACCACACTTCAAGAAGGATGCAGACAAGCTGGAGTGTGTTCAGAGGAGGGCAACCAGGATGATCAGGGGTCTGGAAACAAAGCCCTATGAAGAGAGACTGAAAGAACTGTGCATAGTCTGGCAAAGAGAAGATTGAGGGGAGACATGATAGCACTCTTCAAATACTTAAAAGGTTGTCACACAGAGGAGGGCCAGGATATCGTCTCGATCAACCCAGA
The DNA here is from genome assembly GCF_023053635.1 of Elgaria multicarinata webbii. Taxonomy (NCBI): domain Eukaryota; kingdom Metazoa; phylum Chordata; class Lepidosauria; order Squamata; family Anguidae; genus Elgaria; species Elgaria multicarinata. The sequence continues at coordinate 101,988,627 of NC_086174.1, forward strand.
GTGCAGGACACGGAATAACGGGCTCAAGTTACAGGAAGTCAGATTCTGGCTGGACATCAGGAAAAACTTCCTGACTGTTAGAGCAGTACAACAATGGAACCAGTTACCTAGGGAGGTTGTGGGCTCTCCCACACTAGAGGCATTCAAGAGGCAGCTGGACAACCGCCTGTCAGATATGCTTAGGGTAGGGGGGTTGGACTCGATGGCCTTATAGGCCCCTTCCAACTCTACTATTCCATGATTCTATGAATAAATACCTTTCAAATTGTCATAAAGCATTACCAACTGTTTTTCAAAGCATGGAACAGCATTGTATACAGGTTTTCTGGTTTTTTCCATCCTTTCTCCACCCCCCATCCTTATATGACAGTATCAAACAAGGGATATTCTTTCCCTATTAATGACTATACTGCTGACTATACTGAAATACTATCCATGTGTGGATCTACTCAAGTATCACAAACTAAGTTTCCTTAATGAATGTTCATATGGTATCACCCCGAGTTAAGAACTCATTTCAGTTCTCTCTCACTCATTGGAATTTCAATTAAGCCACACCTTTTAAGACTACTAAACTGCTTTAAATCAATAGCACAGTGAGACTTCATTTATTCCCAAATACTGTTTCAACCTTTATTTAGCTTGGTGACTCATTACATAGGTTGGTGCAGTGTCTCCCATTGAAAATGTGGAACTATTGATTTTTGTATGTTTATCGGTCTAAGCGTTTGCTACCAGTGTCAAGAGAACTAAGAACATGCAAATGTTTGGGGTTTTTTCTTTTTCTTTAATTCTTTTTTTAATGTGATGCTACTTTGGACAGTTTACTTTATATTCAGCTGTTTAACACAGTTGAGAACAAAATGCATTCATCACATCCACCAACACATAGATTTGTGCTATAAAGCTCTGAGGTTTCAGGGCAGTTAGTTGCAGCCATTATATTTAATGTCCAAACAGATTTATTCAACTGGCTAGTGAAAAGTTGCAGTCATTAAGCTTGTTTTCTTTGGAATCAAAAGCTAATCTTGTTAGCTATTATGTCCCCATAGAGAACTGGAACAACGTGAATATTCAATATGCTAGACAGGTATCCAGGATCTATCTCGACCTGGTTTTGAATCATGTAGGTGGAAAAAGAAACATCACATTTGCTCTGGCAATGAAACCACATGGAAATGGGCAAATTTGGAAAGATATAATATGATGAAAATGCCAATTTTTGGGGTGTGGGTGTGTGCAGAGTGTGTCTGCTCCGCTCCGAAATTCGAAGCAGAGCTCCATTGATCGGCTTCTCCATTTGATTTTCCGAGTGGCTCAATTGTTCTACTTTGTCAGATTATCCGTCAGAGCTCCTCTCTGTTTTCGGATAACCAATCCATTGTAGTCTATGGAAAGTAACAAAAATGCTTACATCTCCATCATTTTTAAAGATATAGAGATAAAACTTGGCACTATGATCACTCTTAAGTAGGGATTTAGCCATGCCAAGTTAGAAACAGATGCATTCATGCCTTGATTTCTAGGAATTTTTAAAGTTCAAACTCAGGTTGCAAAACCACCTCTTTGGGGTATAGCACTTTGAGCAGTACACAATTATTATTATTTTGAATGAAATTTAAAAATAAAAAGCCAGCCAGCAGGCAGCATATTACAAACAACAATGAGAGGTCAGAAAAGAACAAACATAAATATAAATACGTTATATATATTTGTGACTCTTGTCTTCAAAACAGGAGATGCACAGTTTTTCAAGAATGTGCAGGAACATGCTTCAGCCAATGGGGAAAAAATGCACACATTTTATTATTAGAAAAGGAATTAAGAATAAAACTGCCAGCATCATACTGCCTTTATACAAAGCTATGGTGCGACCACACTTAGAATACTGTGTTCAGTTCTGGTTTCCACACCTAAAAAAAGGTATCATAGAGTTGGGGAAAAAATACAGAAAAAGGGCAACTAAAATGATCAAGAGGCTGGAGCAATTCCCCTATGAGAGAAGGTTACATCAAGTGCGATTGTTTAGCTTGGGAAAAAGGAGGCTAAGGGGAGATATCATAGAGGTGTACAAAATTAAGCATGATGTGGAGAATGTGGATAGGAGACATTTTTCTTCCTCTCTCAAAATACTAGAACCCAGGGTCATCCCATGAAGCTGATTGATGGGAGATCCATAACAAATAAAAGGAAGTACTTCTTCACACAGCGCATAATTAAATTATGGAATTCGCTACCACAGGAGGTAGTGGTGGCCACCAATTGGGATGGCTTCAAAAGGGTGTTGGATAAATTCCTGGAGGTGAAGGCTATCAATGGCTACTAGCCCTGATGGTTGTGTGCTACCCCCAGCATCCAAGACAGTAAGTCTATATACATCAGACGCTGGGGAACATGGGTGGGAGAGTCCTGCTTGTGGGTCACTGGTCAACAGCTGGTTGGCCACTGTGTGAACAGAGTGCTGGACTAGATGGACCTTTGGTCTGATCCAGCATTGCTCTTCTTATGTTCTTAGTTTCAGAGTAGCTTTTGGGGGGCATATTCAAGTGGTGGGAGGGGGCAAAGGCAAAAGGGGTGGTGCTAAACATCCCACCCCACCCCACCCCACACTCCAAAATGCACAGTATATTGTAAAGGTTCAATTAAGCCATTGAAAAGGCAGTTTAATCTTTTAGAATGTGGGGAAATCTTCAAAAATAAGCAAGAAAACCACTAAACAAACAGTGGAAAAGGGGTGGAGACATGGAAATGGGATTTGGCTGAGGACCAGAATGGGACCTAAAGAAGGCTGGATCTGGCCCCCAGACCTGATTTCCTCATGGCTGCAGTAGTCAAACCCTTGGTATGTACAGCTAGGGATGGGCGAACTCACCTTTATGCAAATGTCATCCATAAAGGGACCATTTATGCAACACCACAGGGAGTAAATTGACCACTTATCCCTGTAATGTGAGATAAATGGCCCCTTCATGGCTGCCATTTGTGTAAATAGCCCTTCACAAAAAAAGGCTGAGCTGCCATTTTTACCCAAAATGCCAGCTGCGAGGGATTGCAAACTTCTGTGCTTGCCAAATTGGCATGCACCAAGTCAGTCAAGTGTGGGAGTCCGCGGACTGGTATCTGGGGTATCTTCAAGCCCCAACTAGATGCCAATGACATCCATATGTATAATTGAAGGGATATGTAATATAAAAAAAGAACTGACAGCAGACCCCTGAAACTTGGAGTGATTCAAAAATAGCCCAATCTGGGTCCAGGATCCGGATCTACACTATTGCTTTAAAGCGCTTTATAACAGTTTTATAGCGCTTTAAAGCAGTAGTGTAGATCCGGCCCAGGAGCTGGCAGGAATGCTACTGCTGTGAATAAGCAGAAACAACAATTGCTTCCAGCACCTAAACTGAGGGCCTTACTAGACCTGCCGGCTTACGCCGGCAGGGAGGCGGGGCCGAGGCGCGCTAACGTTAGCGCGCCTCCCCCAGGCTTCCAGACGGCGGAGACGCAGGCCCTGTGTCGTCCGCCATTTTTTGGTTTTGTTTAAAGGGGCCGCGTGTAAGGGTGTAAAGGTAAGGGTTTTTTAAACTTTTTTTAAAAAAAACGGGGGGGGGCGAAGGATGGCAGGGTGGGTGGCACGGGGGAGGGCGGGTGAGATCGCGCCGTGCGCCGCCCGAGCAAGCAGCCGAGCGGCGCTTGCCCGGCAAGCGCCGCTCGGCTGCTTGCTCGGGCGGCGCGCGGCGCGATCTCACCCGCCCTCCCCGTGCCACCCACCCTGCCATCCTTCACCCTCCCCTCTCTTCCCCCCCTGCCGATGGGCACAGCGCTCCTATGAGTGCTGTGCCAGGCAGGTCCGCGGCTTTTCGCGGCTCCTCGTGAGTAAGCGAGGAGCCGCGGAAGTCGCTAGACGTTCCCCAGCCCCGGCCTGAGGCCGGAGCTGGGGAAAAAACACGCCATAAGCGCATTGGCTTATGGCGCGTTGGAGGAGGCCTCAGCGCGGCCTGCCTCCGGATTCCCCTGTGCGTCATCTGGACGCACAGCAGGGAAACCGGGTCAGAAGGCGCGCTAAGGCCTCGTCTAGTAAGGCCCTGGGTTTGAGGCTTGCCTTTATGCTGAGGCTGATGGATGAGTGAGGCCAGCTGGGTCGAGCTACAGCTATCTTCTGCTTGCCCCTGTGCAGGGCCTCTCCCCAAACCCAATCAAACTCAGCTCTTCTGTGTCCTCCTCTATCCCAAATGGACTCCCAACAGCACCAGTGAATCTGGCAGTGGTTGAACTATTGGTCTTGCCACTTTCCCTATCCTTTATATGACTGTTCATCTTGAATAAAATAAACACAGCATGGCATTTATCTCTTCATCCCACATGAGGAAACTTTAAAAAATGAAAAACAGTTCTGGTAGTTGGAATACAGAGGAGAGAGGATTGTTGTGACATCATAGCAATCAGACTCTCACAGACCAGCTACTGCTGCCAACTTGCAGAATATTCCCCCTCCTCTCCGCTGCCCCATGTTCAACCCTGGAGAGGAAAGGTATGTTGGACAGAATGCAGTTTTGGTGCTCTAAATATATTATGCCTGTCTTTAGTCAGCCTTAACTAGTTTGATATCAGACAGACCAGGCAATACCTTAAATGCCAGAGTGGTGGCTTAAATTATTCAGGAATCATGAGTACTTTTGAAATCATACAGAAGAAGTAGCAAACAATTCCCTATGAATCCCCCTTTTTGTCCTTTCAGATGCGACTGCTGCAGTGGCATCCGTTCCTATACTTGTCTGCCACAACAGCTTAGCAATGGAAAAGATGCCTTTGAGACCTCTGGAAACAGCAAGCTGATAGTCATAGCGGCATAATACAGTTGTGGTCCTTTCCAGTGGCAGATGCAATCCTGTGACATCTTTCATCCTCCGTGGTTGCCTTTCACTGGCAGAATCCATCCACAGTCTCTTCCACCAGACACTGCTATTCTTTTCTGTACCAAGTGAAATTTTGAGCATGCATACAGGACTGGATGGAGTGCATCTTTAAAGCTCAACCGTACACTAAAGGTCTTCTGCACATGCAGTGGGAATTTCTCTTCTTTTCTTCCTCTCTGCAGGCCCCTGCATGGCCCCAATCTGTTCGAGAGCCCCCACCCCAAATCTCCAAAGCATATTGGGGATGGACAGGGAGAGGAGGTAACAAGTAGCATCTGTTCCACTGGTGGAAGATCACCATTGAGAACAACCTAGTAGCTATAGGTTAGATTTCATATGAATCTATGGAAAATATAAACTGTGCTTACAGCAGGGTTGAGAATTTGCTGCCTTCCCTTTATTACAGCTGAGAGAGAGATTAAGAAACCCGCCCAGTGAGCTAGGCTGTTTCCTTTAAAAGGAAAAGTTCATCAAACTCGAGGGAAGTGGTGTGAGTTTATAATTAAAGTCAATGAAGAATTTGGAAGGTGGCAGGGAAATTAGACAGCAAGGGCTGAATACAAATTCTAAACCGAGTGTCTTTGCAGCAGTCCTGCAGAAATGAGAAGATTAAGGCATCGATTCCACAAAGGCCATAAGCATGCGTTCAGCTCTAAATATGTAAGTCTGTCTCTATTTAGGAAAGCACTTAGGCATGTGTAAAGGATATTTGGGTGCTTAATACTAATTGTGTGCTTAAGTATGCTGCTGAACAAGGATCTACGATGCTAAGAACTGGCAGAATTGATCTTATTGCCCAGGACTTAGAAAGACTTTGGACATTATAAATAAGGACTGCCAGCTGTCTGTGCAATCATTTTCCAGTTGGCTGGTGGTGCTTATTTGTAAAATCCAAAAAGGATCATCTTGCATACGGAGGAAAGTTGGGCAGATGCAAAGGGAGAATAGAGTTCCTAGCAAGCTAGTTCTGCTTACTCTGGCTTATTATTCATACAGTCCCTTTGGCAATACATGGCGCTTTGCAGAGTATCATAAGCAAAAAAAAGAAGAAAAAAAGACAGGTCCCAATTTTGACTGTGGAAGAGACAACCGTGGGCAGATGGAAGGGACACCAGAGGATAACAGAGGATGACTATAAGGAGATGAGTTTCTTGAGTTTCACTTTTCCATGGGGATGAACAATGAAGAGGATTGAACCAAAAGCTTCCCAGATGAGTTTGGACTTGGGGTAGGGGTTTGAAAGAAGAGATGGATATGGCACCATATAAGTGATGAGGGAGGCAGGTCCAGACAGACAAGGCAGCAAGATTGAAGGGACATAGTTACTGGAAAGAGCAGGAGATCTTTTGGCTGTTGAAAGCAATATTAGGAAGGAGGTGTGTATGTGTCAAGCACATTACTAGCCTCATTCACACAAATGGCACTCCTTAGTTTTGGTGTTTAATTGGACTGCAATGCCAATACAGTGGCAACGGGCATGACATTCCCAGGCCTATATATGAATTAAAGGATGTAATGTATTGGATTGACTAGAACTGATTAAATAGTATAAGAAAGAGCATAATATGAGGGACAGACAATGCACTTTTTTTTCTTCCATTACTGGCTGGGATACATGAGCTGAAAACAAAATAGGGGAGAAGGGGTGGATGATCCCAGATTCCAGAAATCTACCAATGTAGTGAAAAATAGTGTTGTTGTTGTTGATGATGATGATGATACTGCTGTTGTTAGTAGTAGAAATGGTATTTATTGCAACAATTATGTAATATTATTTATTTATTATGTATGTATTATTGTATTTATTCATTCTTGGTTACCACAATAATTAAAAGGAAAGTCTTTGTATAAAGCATGGTGAAGCAAGGAAATACTATTTCCAGTTTTGGTTACTCTAAGGGCCAAATGACACATTCTGGGGGAAAGAGAGACAGGAGTGTAATTCTCAAGAGGAAAGTGGTGCAGATCCCTGATATGAATTAGCCGTGCATTGTGGATTGGGTCCCTCCAGATGTTTTTTCTTCAAAATAAAAGTGTTTAAATGCTTTTTTATAAAAAGCATGAATAATGCAACATGTAGTTTGGCTCTACGCAAATGGGATTCAAAGTGGATAACATGCAAGGAAGAATGGCTAGGGTCCTTACATTTCTGACCAATGTTCTTGACCTGAATAGCTTAGAAACAAAGACGGCCATAGGCTAGTTCACATTTTTGGGAATCTCACATGAGCATGTCTGGAGTACGCGGGCTGCCAGTGGTTTCACTCATACCAAGGTAATGCTTGTGAGAACCAGCACTTCCACATGAAGGCTACATACATGGACACAATGATTTAATCTTAGTAGCTCACCCTTATCTACATCATGCAAGAACCAATAGCTTAAGTTGTCCTCCCATGGTTTAGTTGGAAATAGGAAGATAGTTTTAGGCTGTACTCCTAAACACACTTACTATGGAATAAGCTCCATGGAACACAGTGGGCTTTACATCTGGGTAAACCTGTGTAGGACTATGCTGTACAGCTGGCACAATTTTTTCCATGGTTGTTGTTTTTCTTGAATAACTTGGGTTTTGCTCTCCTAAAGGCTGAAGTCTTCTTTACATTAATCATGTTCGCTTATCAACACTTTGCTTCCTGCTTCACTTCCACAATTGTAACGAGCTGTATTACACAGGAGGAGAAGGGTGACCACATGGTCTGTAATTGAAAATGTCAGTGCTCATAATATTGAATGGGACAGCACCCTCTAGTGGGTGCTTTGTACTACAACTTCCCCTGCACACAGTAGGAAATCTTGAAATATTTCAGAAGAACTGGGATATCCAACTTTGTTCTTTTAAAAAATGGAATAACCAAGGGAAGGAGTGGGTACGTGCAGGAGGTTCATTACATTCCCAAAGGACCCACGAGCTTCTGTGAGTGGCCAGTCATGAACGTGTTTTATTTCGCTCATGTTGAAGAAGCCCTGAGTAAGAAACCAGAAACATTATTATTATTATTATTATTATTATTATTATTATTATTATTATTAATAATAATAATAATATAGCACCATCAATGTACATGGTGCTGTACAGATTACACAGTAAATAGCAAGACCCTGCTGCATAGGCTTACAATATAATAAAGTTGTAGTAAACAATAAGGAGGGAAAGAGAATGCAAACAGGCACAGGGAAGTGTAAACAGGCACCGGGTGGGGTGAAGCTAACAGTATAGAGTCAGAACAAACTCAATATTTAAAAGCTATAGGGAAAAGAAAAGTTTTTAGCTGAGTTTTAAAAGCTGTGATTGAGTTAGTAGTTCTCAAGTGTTCTGGAAGAGCGTTCCAGGCGTAAGGGGCAGCAGAAGAAAAAGGACGAAGCCAAGTAAGGGAAGTGGAGGTCCTTGGGCAGGCAAGAAGCATGGCATCAGAGGAGCGGAGAGCGGGGCAATAGTGTGAGATGAGAGAGGAGAGATAGGCAGGAGCTAGGCCGTGAAAAGCTTTGAAGGTCAACAGGAGAAGTTTATATTGGATTCTGGAGTGAATTGGAAGCCAATGAAGAGATTTCAGAAGTGGAGTGACATGGTCAGAGCGGCAGGCCAAGAAGATGATCTTAGCGGCAGAGTGGTGGACAGAGACCAGCGGACTGATGTGAGACGAAGGAAGGCCAGCGAGAAGAAGGTTGCAGTAGTCCAACCGAGAGATAACCAGTGCGTGAACGAGAGTCTTGGCAGAAGAGACAGACAGAAATGGTCGAATCCTGGCAATATTATACAGGAAGAAACAACAGGATTTAGCTACTGCCTCGATATGAGGAATAAAGGAGAGCGAGGAATCAAATATAAAGCCAAGACTATGAGCTTCCTTGACCGGAGTAAGCGTGACATCGTTGACAGTAAGAGAGAATGAGAGGTGAGGAGAAGGTTTAGGAGGAAAAACAAGCAGTTCAGTTTTTGCCATATTAAGTTTCAAACGACGATGAAGCAGCCAGGCTGAGATATTTGAAAGACATGCCGAGATACGATCGTGAACATCAGGAGAAAGTTCCGGAGGTGAGAGATATAATTGTGTGTCATCGGCATACAGGTGATATTGGAGGCCATGAGATTGAATAAGCTTACCCAAGGGCAGCATGTATAAAGAAAACAACAACGGAAACTGCCCATTCTCTTTCAAGAAAGGAATGCAGAAATGCTGCTTTAGTTTCAGGTTGTAATTGCTAGAGGAACACAGGTCTCTGATAACAATTTAGGCACAATCCTATGCATGCTTATACAGAATAAAAGTCATGTTGTCGACCGAATCAGCTCCCTGTGAGTAGCCACACGTACAGACAATAGAAACACTCCAGGTGGTTTGAAAGAGAACTTTACTTAGCAACATTTAACATATCCTACGATGGGATGGCTTGGTTCTCCCACTGTGGTCAGCACACCATGCAGGTGGGTAAAACAGCAGAAGGGAGAAGAAGGAAGAAGGAGGGAGGAGACAGGAAGTAGCAAGACAAGCATTGTAGCAATCCCCTCCCACCCTGAAGGTGTTTGTTAACCCTTTAGCCTCAGGTCAGTGACCTGTAGCCTGAGTTCTGCTAACAAGTCATACAGCTTCTAGCATTCTCCAGCCAGTGTGGCTGGCTGGGTAATGCTGGGAGTTGTAGGATGTTTTTCTGTCTAAACATGAATAGGATTGCACCTTTAATGTTTATAGAATTAGACAGTTACTTTCAACACTAAGTTTCTTGAAACTTCTTCAAATTTAGTTCAAACATTTCTAAAAAAAACATGGACAACTTCTATCAGCAAGCATATTAAAAGTGTTTATTGACCCTAGAAACACAAAATAATCCCTCATGATTAGCTCTGGGCTCATAGCTCACCAAATCAAACACAAATCGTCCACTATAAGATCCGTCTTCTCCCTGATTTCCACCCACCCCCATGTGTGTGCCTAATGCTCTTTTTCTCTCTGAATTTATCATACTGACTTATAACCCTGTCTTAACATGACTCCCTTTGGCACTTCGCTCATACTTCAGCCTCCCTCTTTATTAAGAAGCTCTAGCCGAATTGTATTAAGACTGGTTCCTTCATTAACTTTAATTCCCCACCTTCTGACTTTAAAATTACTTAGACACTGCCATCATGAGAGTATTGTGGTCATAAAATCATTTATTACATTTTTCTCATGACAGAGATAATGGGTTCTCAGTGAAAAGTACATGTATTTTGTCCTAAGATAGAAGGACAAGTTTTTCTCGAAATGGTTATTCACACACCCCTAAAACATTAAGTGTTTGATCCAAGTTTAGTCAGACTTAGAATAGACCCAATGCAATCAAAAGTGCTTAAGTTAGTCATGACTAATAAGTTCCATTGATTCCAATGGGCCTATTCTAAGTATGACTGAGGGCCTTGCTAGACCTACCTTAAAATCCTGGCATGTGGAGGAGCCAGCCCATGCTAGAAGTAGCTCAGGCTGTCGCTCCTATCCACACGTCGATGCGACAGGGTAAAGGAAAGCACCGTCGCATTGGCCATTTTGTTTGGGATCTTAAAGGGGCGATGTGCACAGGAGCACATCAACGGTAAAGGTAGGTTGTTTTTTTTTTTTTTTAAGGTTCCCCATTCTTCCCCTGCCCCCGATTTCCCCCCCTGTCTGTGATCCCCCGTGCCCGCCCACCCACCCGCCCGCCTGCGATCTCCGATTCCCCCATCCTCCCGGCTATGTTTTTTTTCCCATCTCCCCCCCCCACCGCCCTGATGGCCGCAGCGTTCCTGTGGAGCCCAGCACGCTGCTTTTCCCACCTACTTGTGAGTAAATGCGGTAGTCAGGAAACTCGGCAGAACAGCCTACACGCCCACGGTCTCGGGCTCAGCCCGAGACCATGGGAAATACCGGGCCACAAACAGTGCCTGTTATCCCAGGCTAAGGGAGGGTTACCCCTGCCTGTGCGTCATCTGGATGCACAGGGGCCGGGCCGGGGCTTGCACCAGGCTACCCCATCATCTAGCAAGGGCCTGAATCTGGATCCGACACCATGACTTTATTGATATCAGTGAGAATGTATCAGCTTTACTTCGGATGTGGACAGATTCCAGTCAATCCCTCTCAGTTTCTCCCATGTTCTATGTTTTCAAATATGACAAAAAGATAAATATATCGGTGAGTTTAGTTTTATTGGCTGTTGAAAAAATTCTCAGCTTCTTAGGACCAGTTTCAAAGATGACCCTGATATGTGATTCCTATGATCTGAAGTCACATGTAAATGTGTTGCAGGAACAGAATATACAAACAGTTAGCAAACTGATATTCAGTCTGAAAATTTGGAGAAAGGGGCTTTATTTATTTATTTATTTATTTAAGGATCTGCCTTCCAGGAGAGGAAGGGCTTTGCTGGAGAAGGTCCCTCTACCTGATTTTGTGTGTTCCCTCCATGCCAACCCCACCCCCCAAACGCACACCACAGCTCATCCCATTCAGAAGGGTCTCCTGACTCTCTGTAGCATTTTCTGGAAGCCGGAGGGGCTGCCATAGGAAGGAAGGCCCAGGGTAGTCCACTTCCATCAGCAAAGTTGATCCAGCATAAATCTGGATCCAACTCATATACTGCCCAACTGGCAAATGCTGTCGAGGCAGTTTAAAATCATAAACCATTTCATTTCGAAATGGCTCGATGCCAAGCACTTCAACTACTGAATAATATTTTATTAAATTAGAATGAAACACTATGCAATTCATTAAGAGGACTTAGTAAAACTTGAACAGAACTAGAGAAAATAGAATTATTCCTAGGGTAGATACGGTACATCTGTCTGGAAACTGCAGTTGCTATGTGCATGTTGTTGTTGTTGTTTAAAAAAAGATATAATCCATCACCTACTTTGTTTGTCTATGAGCAACAGACCTATATTGGCATCATCAGCACTGGGCAGCAGATTACTGTTACTCTACTTTTGCTCTGATTATTCGTACACAATGATGCACGCATAGTTAGAAAGCCTCCTCAAACATTTCAACCAGCTCATTGGTCAGATAAATATGCCATTGCTCCACTGCCCTGTACTTGGGAGGCAACGTAACTATAACAATCTGTTTCTAGACATATTCACTTCTCAGTATGTGAACACATATTGTGACTTCCTTTCCAGTTTCAATTGCATCAATCTAATTTGCCACTAACTTTTTACCTGTGTGACTCAGTGCCCCCGTTGACTCCTTTTCCTGGTTGCTGCTTTATTATCGATTCCCCTCCTCCCCTTCATTTGTTCAAAGTAATAGTTTGTGCTAAGTACAATGAACAAGGGAGAGGTTTTTGTTTGTCTTTGGAGTCACTGGGCATTTTGAGACTCTGTTGATTTTATCATTTTATACGATAAACTCTGGGAGTGGTCTTGAATGATTCATCAGATCACCTACTTTTGGATTGTATGTTGTGCCTTTCATCTTTTTCCTAGATAACATTTAAGCTCCTGCTTTAGGCTGCCTGCAAGGTTTCTACTGTCATGTGCAAATTCAGTAAACATATAGGATGTGACTATCCATTTGTTTTCATTATCCACATCACATAACCCCATCCTTGCTCTTTTGAAAAGCATGCTTAGAAGCTTTTTACTCTTTTTTCTCCTCTGTGTTGAAGGTTGTTTGAGGTGGAGTATATTCATATTTTAGATATGTCCTCAGGGTTATAATTTGTTAGACAGTTGAATTAAACAGTGTTCTAATTCCTTTGTTCTATTGCTATTAAATATGGATTTTTCTTTTTGGGATTTCTTCATATCAGAAGTTCTGCACAAAAAGAAATGTATACCTTATTTTGAAAAGACATTAATCACATATGCTTTTGGACAGAAAAAAAATCCTTAAAGGTATTTGTATGACACTTTTGTCTTAGTCATTTCACTATTTACCTGCTGTGCACCGGGGGGGGGGGGATACCTGCTTCAGAGGCAGATTTGGAGCTTCCAAATCAGCTTTGATATCACCTCGGCCCACTTCAGCCCAGATCTGACCTACTGTTGACCAAGAACCCACAAGCAGGGCACAAGTGCATCAGCAGCCTCCCACCCATGCTTCCCAGTAACTCGTGTACATAGGCTTACTGCTTCTGTACTAGAAGCCATTGTTAGCCTTCTCGTCCAGGAATTGATAGTAGCCATTGATAGTTTTCTCCTCCACTTTCTCCACACCATGCATAGTTTTATACACCAATTCAAAATATGTTTAGCACAGAAGAAAGGCAAGCAAGGGTGGAGATGATAAGAGATGTACAAGATTATACATGGCGAGGAGCTTTTCTTCCTCTCTCATAATACTAGAACCCAGGGTTGTCTCATGAAGCTGATTGATGGGAGATTCAGGACAGATAAATGGAAGTATTTCTTCACACAGCATATAGTTAAACTATGGAATTCACTTCCAGAGGATGTAGCTACCGCCACTCATTTGGGTGGCATTAAAAGGGGATCGGACATATTCCTGGAAAAGAAGGCTATTGATAGCTACTAGTCCTGGTTGTTATATGCTACCTACCTCTAGGATCAGAGGCAGTATGCCTATGTATACCAGTTGCTGGGGAACATGGGTGGGAGAGTGCTGTTGCACTCATGTCCCACTTGTGGGTTTTCCGTGGGCCGCTAATTGTCCACTGTGTGAATAAAATGCTGGAATAACTGGACCCTTGGACTGATCCAGAATAGCTCTTCTTAATGTCCCTATGTGCCCTGCTACTGAATGATGGATTCTCTAATTACTGGTAGATGTTACAGTTGCTTGAAGAGGTTGAATACTACACATGTCAGAAACCATAGATACAGGTGATTTTTCCTTAGACTTTACTTCAGATGGGGGATTTCACTCACCAACGTGTAGTCACAGTAAGGGTAAATGCAGGAGTAAAATTAACCTTATTCACAATATTTATGGATCCACCTTGGCTTCGTTTAATTACCTGAATTATTCAATGTCGTATCAATATCCTTCACATGCCAGGTAAGGTTGCACTGATTGCCATAGTAAACAATCTTGTTCATCAGGTGAAAACTAAAAGAAGAGCTAAATTTAGCGCTCTTGGGGCAGACAGTCAAAACCTCAGGCAGGCACTTCTTTTTTAAGCAGCTGAATACAATTATCTCGAAGCAGCGCTTGGGATCTGCAGTTCTACGGACAAACCCGGCTTGTGACACAGGAAATTAAAAAAAGTTAACAACAGCCTTTGAATATGAAATGAAAGCCCTTACACAATTTGAGCAATTGATAGGAATCTTTTTGAGCAGGACAAGGAGTCACCCCCCCTCCCACGTGCATTAATTATGCATTTGGAGCTTATTTATTATGCATGAAGAATGACGGAGGTAGATAAAGCCCTCGCATGCTGTTCACTGTCGCTATGCATCTTCAAGTACAGAGCATCCTTGGCAACTGTGAAAGGAGGGAGAGGAGTGTCCTAGCTCCCAGCAGTGTAGACAGGGACAATGGGTTGCTTGGGCTGAACCACCATCCCTTATGTCCACCACAGCCTCTCAGACCTTACAGGTCATCCCTGGGGCTTAAGAAATAAGCCATCCCTCTCTATTTCCATGTCCTGGACCTGAAACTTTAACCAAGCAGAAAACTCTGGATTTAGTACCGAGGCTTACATGGAGCAAAGCACACACTATCCATGATAAGAGGTGATAAGTTCATTTACAAGAGGGAAGGGTGAAAGAGCAACAACACAGAGCAGTCTGTGGAAACAGTGCTTAAACAATGCTTTCCTAAACCTGCCTTTACAAACCTAAGCATGGGTCTCCAAATACTAGGACAGGCTCCAAAGTTTGATACTGAGAGTAACAAGACAAAAGCAAGATGGGGATGAAGATGAACAAAACCAGACAGGCAGCTGTAGCTTCCTGATAATTCAGCACCGTTTGCACATCTGGGGTTAATCCCGAAGTGTTTACTTCTCTCTCTCTCTCTCTCTCTGTCTCTCTCTCTCTCTCTCTCACACACACACACACATCACACAATCTACTTTTGGGAATATTGTATGTAACAACAGCAGGTAAGCAAATTAATAAGGACAAAAGATGAGTTATCCCTTGAATTGGCTCCTGGTGAAGATTGCTTGAGCAAATGGTTATGTTTTCCTTCAAGGTCACTTTAGCTGAAATTCCAGGTTACAAAATGGTTAAAGAGAGGTGGACACCAAACTTGGGGATAAAATAGGTTTAAATTTAATTAAACACTACAACAGTATAACTATACATGTTAGGATTGGTGTGGAGGACAGAGCCCAATATGGATGTTCAGAGCAATTAAGTGAGCATATCTATGTTCATGCTTATGTAAACCCCAATCATAAGCACAGGTTAAGGATGCCTCTCAGATTCTAAGCATTTTAATTTCTTCCCAGAATTATTTCAGTCCATAGTACTGGATACTGGATTGTGACCTTCGAAACCACCAGTCCACTGAGCATCTTCCTTAGCCAGAAAGTGGCATTTTAACACTTCATTAAAGCCTTCCACCACAGTTAAAAGTTTGCTTTTGTACATCATTAAGCCCTTCTCTAAGAAATAAAGGTTCCCCCCCCACCATTGAAACCCTAGGATCCTTTGTTCTAGATCTAACATCTCTGATGAGACAAGATATCACTTTGATTCAAACAAATCAGATGTAGATTGGAGAAACTGAAGAGCCATTATAATTGTTTCCAGACGAAGTTTTTAAGTGACCCCCATTTTGGTTTTATATACTGGATGGTTTCTGATCAGCTAATTAGACTGTATTACAAGCAGTAACAGCTAGTAGAAATCATAGAAAAAAGTAATGAAAAGGAGTAGGGAGTTGTACTTCCGCTGCCATAATTAATCTTCTTTGGGGAAAGACAAAGATCAAATAGTGCATTTTTAAAGGTCTGTTCACTTGACTTTCTGCCTTTTTATAGGAGATATAATCAGGTTACAGGGGAGAAAGTGACCTTTTAAATCTCAGGCATGCAGATTAGAGAGTAGCAGATTAGAGTTGTTTTGATATAACACTAAATATTTAAAGGGGTGGGGGAATACCACTGCATAGAAAAGGGAAAAATCAATTTTGGAAAGTATTATTCTTTTTCCTCACCCACTCCCTCCTCCTAGTCAGAAACAAAGGAGATGAAAAATTATAAGCAGGCAAGTCAAATGGCAACTATAACAGGAAATTATAGAGAGGGAAAGTTTCTACTTCTGACTTTTTAAAATCGGCGACATTAGCAATAGCACTCCCAATCCTCAGTTGACTCCCTTTTTCTGCTTAAATCCTAGATTTCCCTCTGTGAAATGACAAGCCTTCTTCCCCCTCTAATAAATATGACTAGTGATAGGGGAGACATTTGTTTGTTTCACATTTTAATACAAGCCAACCAAATTTGCACTTCTTGTAGTAACATGTGAACCACAACACAATTATCCTTTGCCAAATTTTGCAATGCAGTTCTCTGGTCATAAAATGAATACAAATATGTGTATGTTAAGGAAACTTGCATACAAAAAGTCATATCTTACCAAACTCCCTGTCTTCTTTAGTCAGAAAAATAAGTGGCAGATGTACAAGGATTTTGTTCCTATTCGTAAATGTGCATTTGTGCCAATGAACCCTTACATTAATGTGACCTTCATAGAACAGGCAAAGAAATATCATTCTCACACTAGTATATTTCTACCTGTAGTATATGTTGAGCAAGTTTCCCACCCAGCAAACTTCCTCTATTTTAAATGTGAGGTGGGAAAATAACAAAGCTTCACTTGATGCAAAGCAACTGGATAATTCCAGTTGGATAATTCAAACTGTGATTAATTTGAGAGGATTATACCCCTGGAAGTATGAGAAATGACATCAATCCCCTCCAGGTATTACCAAAAAAAAAAGTCCTACCTAGTAATTACATCGTATATTTTCATGTTTTTCAGTGCTCATCACCGCACGACTGGAAAAGGGGAAAAGCAGGAGTTGGAAATATAGTATTTCATTACTTCATTCAGGAGTACTAATCATATGGATGAACAATAGGTTCAAATGAACCAATTACCAAAGGACCTGAGAGGTAGACACAGTTTTCCATTCTCATAATGGCTTGGTCATTGGGAGCTAGTTAGCAAAACTATAACAGACTTCACAAAAGGGTATTTTGGAAATCACCACTGTGCTAATAAAGATGATCCAACTTGAAAAAACAAGGCACAATGACCTTATAACCAAAAACCTGGCTCTGCTCTCATTATAAAAACAACCTTGGAACTAATCATGTCAAAGTTTGCAAAGACTCCCCGCTATGGAAAGCTTATTTACATAAAATAATAACAATATTGAATATCAAAGTACTATTCCAGACAAGATAATATGAAATTCTAATCTTCTATCTTTGTTGTATAAATAATTCTAAATAAAGGCCATCCACATGGCCCTCAATGCATTTTCTGTTTCAGCATATTAATGGTAGCAAGCAGTCCACTGATATCAGCTGAGCTACCCAACTAGTTGATAGATGTGGCTCAAACCATTGCTCCTTAAAATACTACTGGCATGAAATGTAAAATGTACCCAGTTGAGGATGTTGTTTCATATATTGTCCAATACATGAACTATCTGTGTCCCTGTAATCAATTTAAACCCAAGCATTTTCAATATTTTAATATAGACACTTCTCAGTTCAGATTGAGACATTTCTGGGTCACATGAGCATAATCCACAATCCATAATTTCTTTTTTTTTTAATAAGTTTTTATTTTTCCAATACTTAAACATACAACCATTACAATTAAAAAACAACAACAACATTACTACATAAATGTTAAGTACATTAATATCGTATATTCTCACTTTAACTATTTAACATAATCATACCTAACGTAAAAGTGAACCCCCCCACCTCGGGATCTTACTCCTGTTTCCAAAATCTCATACATTCTTCTGCTGGTGGTTTCCCACTTCCCTTAAAAAACACAAATATTAGGAACTGTTTCCAGATTCCTTCAAAAACAATCCATAATTTCTCACGCAAAGGTGATAAAGTATATTTTCCCCACCATTTCTAGACTTGCTGGTTCCAACAAAAACAAAACAGATTATTAGACATTATTAGAAATATTACTACTACAAATATTTACTTCTACTACTACTACTACTAACAACAACAACAACGACTTCAGAAACTTAATGTTGAATGCTCAAGCAGACCTGAAGGCTCTGATAATAATACTCTATCACAGTCTGTTGTAGTCGACATTGGATGCAAAACAAGCTATTTGACACACAGAGAGTTTGACAAAGGAAAAATGAAGGCTCATAAATGTAGGATTCATCTCTCAAGGTAAACCTTTGTACAATCTACAGTAAACATGTTTTCAAAGTCTTGTTGCACTGGTGAATCACTCCAAAGGCTCCAGTACCTATATCAGAACAGATTTGAACTGTATAACATGATTGTCAAAAGAATTTATTTATCTATTTATTTATTTATTATTTATTTATTGCATTTCTATACCGCCCAATAGCTGAAGCTCTCTGGGCGATTTACAAAATTAAGACAATTCAAGGATGAAACCACAGTATAAAACCATAATATAAAATACAATATAAAAGCACAACCAAGATAAAAACAGCAGTAATGCAAAAATACAAATTTAAAATACAAATTTAAAACATCAAGTTCAAATTAATTTATAGACTGTTGAAATACTGGGAGAATAAAAAGGTCTTCACCTGGCATCTAAAAGAATATAATGTAGGTGCCAAGTGAACCTCCTTAGGGACCTCATTCCACAGCTGGGGTGCCACAGCAGAAAAGGCCATCCTCCTGGTAGCCACCTGCCTTACTCCCTTTGGCAGGGGCTCATGGTGAAGAACCCCTGAGGATGACCTTAGGGTCCGGGCAGGTACATACGGGAGGAGGCTTTCCTTCAGATAGCCTGGGCCCAAGCCATTTAGGGCTTTAAATGTTAATACCAGCACTTTGAATCAGGCCCGGACCTGGACTGGCAGCCAATGAAGCTGGAAAAAGACTGGCGTGATGTGGTCTCATTGGCCAGTCCCTGTTAGTAACCGTGCTGCCCTGTGGGGCACATTTACATATGTGCCTAAGCGTAGAACTTTACCCCCCAAAAAGGCATGAATTTTTAAAATAAATTTGTGAGGTCAGTACTATTTTGGTGAGATGCCTAGATGCCATTAGCTGTGAGTCCTATAAGACTTGAGTCTCTGTTCTTCTTTATGGTACATTTCCACCTATCCTGGGAGGGCAGAGCCCTGACTGCCTCCAGCCACAAAAGCTGCTGCTGCTGCTGCTGTTGTGGTGGTGGAATGCTGGGGAGTGTAGGACTTCTTTATGTCTAATCATGCACTGTAAGGGAAGAACTGCTGGAACTGGACAACTAATTGAGAGATCCAGACCAATGCTTGGATAAGGGACCTGGCTAAAACAGGCTAGTTTGCATAACTGGATACAGTTATCCCTGATTGCTTTTTATTACCCTATCACTCATATTAGTTTTTGGGGTTTTTTTTTTGCTTGTGTTGTGTGTGAGTGTCCATTCAATTTTTTTCCTATCCACATTTTTTTCAATAAAATTTAAACCTTTTTATTTGAAACCTTGTGGTCTCTTTTTTTTTCCTGGGTTACTCATCCTGCATCTAATAACTAAATGCCACACAAACCAAAGTAGATACCCAAGACTAGGGATGGATGGACCACCCCATGTCCACGCTGTGCACCAAACCACTGCCACTTAACCAACTCCAGCAAGCAGGGTGAATCGCAGGGTGGACCACGGGAATTTGCTCCCTCAGTGAGTCACCATTTCTGTAGGCATTCATGCCTGTAACGTTGCATGCATTGCCTCTTTAAGGCAACCATTTACACAAATGGGATATTTACGTACAATAACAACACACACACACATTTCTGCAGAACATGGCAGCTCGACAAGGGAAAGGGTTACTTCATTATGTCTCATTCAAGTGTAGGGAGCTGGAGACCACCAGGGAGATGATTATCCAGAAAGACAGGGCACATGTGGCAAAACGAGAAGCTGTTTTTTATTTAGGTTTAGATGACATGTATTGCTGGGATTAGCTGTAGGGATGGTGGAGCTTTATGATAATTGAGTTTTATTCCTGGGCTGGGGTTCTGAGAGGGTTTTGCCATTTAAAGGGGAGGGAAAGGCAGTTAGTACAGTTGGAAGTTGAAGTGGGAATTGGGCTGAAAGCTGAGGGTTAGATATCTTGGTCTGTGCTAGGTTTTATCATTGTTACTTGGTTTTGGAAGAACATGGACTGTTACTTTTACTTTAGATGAACTTTTTTTTTTATCCAGTATGGCTTAGTAGAGGTCAATGCCCAGGTGAACTGGAGCAAGCAGTTTTAATAGCAGCAACATATGCCCTGATATACTTGAATGTAAAGACTAATGGAAGAGAAATACCTCAAGTGGTGACAGTGGACAGTGGTAATTCTAGAGAGGCTGCAGACCACCAGAGAAATTATTGCACAATGAAAGACAGCACACACACACACACCTCAGCTACCTTTCAGTAGACTGAGGAATTCTGTGTGCATCAAGTGCCCTGCTGTCCCACAGTTCAGAAAACATGCTAGATCTGTTTATATGAGACACTATCTTCTAGGAACCTCTGCTTAAATTAAATATGTCCAGAAACCATATTGAGAAGATCTTGCATGCAGTATCAAAAACATAATGATGAACTATGGCAATGCAAACTTCCTGTAACAGTATAGATGTAAGGGGCTTTCACATACAGCCAGAGCGGGGAACCTATGCCCCTCCAGCTGTTTTTAGCATCCAAACCCCTTTCAGCCCCAGCCAGCATGGCTAATGGCCAGGGCTGATGGGAGTTGTAGTCTAACCTTGGTGTGTGGGTTGAATGTACTTGTATATCTTCTTATAGAGAACTACCTTTGCTAACAGTTGTCATCCTTGAATCATTGCTGGTCTTCATCTTGTTATTCATCTTCCTCCCTGGCTTCTTCCCCTTCTCAGTACTCATCCTGCTCAACAGAAGAATTCTGAGAAGCCAGGAAGCTTTCTAAACCCATATCTTTCTAAACCCATAACTCAGAAACTATAATTTAACTCACCCTGGTTTTCTTGTATTCTGAGACTTGTGTGGCAGGAACATCTATTACACACTTAAAGTAAACCTTCCTTCCCTTATATATCTTTCCAAGAAACTCACATTTGTGGATATGCTAATGAAAAGTACCATCTACTCTTCTCAGAACAAGGAAACAAGATGTTGTTTTTGATCTCTTAATATCTTCCGTATGCTTCTGTGAAGACAATGTGGTGGTCTCGAGTGATTAGAATCTGTAAATCAGATTCCTGGAAACCTACAGCGCAAGTCCAAGTGAGACTAGTTTCCCCTCCTTTGTTCACAGGGAAACAGCCTAAGCTCTTTGAAATGCATGACTTGTGGGTCTTTTGGATGAAATTATACATGGTTATTATTGTGACATTTACGTATAGAAATGTTGCCTGATGTCTATGCAGCTGCTATATTTGTATCACGTTTCTGTAGTGATGTCAACCACAACTTTAGAGAATTCTATATTCCTTTGATAAAGTAAGGTCTACTATGGGTACAGAAAGCAAAATCATGCTTTGAGTTGTTATATATTTTTATTCTGAAGTCTACTCATATTGTCGATCCTTCATGTTGTGATTATTGTGAATTATGATATAGTGTGTATACACCCCCCATTCTAACCTAATGCATATATAAATATGAACAACTTATTATTAAACACCAGTAAATTATTAATGATCATAACATGTTGTATCTATTGCTTTTCTTACAGTCACAGAAGGCTCATTGATCCAGCAAAGGTTTTTGCAGATGCACAGCGGGGAGGGGGGAGGTGATTTTTGCAAACACCTCTTTGTCCTGAAGTCCATGGGCTACCTCTGATGCTGTTTCAGAAGGCCCAGGGGGCTGCAGAGGGATACAGAAATCAGCATCAATCATCTCCTTCTCCCTTGTGTTAACAGAAGCCTCTGCTGGATCAAATACCCTCCTGTGAATGGAAGGAGAGCTTTAGATACCACCCAATGTCTCTTTCCACATCTAAGGAGGCATTTAATTTGCTTTCTTGTTAGTTATAAACCTCTTGCATGCAGACTTCGTTTAATTTATGCTTATTTTCTTTAGCTTTGATTGAACCTCTAAACTATATTTTCCAGAAAACAATATATATTGTTTTCAATATACACAGTATTTCAAGGCTGTTCCTACTTGATGTTGTTGGGGACAATCCAATGACTCCAAACTGCATGAACAGCCAGTGAAGTCCTTTATTTGCATCAGCCACAGGCCTTAGCATGGCCAAACTGCATGTTGAACTCCACACACATCATGAGCTGACAGAATCCTTCTTATGCTCTATGTGCAACTCCAGTGAAGTCCCAGTGGCTTCTTGGAAGTCACTACATGTGTAGGACTTCCAAACAATCCTACATATTATAAGGCATGCATTGAGCTGCTTCTGATATAATAAGTGGGGAATTGTATGCTCATTAAAATTTCTGTATGCATAAATGGCCTCTGATTCTCGCTGAATGTAAACAAATTACTAAAACTTTAGGAGAGCACACCAAATACTCATAAAGTTATACGAATTCTCTTCATATTTAGTAAGATTGAAAAACCAAATAAAATACAGATCATTACATTCAACACCTAGGCCACGTTCCCCATCTTTAACAAGGTAATGTGGAAACACCAGTTGGATCCAATGTTGTCCTTGCACTGGCAGCCCAGGGCTGTTGGTGGTGATGGCACACCCATGACCTCTACCACTGGTGGCTGCGATGTAGCACTTCTGGAGACAAAATGAGCAAAAAATGGCATTTCTGGAAGGGGCTGAATTGGATTCCCAGGAGGTCTGGATTTGGCCCCAGGGCCTGAGGTTCCCCACCTTGATGTAACAGCTACCCCAGGCCCATTTAACTTTTTTAAAATATATATATATATATATATATATATATATATATATATATATATATATAGCTTCCCCTCACTCATGCCATTTCACATTTGAAACGATGGGGAGAATGAAACTCCCCCTTGTGTCAAACACAGTTTGCTGTACAACAAGGAGGGGCTGCTGTTTGTTAAAAACAAGTTTAACATTCCCTTGGCCTCAGGAAACTAGTTCCTGATTTTCTAGGTTCTGGCTGAAGTCTCAAATACTGCACAGATACTCCAGTGGTTTCAATAAAGTTTTTTACAGCATATAAACAGGTGGGAATTTAGACTAATGTTCCTCTGAAAGCCTACTTAATTAATGCATTTGAAATAAAAAATAAATAGAAATAAGAGAACTGTACATTGCAGTTACTACTCACAACATTTACAATGATTGTCAGCTATGAGGAGACTATAAAGAAGCTTACAGCTCTATAAGAACACAAAGCAATTACATTAAAATTGTGCATAAAATGTCTTCTTGCATGAGAGTATTTTAAAAGGCAACGAGACTGCTTTTTTCTTTGTTTGTTTTGTTTCTAGAATAACATTAAGCATCTCCCCCGCCCTTTACACATATTCACAGAGTGCTTTTTATATCTTCAGGTAAATTTGATATATAATTAGCTTAGCATGCAATTCTATACACACTTTTCTGGGAGTAAGTCCCATTGAATTAAATCAGACTTTCTTCTGAGTTGACATGCATAGGATTACAATTTTGTCAGATTTATGTCTCAATGCGTTCAGTGGGGGTGACTCCTAGCTAAGTGTACCCAAGACTGCAGCCTAGTTACACTTTTGAGGCGGCATTCCTAAACATACCTTCCTGAAAGTAAGTCCTATTGAACTCAATGAGACTTACTATTGCACAGTTATCTATAGCTTTGCACTGTCAATACTCTTAGGAAGCAATTCTATATATGTTTAAATACAAAGAAAAGTCCCATAAAAGTTCCCTTGCTGTCTGGGGAACTCTGAGAGTTATAGGACTTTTTTCTTCTTCTGTGTATAAATGCCTAAGATTGTGGGCCTTGCTAGAACTGTCGGGATAAGCCGGCAAGGAGGCGGGGTGACGGCGCGCTGACGTTAGCGTGCGCCGCCCCAGCTTCCAGGCGCGGGACGCTCAGGGACTTCGGGATCCCTGCAGCGTCCGCCATTTTTTTAAAAAAAAAGTTTAAAGGGGCCACGTGCGGCCCGAAGACTCCGGACCAGGTAAGTCCATTTTTTAAAAAAAAATGAAGACCCCCCTCCCTGTCCCCAGCCTTGCCCTGGCAGCGCCGCTCACTTGGCTGTTTGGGCGGCGGCGCCCGGTGCTTGCCCGGGCAATGCAGGGGGCCCCCATGCCAGGCCTTGCCCTGGCAGTGCCGCTCGCCTGTCTGTTTGGGCGGCGGCGCCCGGCGCTCTCTCTCTCACCCGCCCTCCCCCCTTGCCATCCCCGATGCCTGCTCTCCCCCCCCCGTCCTGCTGGGTCTGGCCTTCCCCCTACCCCTCTCTTTCCCCTCCACCCGGGCCGATGGGCACAGCGCTCGTATGAGTGCTGTGCCAGGTCCGTGGCTTTTCGCGGCTACTTGCGAGTAAGCGAGTAGACGCAAAAAGCCACGGATCTTCCTAGACTTTTCGCAGCCCCGGCCTGAGGCTGGGGCTCCGAAAAAGGTGCGCCATAAGCGACTTTGCTTATGGCGCATTAGAGGAGGCCTCAGTGCGGCCTGGGCTCGGATTCCCCTGTGCGTCATCTGGACGCACAGCAGGGAAACCAAGTCTCAAAGCGCGCTAAGGCCTCGTCTAGCAAGGCCCTGTGTCCTTATTCTTCGCTGTTCTTCTGACAGAGACAAAGCTTCCCAAAATGATTGCCAATGATATTTCAGTGACATCGGATATACAGTTAGCATTGTTCATGTGGCATCATATTTTCCCCTTAGTAATCTCAGCCAAGAGTATTTTAGTGCTTCTGAATCGTTGACATGTTGTTAAAAATAGTGACTTTTGTTCTGCTGGCTGCTACATATTCCTCCTATCTGATTCTACTCCCAAATATACTTACTAAATGACCTTCTCACTAAAGCAAACCTCCCCCACCCGTCCACATGCACAATTTCTTGTGTCTTACCAATAGCAACACAGCCATCCTGCAGCTGACTGGCTGAAGAGAATCAATCTCCAGAAGCCAGTATGCATTTTTTAATCAGATATGGAATATGCTGTTCTTTTGTTATTCAAATATCATATTCTTATTAGGCATTTTTGGCAAGACGCTGTTCATCTTTAAGTCCAAATCTGTAAAATGAAACCCATAACTACGTTTTTGACTAAACTTGCAAGAAGAAATTTGGTTTAAATTGCAAAGCACTTCTATGCAAATAGCTACATGCCAAGGTACCTTGAACCACCACATAAGCACTCAAGACGGGATGCAGGCCTGGCATTGGAGTAGGCATGGTTGTGCTCCTGCTGAGGGCCTACACCCCAGCAAAAGACCACTGACGAGAGCCCCCTACAGTTGCTCCTCTTCTTCACCATTGCTACTGGCTGGTTCACTTGCTTCTCTCTCTGGCCTAGACAGTGGTGGTGGTAAGAAGGACAAGCAGTAGATGCCGCTGCCTACTTCGTTGGCTGTCTACCTGTGAAAGAAGCAAATTGTAGAAATGATAGAAAGAGAAGGATGAGCAATAGCAGATGACAGTGGCAATGGGAAGGAAGACCAGGGGCATGTCTACACACCATGCAGTTATCCCAGGATCAGCTCAGGAGCACCCTGTGCATCCCTATGATGCACAGGAATTTCCCAGGGGCAAACAGAGATGGGCAGTGACTTTCCCTGGGATAACTGAGACTTCAGTTATAACAATTTTTCCCATGATCTCAGGAAGATCCCGAGCTCCATGGGGGTCCCAGCTTCTTCCTTCCTCCTTCAGTTTTCAAAACAGGCATGGGGTTGTTCAGGGGGGCTCTGTACTCCTCCAAAAAATTAAACAATCAAGAGAAGCAGTTAAGAAGCTAATGCTTTCAAATGGCAATTTTTGAGGTAAAATTTCACATTCAGAATTTGAGAGACAGTAAGGTGCAGTGGTTAGAGTATTGGACTGGGACTCAGGAGCCCTGGTGTCCAGTCCCTACTGGGCCATGGATCTCACTGGGTGCCTTCCGGCTGGTCTGAGCCTAACCTCCTCACAGGGTTGTTGTGAGGATTAAATGGAGAAGTGTATGCTGCCTTAGGCTCCTTGGAGGAAAGGCAGGATATAAATGTAACAAATGAATAAATAAATTTAATACATTACATTCCAGTTTTGATGGAAATTTTAGCAAAGTTGAAATTGTAAGAAGCCAGAGTGAGGAAATACTCTTCTTCAATAATGTAGAGAAGAAATGTAAATACCTAAGTTTCCATTGTATTACACTGCAATGATTCTGGATCTTGTTTAGATGTTTTAAAGTAAGCTTTGGATTTGAATGTTTGATATTGAGACATTTAGAAAAATATCCATGGAAAATTAACGTGAATGTCCATCAGCATGTTTTTCCCCTGAATGAATTTGTCTGAGGAATGAGTTACGTGCTCCACTAAAACCAATGAAGCCTTTTATTGTCCTCTTGTGGTGAAATAAATTCAGTCGGCAATCGCTAGGTGGTGCTATCATTTGATATTGCAGTCAAGGCTGTGATGGTGATCCCTCTTGTTCAGTGATGCTTCCTCCTGGTGTGCTTCTGTGATGAAGATTATGTTGTACAGGGCATACTTGGGCATATATCCATAAAAAGACATACAGATCCATAAGGAATTGGGATTAAAAACTGGGATTATTTAGGGGCTTTTCTATATAGGACTCTGTGAATTCCTCATAGTATCTCAGCAAGCCTTCAGTCTATTTTTTCATCCACTTTGATATGATGGTCACGGAGACTTTATCATTGACATCTTGAACACACAAAAAAGTACCTATGACAACTAATGAAAAAGTTAAGTGACTATTTTGTGATATAAATTAACTAGGGATCATATTTAACTTCTCAGCTTTAGTCATTTGTGCTAAAAGTTGGACCTAAGCCAGTAACTCAGCAGGAGAAAAGTAATAGTTATGCACCAAGCAACCATGGGTTCCATATATGATATTTTGAAGAGTGACAGAAATAATGAATATAATTAAAGCAGCATGAAGCCAAGGCAAAGATAATTAATGTGCAACCTAGAAGGTTCTACGAAGTCTCTACCATGACAAAACTTTTGCTTAAGGAGTTCAGCATAATTTGAACTAATTATTTTCCCTTCCCATCAAAGAAAGAAAATGATTTTGGGGGGTTAGGGTTTTCAGTTAATGCTGATCTTTTAGAGGACAAAACTTGGATTTTTAATAAAAGCTAAAGAGGAATTATTACAGTCATTCACTGCAAATGAGGAATCAGGTCTGATCAATCTGGTGGTCCTGTCAAGTTAGTCATAACAGATTTAAATTACAACACCAGGAGGCTGACTAAATGCTTGGAAAGTCCAGTGGTGGGTGCATGGTGGTGTGGCGTTGATTGTAATTTTGGTCACTATACACTATGGTTATAAAAATATGATGGTTTTTAACTGTTCTGTGCCTCCATACCAGTGTAAAGGCAGCTGGGTATACCAAAAATCCACTCCATATGCGCTTTTCTGACCTTTTGCTCTTTCAGTTATTTGTGTTACTATACATAATGGTTCTCCCATTTATTACACCTTACAACCTGATCTTACTACAGTTTTGAAAATGTGATATTACATGGGCTTTGCAGCATGCTGGACACATCATTATGAATGTTTAGGCTCAGGGTGTCAATAAATTTTGAAATTATATTTTCATCCCACAAGAGGCTTCCAACTATAGATTTAATTATGACAAACTCCAGACCTCCCTAAAGTTAACCTCTATGCTCTCCTTTAAAATATCGTTTAGATACCAATCCTATGGTCCCGGAAGACTGTCCCAGGGACCATAGGATTTATCAGAGTCCCCCTCCTGAAGCCGGGAATACCCCTATGACCTCGGCAGGGGGATTACAGGATCCAGTCCCCCTCCCCCAGCTGCCACAGAAAGAATCATGCTGGCTGTTTTTCAAGGTCACAAAAGCGACCTTGGAAGACTTCATAGAGGTAAAAAAAAAGGGGTGTTTTGGTGGGAGGGGAGAGAAAAGGCAAAGATATGAGAAATCCTATGGGCTCTCCAATGCTGGAACCACCCCACCAGCACGCCTCAGCTAGATGGGCTCAGACGCCTGCCTAGAGGGGGAAATAAAAGGAGAATGGACATGCAAAAATTGCTTCCATCACTCCTCCAAGCCTGCTGGCAGAGGCCAGCAGAGCCCTGAGTACTTGGAAGCTTTGAAGATCAGAGGTGTCTGTCTAGCAGGCTGCAATAACATAGGATTGCACCTTTCCAGTACAATCCAATGCACATCTATGCAGAAGGAAGGCCTGCTGAGTTCATTGGGACTTACTCCTAGGTAAGTGTGGATAGGGTTACAGTCTTAGATTTTAATGGAGTTTGGAACTGAACCAATTCACCACCAGTTCAATTGCAAAGTACCACCAGTTGTTGTTTTTAAACAGAGTAGATAATACTGGGATAGCTGGACTGATGGCCTAACTCAGCATGAGGCATCTTCGTATATATAATAGGGATGGGTGAGAAATCTATTTCAGTTAATTTTTGATGAGAATTTATCCAATTTGCACCTCCCAGAAGTGAACACAGACAAAACTACAATCTGCAGACTGTATTTGCGTTTCTGAGCTTACAATTAGATTTGCATAATAAAAATGTGTTACCAAAAATGTGTATACTTGAAAATCTGCATCAAAATATATGCACATTGTTAAAATGTGCACAAATTAAACTAGCCAATGGAAGAGAAATTTGTGCTTTTAAAAAATGGGCACAAAGTGGGAAAATGTGTATGAAAATTCATGCAAAAATAAAATAAAACTGAATGAAGTGGGCAAACCAATATATGGGTGCAGGTTGAAACAAACTTTGAGGTGGAAATCAGAGAACTTTGATTGGCTCAAGTTTTGCTGTTTTGTATTTATTTCTCTCTCCATATATCCTATTTGGGAGTTGCTATGGGTAGTGATGGGAAGGTACTCATATGGACAGAAATTTTCAAATTTTCAGACCTACCTTTTATTCCATGATGGAGGAGGGAAGATCCCGCAATATGATTATTGCGAGATCCCTCCTCCATTTACACGTGAGACACGACAATCTCAGGAGGAAAGGCGTTGCACCTGCCATTTTTTTTAAAGCAACAGGAGCACACAAGCGCTCGAGTCCCCAAATGGTAAGTTTTTAAAAATAATAATTTAATTTCCCTGCTCCCCCCTACCCCCGATGGGCACAGCACTCCTGAGGAGTGCTGCACCCCATGTACGGCTCCTGGCTCCGCGTGAGGAATTGCGCGGAGCCGAGTCAACCTGCGGCAATGGGACACATGTTCCACGGTCTCAGGCTCAGCCCAAGACCACAGAAAAACTGGGCCCAAAGTGTAGGGCTCTATCCCGGAGCAAGGGAGGGATGATCCCTTCCTGATCCCGGTATCCCCTGTGCATCATGTGGACGCACAGGGACGAGCCTGGGGTTCACCCTGGGATAAAACCCCATATAGCTAATGTTATGGTTTAGCCAACATGGAAGCAACTGTTAGTGCTGATGAATCTACACTGGTAGGAAGAGAACTGAAGGTCATCAAAGAATGTTGAAATCAGGAATGGATGAATTCATAGGGTTGTCATGAGTGTCCAACTGGGTCGGTGAAGGAAGTAGACCCCCTACATCTGGCCCTCACGGATCCAATCAGATGCCCCAGCAATAACCATGGACCACTGCAGAGTGCTCGTGAGGCCTCAGCAAGCACTCAGCACCTCCCTGCAGCCACTGCTGAAATGCCACCATTGGCATGAAGGGGCGAAGTGTGCAATTGCCGGAGGCTCTGGAAATTGCATGTTTCCCCCTTTCATGCCAATGGTGGCTGCCATTAGCATGGAAGGGTTAAATGTGCAATTTCAGGAGCTTTGAGAAATCGCGCATTCCCCCCTCTCCATGCCAATGGGGGCCTTAAAGGCCGTATTAATGCCAGGGTTAAGGTTTAAATGTGGTCAATGAAAAGAGAGAGCGATAGGTGGGTTCAAAAGTACATTTTTGTGAACCGCCCAGAGAGCTTTGGCTATTGGGCGGTATAAAAATGTAATAAATAAAATAAAATAAATAAATAAATAAATAAATAAATAAATACAGAAGGCTGAGTTATATGATCATTTTGAAAATACACATATTTGTCAAGGGCATTACAAAGGGAGTCAGTCTTCGGATGAGAAATAATTTGTATTCTCTATGCTCTAAATATTCATAAGTATGTGTTTCTGAACATACTCCTTTATGACAAAGCGCATTCATTTATTACACACCAAAGACCAGATTCATCTGATAATGAGCAATTTGGTGTAATTTCAAATATAGCAAATGGAATATTACTGCTATTAGTAATTAATAAAGGGGAACAGTTTAGTTCCTTTCAGAATTATGCATCCTTCTTTATTAATCTAATGCAGAGTTCTTAGCATATTGTTTTAACATGCACCCGGTCTACTCAGCTTTAATAATCCCTATAAAATATTGCTTATGCCTGACATTGGGATGTTCCTATCACAAGTGATTTGCAATAAATTTAGTGCAAGTAGCATCAATTGTTTTCAGGTAAGATGCACAAACTGATACATGAAGGGCAATATATCTCCAGACTGCAGCAATGTACAACCAAGACTTCACAAATGAAGACCTTGGGCCAAAGGTACAAGTGTACATTGGCACTGTGGTATTGAATAGTTGATAAATCAGGCTGGATCAATCCGGTCTCATAATGCCTTGAAAGGATCCGTCTATTATCAATCTAATTTAGAGTAGCCAATTTTATCTAATCATGTATTTATTGCAATGCTTGGAACAATTTCCAGAGTTCCTATTTAAGCTTTACATTTCACAGTTCTTCAACTGTTAAAGAAACTGGAGGAGGGGAAAATTCCTTATCTTAAATACCTGTACACTTAAACATGCTTTAAAATGGTTATGAATACTCTCATTAACTTTATTGACATTTATTCTGCTGTAAATAGCTTTGGGAATCAGACAGGTATGGAATTATAGAACTGTAATCTTGGGAGTAACCTGATAATCATTGCTCGGAAGGCTACCTCCATTTCTGTAGCTCAGAGGTGGGCAACTTTTGATCTTCCCAATGCTTTGGCCTACACCTCACCATTGGTTCTTGCTGGCTACGGCTGATGGGAGTTGTAGGCCAAAATATCTGGAGAGTCATCAATTCTCCACCACTGCTACACATTAATGAACAGTAAATGACAAAGAGAGACACTTCTGTTATATTAGAAGGGGTAGTTGTAGATTGATTGATTGATTTTAGATTCACATCTTGAACTTATAACAGCTCCAAAATTCGTGCTTCTCTTATTGAATCCATTTTTTCAGACCTGTCTCTGTAACAGTATTCTAGAGCCTTCTTTACCTATCACTCTGGCAGAGACTGTTCCAGGAAGTTATCTACATCACATCATGTTGACTTAGTTCTCATTGAGGTGGTGAACCTGTGCCTGGACTGTATCACTTGAGACTGGAGGTTGAATCTCATGCCACTGAATGCTCTTCCACATAAAACTAGCATGTCAGAGAAGGTTAGGCTAGAATCTTTCATCCAAATCTACTTTTCCATTTAGGAAAGTTTTCTTTGGATGTGTATTCAGACATGTGAGATCCCGTCTTATTCTGAAAAGCCCAGACAAAGATTTACCACCAGTGAAAATTTGCCTCAGATGCAGCCGCAGGATGACCTTCAACAGAATTCACTCATACCCCAAATTATAAGCATGGATTACCCAGTCCCTAGGAATAGGGTTTTGTGTGTTTGGAGGGGGGCGGTATTACAAAGGTTGCAGAGGGAAGAAGGAGGCAGGAAAGTCCTTTCCCACTGACATGAATTCTGTTCCACACACAGAATTTTTTTTTAGGAACTAAGCTTCTGTGAAGGAAGACCAAAAATACACATTTCTTTGCATGGGAGGTTGGTTTTCAGGGATCAGTAAAGGATTAGCTTATATTTAATGTTTGATGTGTTATAAGCTGGAAATAAAGAAAGGCATTTGGAAGTATAGAAAATATTATTTGAATTAGAGTTGGACTTGTCTGCCAGTAACACTTGTCCCATATTTGATTTTTTAAAAAAAATCTCAAATTCTTTCCATCCCATTTATGAAGACATTGCAAAGAAGATTTCTTGAAAGTCAACAATACTAGTGGCTAAGGTGGGGGTGGCAGAAAGGTGGCATCTTTTGGCTGATTCTTTCCTTTACTGCCATGCCTAACAGTATATTCTGCTCAGCTGCTGAATCTGTAGGCAATAATTCAAAATAAATATAAAACACCAAATCTAGCCTCCGCATCTCAGATTTAGGTCTATCAAATGTTGTGTGGTCTGGTAGATTAATACCTCCATTCTTTCCTTAGGAATATTTAATCACCTGGCCTGATTAAATAATCAAAATGTTGCTATAAATTGTACTTTGTCTAACTTTCTCCTAGCTCCATGCATATTTTTTTGACTAAATGCACTGAAAGATGTGTCCTATGGCAATGCTATCAAGAATGATGCAGTAATACCTCACATATCATATTTCTAGACACAGGAAATTTGAAAGGGAACAAAATGGAGGTTGTATCATTTTGCTATCAGTGGTAAATATCAATTTCAGGCTTGCATATGCTGAACACGCAACATTTTAACCTGGTCGTATTCTAAATTTGCCACAAAAGCAGAAAACATCCATGCTAGATGGGGAGAAACAAAATTAATTATTTTAATATGTCAATTTCTAAGAAGACATTGCATGCATCCTCTTTCAATCTGTTCATCTATTTATCTCCTTTTTTCTGTTCAGATCACTTAGCAAGTCATCATCTATAACCTGACCTACCTCACAGGAATGTTATAAAGCCAGTGTGGTGTAGTGGCTAAAGTGTTGGACTGGGAGTCAGGGGATCTGGGTTCTAATCCCTACTTGGCCATGGAACCTCACTGGGTGACTTTGTGCCAGTCACAGCCTCTCAGCCCAACCTACCTCTCAGGGTTGTTGTTGTGAGAATAAAAATGGAGAGGAGGATTATGTATGTTGTCTTGGGTTCCTTGGAAGAAAAAAGACAGGATATAAATGTAATAAATAATAAATAAAGCTGAAATGAGATAAGTCTCTGCCCTGGGCTTCTTCTTGGAAGAGCGGGATTCAACTGTGAGAACTACATTAAAATACTTTCAACCATTAGTTATTAGTATTTCTATTATACATTATACCAGTTGTGAAATGTCCAAAATATGATTAGATGTCTTCATAAAGCATAGAAATGAAAAAAAGATAAAACAGCTGAAGTGTAGACATAAGAATGCAATTTGCGACATATTTTGAATTAAACACATTTTCAGTGGTAGTATTTAGAAGATCAAAAACAAACAAACAACAGCTATTTCCAAATGATGGAATTGTTCATTTGTACCAGAAAGGCCTGGGTTCAGTTCCCAACCCACTTCTCAGTCTCATGGGATGGCCTTTAACAGGTCACTAACCTTCAACCTTAGTAACTTCAGTGAGTGACTGAAATGGACCTGTTTTTCAGAGGTAAACTGACATTGGTATCTCATATATGAGTGTTCCCCCACTAGAGGAAGGGAGGACCAAAACTACAAATGTCTATAATAAACACAGTGAGAAAACCAGTATGTCCGAACCTGCGAGGCGGCAGGGTCTTGCTATTTACTGTTTTACTCTGTACAGCACCATGTACATTGATGGTGCTATATAAATAAATAAATAAATAAATAAATAAATAAATAAATAATAATAAGACACCCTTGGTCCACAACTCCCAAAGGTGGTGCTACCACTACTCAACGTTATTATCTCTTAGCTTGCTCATAAGGATGCTGGAGACATCTGCCATGGACCCGAATGAGGCCAGGTTCCTGAGAATCTGCAGCAGACCAGCTTTCCCTGCCAGTGAATTTTCTGGATTTTGTTGGGTGGGATTTGGGGGGGGGGCTTCCTCTGTAAACAGTGCCTGCAATTCCGGAAGATCCTCCAGGACCTCTAGGAAAAATCTGTTGAATGCCAAGAGGGCTGGATTTCCATGTGATGGACACCCCCACCCCACCCCCCACATGGAGCAGACGATGGGGGTTTCGCACATCTCTATTTATACATGTGGGAATACAGGCTTATGGCTTTTACATGTGGAAAATGACAGACTCAGTACCAAGCAGACCAGCACATACAAAGTAAGCGAATCAGATCTGATGTCAGCTGATGTCAGACCTGGTGGCCGAGCCCAGCAAGAGCTTGTGCCACATCCTCCTGCATGTCTTGACCATCTGATGGAGGGATCAGCTTTCACGCTGTAACCATGGTAATATATTTCATAAAAATAGCCTAACAATCTGTCCCATATCAGTATGACAGATTTCTTTAAACCATGCATTGACTTTTTCAGACATGACCTAAGCAGCACTTCCCTGTTGATCAAGACAGTTTATTATTCTGCTGAGTTACACTCCTACACAGTCTCAAACGTATCACTATCATTGGAATCTCCAAAAATAGACTTTGTTATATCATGAATAATAAATGATTCTATTTTTATTTATTTATTTGCATGTTTTGAAAAGCCAAAAAAAAGAAAGAAAGAAAGAAAGAAAGAAAGAGAAACCTTTATATTTAAAGGAGGCAAGAATAGAATGCAAATTTAACCTTGTAAATTGTGAAATACTCTGCAGTGGAGCAAAAGGTGTGAGTTCAACCTGGTACAATGTTACTTGAGGTGAATGATAAAATAGATAACTTCTTTATTTTCTGGGGCAGCATTTGTGAAGCAACGTACTTTTCAAAGTTTCCAATCCATACTGCACAGCAGTAGAAGACTAGTAATGAGATTTAATGAGCTGTCTCTTTATGGTGTGTGTGTGTGTGTGTGTGTGTGTGTGTGTGTGTGTGTGTGTGTAAGTATCAATCCTTTTGCAAATTGTACAAGGGTACAGAAAGAAATAGATCTTCCTACTTCTCATATTAATAGAAGCCCTATTCAGGTGTTCTGCACCAGAATACAGAGCAAACACACAATCAGAGATAGCACTCCAGCCTTAGCCTACTCCTTCATCACATTCATCACCCTCTACTTGTGGAGGGTGACTGTCTGAGGAGGTGAGTGTCCTGTATCCTTGGAGCATTTCCATGCAAGCCATGGAAAATCAGCATTATAGTTCACATGGAGAGCCTCTATGGATATAGGAGGCTCTCCACTTGATTTGATTCAGGGCTCAATCACACCAGTGTTTTATCACACTTTCGTCCTGCCTTGTTTATCATTTTGCCCCACGACCCTCCCATGACGTCGTCCCTGTCCTGCAATCATCTTGCTCTTCCCCTCCATTGTCTGTGTTTTTCTGGGGCAGGAAAAGCACACTATTTCTTCTCCATGTGGGATAAAACTGCCCTTCCATCCCCATGTATTGCCATCCTTGCACTATGTTTCAGAACATCCCTTCTTGTGGGCATGGCCATTGAAGGGTAGTCTTGCTGACAAAAGAGGAGGGTAGAGGCAGTTATCCTCCAGCATGCCGAGTCAGTCAAACAGACTTTTGCTGCTCCATCTCCACTCTCATTGCTCTATCATCCACTCATTTCAACTTCGCCCCTTTTTTTGCCAGCTGTAGGAGGTGCCCAGCTGATGAAACACTAAAGCACTTAACTTTAGAAAACAAAACCAGAGCAGGGGGTATGGAACCCACTTCCATCAGAATGTCCATCAACTGCAAGAACCAATGAACTAGAGGGGGAAGGAGAAGGGCGGGGTGGGGTGGCAATACCAGAAAGAGTGAGCTGGCATGGTGAAAAGGCAAACAAGGTAGCCTGCAAGTACGTGCATGCAAGTACGCATGCACATGAAAATGACCAGCACTTGACGCACTAATGAAATGGAGGTGGAAATTGAGGCACCATACCAGGAAAAAAAAGTAGGTGTGATGGAGCTCTCATAAAAAAACAAAAACGAAACCTTTTTTAAAAAAAAATTTATAGGAAGACACATTTCTTCTCTGGAAGGAGAAAAAACATTGCTATTTCTCTTGAGTTATTTTTGTTTTCCAATATGCCTTTCTGTAGGGTTTCACCAGTACTCCAGCATGGGGGAACAAAACCTGGGTGTGTGGAAAATAACTCTATGGTGAGGATTCTAGCCTCCATTCTCATCAATATTTTTCCATGTCAAACTATTTGCTATGCAGTAGACTCCAAGTAGTAACATAAAAATAGTGTCAAAGAACATTAGTCTTATGAAGCAGCCTATGTATCAGACCATCAGTCTATCTAATCCAGTATTGATTACTCTGACCACCTGTGGCTTTCCAGAATCCCGGCCAGAGGCCTTTGTGTCACTTGATCCCTTTAACTGGAGATGCTAAAATTTGAGACTGAGCTTCTGCATACAAAGCAGGTGCCCTACGAGTGAGCTTATTTGTCCTTTTTAATTGTTCTATTAATTGAAGCTAAGTCCAAGGAATTCTAAAAACCTTCTGTATGGTCCTGGGTGGTCTCCCATTCAGAGAGCTTAAAGACCAAATTGCATCATCATGAGCCTTCAGATCATTTGCTGGCTATTCAATGTGCGACCAGATCTACACCAAGCAGGATATAACATTTGAAAGTGGTTTCAAAACTGTATATGGGATGTATCCTGGGGTCCTACACCTGTCAATTATAAACTGTTATAAAGCAGTAGTGTAGATCCTGCCCAGTCTTCTGTGTTACCACTTCTCAGACCAAACCTAATAACTCTGTAGTCTGAATGCCCCATAAACATGTCCTGCAGCCTCTTTTATTGCTGCTTTGTTCGAATGTTTATTTTATTAATGCATCTAGCATTAGAGCTATGTACAAACAAAGTTTTGATTCTCTGCCACAAGCTTGTCAAGTCTCCTGGAAAGTTTCTCTGATAGCTTTCATTTTCCTTTCCCTTTCTTATTAACTTCCTCGGAAAAATGAGTTCTATCCTCTGAGCATCACCTTTTATTCTAGCTCATTCTAAATAGGAATTATCCAGTCTTTCATATCCCTGCAGTGCACATTTTAATGGTGTCTCTTTCCTTCCTCTCCTTTTCCCCAAGTTTCTTGAATTTGTGTAAATAAGAAAGTATTCAAGTAGAGAAAATATAGCCATCTGGAACATCATGGAAAGAAATAAAGCCTATTTATATTATATTTTACTCCTAGAGGGCATGCATTTCCTTATATTTTGAAGATTTGGTTGGGGAGAAAAGAGGGGGGGATTGTTTCTCTCCATGTTGTCCAGTATTTGATTAATATCCCAGAGTTTGCATAGGTGATAA
This sequence comes from Elgaria multicarinata webbii, assembly GCF_023053635.1. NCBI lineage: Eukaryota > Metazoa > Chordata > Lepidosauria > Squamata > Anguidae > Elgaria > Elgaria multicarinata. The sequence continues at coordinate 102,025,974 of NC_086174.1, forward strand.
ATGAGGTGGAGAAGGGAGCCCATATTGTTCTACCAATGAAATAGAAACCTACTGAGAACAGCAGGAAAATTAATCAAACTTTTTGGATAAAGGCAAGAGAATGCAAAGTGTGTTCCCCATCTGATGACAAAACAGAAAAGAGCCAAAGTAATTGCAATAACAATAAATGTAATGATTTAGAATGCTGTTGAGATGCTGGAAATAAAGTCACCACCACAATAGAGGCTGACCATACTCTGCATTGTCTTTCATCTTGCCTAAGCCCATGTACCTATAGATTAGAGGTGGGAAACTGTGTCCGTCCTTGGATCCAGATTTGCTTTGTGGTTAATCGTTGGGGGCCAGGAGGCATCAAGGGTGGGCCTGCCCCTGCTCCACAATTGAACCCCAGTTCTCTTCCTTCTTATCTGAGATAAGAATGGGTTTTCAACACTTTGCACTAGAGAAAGTCAGCATTTCTCTAGTACTGAGAAGTCCCTTTCTCCATGCACAGAGAGGGACTCTGATTAGTGACTGGAGATAAGAGGGGGTTTCTCAGTCAGTCAAGGCTCCCATTCTTTTGTTCTGGGAAATGGCTGAGGGCTGGGAGAGGGGGCAGGGACTGGGAGGGAACTCCTATGGGCTGGATGGACAGCCACCCTGGGCAGTGTGGGCTGGAGGTCCCCCATCTTTGCTCCATCTGAACCCCATGGGGTTTATACTCATGCCACTGTTTTCAATTCCTAGCACTATAGAAGAAACATCCAATATGGTTCATACTGGGAGCAAAACTAGAAGCTCTTCAAATTTTCATTTACTTATTTACTTTAGTGTGTATAGCACTGATTTGGAATGGGACTTTGGTGCTCTGGGTGGGGGAATTTCAGCTTTCCCCCTTCCATCTCCATCCTGAAATTTCTTCACCCCAGCCAGGGGTAGGGGGAAGAAAAAAAGTACTTCTCCATTCATTCCATGGAGCACTCAAACTAAAGTTAACAATCTAATCATGCATAGCTTGGCTATTTGAAGAACATTTAGCTTTGCCCTGGATGTAAATTACTACAAGAATTAAATACATACATAAATAAATAAATAAATAACCTTTGTTGGTGTTTTTTTTTTTTTTTTAAAAAAATCATGTTTCTAGTCTGTCATGCTATGTCCTATAAGCCCCTGTCATTTCTATTCACCATCACAACCAGAATTATTTCAGGTCACTTGCCTTTAGTTTCATTTTGACCACAATCTTTATTATCCAGATTGTTCTGCACAACAATCAGAACAACTTGTGATGATGTATGATGACTCCTGTCATTTCTCCAAGTTGTTCCACCTCCTCAAACTAGATTTTTACTACAATCCTCATCAGAAATCAAGTGTCTTCTCTTATTGCTCTAGACATTTTTCTGTACGGTAGCCTTGACTGCTATACCAAACTTCATCCAAATGTCTTTTGCAACTCACACCATACTTTTTTAAAGTATCCCTGATTTGCAGTAAGAACCAGTTCCCAGATTTACAAACTGAAGTTTCCGGGCTCCTCAGGGCATTAGAGTGGAGGGAGAAAATATGCAATTTCCCAAGCCTTGGGTGAAATTGCATATTTCCCCCCACTGTGTTAATGGTGGCCACCATTAACGGAACACAGGGGGAGGGACAAAGGGTGCACTGTGACCCAGAAGTTGGTGGGGGGGGGGCTTCTTAGCACTGGCTGGGTCCGAGCAGATATTTACAACAACGCTCAACAGAAGTATTCAATTCAAACCATGTGGTTACCCCTCTCCACCCATGTAATGCAGCCCATAACAATCATGCCAAAAAAGCAGGAATCACAAATGCCCCAGGTATGCAACGTGATTTCCACTTAATGTAAAGATGTCCCTTGTCTATGCAATGTAACAGTGGTCACAGCACTTCCAATGTATTATATGAGGGAATGTGGCAAAAACAATACATGCCTGCATCTAAATTGGTATGATTTTTACCTTCCAATTTTGTTGGGAAGGATTGCACATATCAGAAGTGCATTTATTCTTCCTGTGACACTTAATGCCTTATATGTGAGGCATACAGAATCCCCAGGCACTAAACCAGCCCAAGGTTTCATTAAAACCGATAGGGTTTTCTTCCCTATAAATGTAATTTGAAGTTGGCCGTATCTATCAGATTGCAAACGTTGGATTAATTGCGTAAATGGGTTATATATGTAACTACTGAAGAGAATCAGTAAAAGATGCCATCTGTTGGTTGTATTTTCTTGCTGCATAGCTTCTTTTGGTATTTCTGCATTGAAAATGCCTAGGGTGTGCTGGGTGGTGTGCTTTGATTTGGTGACAATGTTCCAGAACTCAAATCAATCATCAACTTAATGCTGCAGTCAGGTTGATTATTTGATGACTGCTTAAAAATATTAACCATTAATTGTACTGGGCATACTTTGGGATCACTGTGTAATAATGCCATGAAAAGAAGCTGGAATTTGTCCAAGAATTAGACAGAGCAGGACCTGCCAGCGTAATTGTAATCCTATTGGTTATTGGGAAGGCAAATTGATTGATTTCTTCCTGGGATGTAGTCCCTAACCTTAAGGAATTTTTAAAATGGCAATAATATAGTAGAAAAGCTACAAGACAAATGAGGTTCTGTATAAGGTTGTCATCATAATATTTCCAGGTAATAGAGAGATGGGGTGTGGGGCAGTGCGGAGAAACTCTGACATTAAAAATGAAAGGTGTATTGGTGGTTCCATAAATCATATATGCCACAAAACAACAGAAGATGTAGAATTTATTTTCACTTATTAGTGGTGGCCCATTAGCTCCTTATGGATCCTTTTCACCATACAATTTTTGAATGATCAGACTGCCTATCTTCTGAAGAGAAATCTTGTCTTCTTAGCACACAGGACAGACTGCACAAATAGACCTTCCTGAATTTGCACTTCCCCTTTGCAAGAATTTAATTTCAATAAATCTCATCTGAAGACTGTTTCTGCCATAACGACAGTTGGCGGATGTTACCAACTTTGTCACTGAGCATAATAAGGCTAGTAACATCTTCAATTCATGTATCAAAACAATTGCTTCTCCATTTTTCATATTTCTGTAGAGATTTACAGCACAATCCCACTCTTTTCTATTCAGAAGTATGTCGATATTAATACTAATACTAATAATGCATTCACTGGATTTACTCCTAGGTGTGTATGCATAGGATTACAAGCTTTTAATCTCCCATGTTGAAGAAATAATAATATTTATGGGTTGTATCCAGTGGTGTCTTCCTGCATCACAAAGCTTCTATCGCGTGAGGAAACCTTCTTTTCATACCCGCACAAGTGTCAAACCCCAAATTTTGATTCAGCTTGCACAACTGCTCGATTTCTTGGCTCACTCTGTTCCCCTGTTCGGAGGGGCACACAGGTGTGTGTGTGTGTGTGTGTGTGTGTGTGTGTGTGTGTGTGTGTGTGTGGCATGCATACAAACATATGGGGGCAGGGTAGTGAGTGATATACACATACTAGGATCAGGAAGGGATACACAATTTACACAAACAGGAGGACACACATACACACATATGGGCAGGCGTCAGGGGAAGATACATATATGGTAGTTCAGGGTTGCTGGAGTAGGAAGGAGGCTGCAGCCTCCTTCCTGCCTCAGAGATCATGATAACCGGATCACTGATTTATTGCCACCATTTGCAATAGTAAAACAGCAACTCTTTTCTGGATTAATTTCAAGTCCTGGCTGTTTCTTCCTCTGAAACACCCACTATGAGGACAATGACCATCTGGACTAAAGGTCCTAACATTATTTATATTGTGTGCCTGTTAACTGGGCCAGCAATGCAGGACTGACAGCAGCCTGAACTCTTGTGCAAATCCTCTAGTACCTGGTGTAAATTTCTCCAGTCTTCCATTGTTCCTGAAGAGCTTATTTCCTGAACATGGAAGGTAGCTTCAATTGTGCATAGAGACACATGTCCTGAGCAAGTGTGTTAACAGCATAGTGATGACAACCAGTTCCCTGTGTTGTTGTTTTTTGATTGGATGTGTTCAGCTATGTGACTACTCCTGGAAAGAAGGAAGTGGGAGCAATGAGGGTAGGGAATGGAGTTGTCAGCCATGTCTACACCAGCCCGATAGTCCGGGCTGGACATGGCTGAGTCCTTGTGCATCTAAAAGACGCACAGCGACTCCCAAGGGCAGGGGGGATGGGCACGGGTTTTCCCAGGAATAAAAAAAACCCTGAGAAAACCCAATTCTTCCTGTAGTCTCAGGATCATCCCGAGACCGCAAGAGGTGTCGGCGCCCATCCCAGCTTCTTCCCTCCTCCCCGCAAGTAGCAGGGGTCAGCAGAGGGAAGGAGCCGGGCCGGGGGCAATCCAGGGCTATCGGGTGTGGGGTGGAGATCAGGGTCAGGCTTTTTTTAAAACAACAACAACAATTTACCTTTTGATGGAGCACAAGTGCACTCCAGCTCCTTTACCTTTGGGAAAAAATGGCGGCCGTGACTCGCCCGACTTCCCTCCTCCCATCCAGGATGTCACGCTTCCATTTGGACACCCTGGGATGATCCCAGAAGCAGGTATGTCCAGGATCGCCTCCCCTCCCTCCCTCTACACCGTATGGTGTAAAAAGGGCCAAAGAAGCAATAACAGCAAAAAGAATGGGGCTGAAAAATACACCAATTGCTTGTCATTACATCTGTACTAAGCCACAGGGTCTCCCCCTTTGTTCCGTCTGATAGCTAATCACCTTATTTTCTTCCCTGTGTTGAACTTTTATTGCTTATTGTGTATTCTTGTAAAAATTTCGGAAGTAACAAGCTGCAATTGCATTTCTCTTATTGGATCCTGTCTGGTGGAAATGTCCTTTAATACGTCTGTCCTCCTGTGGCAGGCAGGGGGACGCACGGAACAAACCACTTAGATTTGCAATCCTGAATTCACTGCTTTAAAAGCAAATGTGGCATTTATTTTCTGTCTGATTGAATTTATCTGTGGGGTGTGTGAAAAATGCACAGTTATTCATCACATTTTCTTCCCTTATCGTCCATATTAATGACTGCATCCCCTCCGGGTGATTGAATCCTGTTTTTGTCAATGTATATGTGGGAATAATGGGTTTCCCCCCTTCTATTTAACATCTTGAAGGAAATATATTCCACCACCACCCTCCACCATAATAGAATCCATTTTATAACAGTGAATGTGAGCTACAAACTATCCATTGTTATTATACTGGGATCCAGTGCCAATATATTTTATCAAAACGTAGCATCTGCCTTGTAATGCAGCATGTTCTGCTTTGGTGACAAAATGGCAATGCACCAGTGACACCAAATGTAGTGACAGATGGGCTGATAAAAATATTGCTTTAAGGGAAGAATGGGGGGAAGCTACTTCTCCCACCTTTGCCTGCTGCCAAGATTAAAATATTACAGGTGATCTAATTGGCTTTCTATGAAGTTTTTATACATTGGATTTTAGCGCATGCTACCTTTTCTCTCTAATTCAAAGGAACCTCTGCCTTTGATGCAGGAGTCTACTGAGCTGGAGAGAAAACAGAATTATGCATTTACCTCCCTCCACTACCACCGTACTGCACTATGCTTCCTGATGGGTAGCAAATGTGCCTTGTAAGTTTTTTTTTTTTTTTGCCTAAGAGTCTATAGCTCGTCTTAAGTCTATTGCTAATCGAGTGCTCCAGTGATATATAGGTGTTTAAAACAAAACAAAACAAAAACCACTGAAAAAAAAATAGGCCTGCTGCAGAACTTTTGTGATGCAGGCAATTTTTATGAAGTTTTACAATTCCCCCAGAAACTTCACTTGCCCTTGGTGGAGTGGTGCAAAAGGGGATGAATGCATAGGGTAATTACAGATTACGGCGGCACGCGCAACACATGAGTGATCTGGGAGGCTCAGAAATGGTGGTCCAAGCAAATGCACCAAAAGATACTGAATCCACTATTTATTTGACTTCACTATGGCATTAAGCTATCTTTGGTTTGTGGTGGGTAGCAAATTGTTAGAAAGGGCTGAGCTGGACCTTCACACCATAAACAGATTATCAGGGTAACGTAAACTGGCAATGCCAGTGCAAGACACATTGCTGCCTGAACTGGAGGCCAAATGCTCCCTCCCGGATTAGGCCAACACTTTGAAAGGTGATGCTAAACTGTCCATTCATGCCTTCATCTATGAATTTATTGGCCTTATCCAGCCCACCATTTTGTCCAAGAACCAGTCCAGAGCCTGCATGGCCACACCTGATGCAAATGTTATGGGGAAACAGAGCTGAGTGTCACCCCCATATTGATGGCAACTTATTCCAGATCCCCAGACAATAGCTCCCAGGGGCTTCATATAGATGTCAAACAGTACTGGGGACAGAACAGTGTCCTCTGGCACCCCATATCAGATAGCATGACTGCCAGGGGGTCAAAGTGCACACCTCCAAAACCATTATCTTTGTCTAATCCTGTAGGTAGGATTGGAGCTACTGAAATGCAGTGCTCCTGATACCCATCCCACAGAGCTGGTCCAGCAGGGTACCATAATCTAGCAGGATGCCATAATCTATGGTATCAAAAAACAGAAAGTGTGATTAAGTTCAGCCTTGCCCTGGCCCACCCGATGAATGTGCAATGGACATTTATGAGAATGAGTTCTCCATGTGCACAGCTGTAGTATGGACAGCTGCTACACCCAAGGAGTCATCCTGCCAATGAAGGTGTCTCCTTGAGTGTCTGAGGTCTAAACACATTCAACATACAAATGGAGAATTCCCTCTCATAAATACCCATTGAGTATTCAGCAGAAGATAGGGAGGCAGTGCTTGGTTCCAACAGTGGATGAGGCTAGTCTGCATGGACCTGAGAATGCCCATATTCCATCAATCAGTTGAGACTGGTGGCTCTGATTTTGGTGGGGCTGTGAACCCCTCCCAAGTTTCAGTCAGAAGCAGCCAGAACTCAAAAGGAGATATCCAAGGTGCTGAACCCTATCCCCCAAAATAGGTTCAACACCTTGGATGTTTCTGGCTGGTTCTGACTGAAACCCAGAATGAATTCATAGCCCCACCAAAATCAGACCCATCATCCTCTACTACCTTGAATGCACAAAGGGATTTGTGTGAACCCCTTACTGTCTCACCTGAATGCGATGAAAAATTGAATAGAGTTGGGTGTTACCAACATATTGTCATCTGCCAATCCACTGGGTTTCATCAGCAAATCTCCAGAATGTCTGCCCATACTTGTATATCATTTGGCCCTGCTCTCTCTGTTTCCTGGATTGCTCATTCTACATCAAGGGATAATATTGAAATCCTAAAGTTGTTAATACCACTCAGATAGTATTAACTTTAAATCATGCTTATTTTTTATTGAGTGGCAATATGTGACTTCCTTTATGCAGTCTATAAAAAGAAAAGAAAAGGAGAAGAAAAAAGAGGAGCCCTTGAAGTAATATCTGGCATAAATGAGTAATGGGGAAATGGGCACAAATAAATAATAGATCACAGTGGTGGGAGAAGATTGATAGAAATTAGAACTATGAAAAACTACTGGGGCACTAAACTACTCAAGTGAATTTAGAATCCTCTAGGTACATTGTGGTATATAAATAAATTTACAGCCTTTCCCACCACCTGCCGGCTACTGACGGTTTGAATAATCTAGACTAATAGTCCAAAACCAAAGGTGCCATTCAGCTGTCAAAGTGTGTGCAGTCCTCTCATTATCATTAATAGGAGTAATGTGTGCAAAGAATAGATCTCTCATAGATCAAAATGGCTTGATGCTGTTTTGCACATGATTGAAGAATGGCTTTGCTTAAGTAACTATCCAACCCTTAACTCAACAGGCACATCCCTTTTAATGATTTCCACAATGGCTAGTAGAAATCCAGTTATATTACCTAATTTTAAAATGAGCAGTGTGATTGCACAAAGCAAAAGAGGAATAGATTTCATGCATTTGTTTGAAAATGTGGGTATGATGTTAGATTTATTCGCAGAAGAGTTTGGATCTCCAGATAATAGCAACTGATTCAGGACTCTGCATTATCATTACTTCTGCATTCACCATTTCTTTAATGTGTTTTTATTTAGCTTGCTGCAATAATAGCCCAAATCGTAAAACAAAGACAACCCTTTCCCTCAAACAAAAGCAACCACAATGCTATAAACATTTAAAACTTCAATTAAATCACACCATTTTCCAACAAGCAGGGCTCTGGCCCTACTGTTAGGCAGAGGGAAGCTACCTCAGGCAGCTTATTTTGGATGTCATGAAAGGGCAGCAATTGATTATCTAGGTAATAGGGAGGCACCATTTGCTACTCATCCACAGTCAGCAAAACTTAAGCAAAGCACTTCACAATGTTAGTGTAATTAAAGTACAAAGCTGGACTTTCGGTTCTGTTATGAAAATGAAGAGTAGCAAGAGAATAGCTAAAAACTCTGGAAACCTGGAATCCACAGAACTAATAGATTACAGCCATTTTAAAACACACACACACACACACACACACACACACACACACACACCATAAACAAAACTCATCCTTATGAAGTACCACTTTTCTTAGTTTTATAAAATTATTGTGTGTGGTGAGATTAAATTTAACATTGCCATACCATGAAAACCGTGGTAAGTGATGACCATTTTTCTAGGAAGCCTTTGGTTCTGTCACCTAGCAGGTAATGGTAAAAATGATGCTGGTGATATAAGAAAATCAGTATTACTATTTCAAGAGCTGGTTAGATAGCTATGAACAGCTATCAGAACATCATAAAGGAAAACCTGTAGATTTTTGTTTTGTTTTGTTTTGTTGGAAGGGAATAATACTTTTACCAAGAAAAAATAATTATCAGAGGACTTGAATTTCATGCGTTGTATATCCAATGCTGGCCATTCCTTGATGGAAGGTCTGCACCAGCAGACGTAGGAGCAGCAATTTACCCCCTTTCTCCCTTGCGGAATTGGAGGGTGAAATAATGAGATGAGACAACAATAGGGTAACCATATTTTGGAAACCAAAAAGGCGGACAACATGGTCGTCCCCTAAGGGGGCGTGTCCAGCACCAAGGGGGCGTGCCCACCCGAACATAGCCTTGGTCACATATCTGATTTTACAGCACACACTTAAGACAAATCTGTTCTACATAGCATTTTAATGTTAAAATCACTGAAATAAAGAACAAGTGAGAGATTCAATGTATCTGAAATTAACTTCACTCACTCCTACTTTTGTAGGTTTTGCTGTACTTTGAAGCTTTTGCTATGCTTTGTGTGATACAGTCTCCCCTTCCCTCAAATATCTTTTCTGACTGTATCTTCACTCATTGCAAGCTGCTGTTGTTGTTAACAGGGTTTGCTACTGGCCGGCTGGATGGCTGGCTTTTTTTAATTTCAATTTTTTTAAAAAGCTTGTGTATAATTGTCACAAGTTTCTCTACTCTAACATTAGGGTGGGTGTTGTGGCAGTTTACCTAAAGACTGGAGATCCACTTAATGTCAAGGGCTGAAACTGCTCAATATGCAAAACCCCAAAGAGGAGGTTTGACAACCTGAGTTTGAAGGATATGGCTCCAGCAGTTTTAAAACACAACAATTTTAAAACTTTGAATTTTTTAAAAAATTCTTAAAAAATGGATGAACAGATCTGATTCAAACCTGGCATAGCTAAATCTCTCCTTAAGAGCTATCATGGTGCCAACTTTCAGCCCTTTATCTTTTAAAAATGTCATTTTAAAAAAATAATTTTAAAACCTCAAACTTTAAAAAAAAAATCCTAAAACTCAATGGATGGACAGATCTGTTTCAAACTTGGCATAGCTAAAGTCCTTGTTAAGAGCAATCATGGTACCAAGTTTCATCTCTTTATCTTTAAAAATATTTTTTTTAAAAAAAAAATTAAATCCTCAAATTTTTTAAAAAATCCTAAAAATCAATGGATGAACAGATCTGTTTCAAATTTGGTATAGCTAAAGCTCTACCTAAAAGCTTTCATGGTGCCAACTTTTAGCTCTTTATCTTTAAAAATGACAGTTTAAAAAATAATTTAAAAACCTCAATTTTAAAAAAAATCCTAAGAAATCAATGGATGAACAGATCTGTTTCAAATTTGGTGTGGCTAAAGCTCTACCTAAATCCTATTATGGTGCAAAGTTTCATCTCTTTATCTTTAAAAATTATGATTTTAAAAATAATAATTTTAAAACCTCAATTTTTAAAAAAATCCTGAAAAAATCAATGGATGAACGAATCTGTTTCAAATTTGGTATAACTAAAGCCCTTCCTAAGAGATACCATCGTGCCAAGTTTCATGTCTTTATCTTAAAAAGTGACAGAGTTATAAGCATTTTAGTTAATTCCCATTAGAGCTGCTCTTTGGAAAAATCCAGATTTCCCCTTCTCCTCCCAGATTTGTCATCAAAAACCCGGACAAATCCGGGCAAATCCAGTCATATGGTCACCCTAGACAACAATGTTGGATTTAAAATAGGGCCACATTTATTAAGTTGAGCGTAATGGGTGATGGAGGCCTAAACGGGCATCCTAACTAGGCCACTTATAGGCCTTATAGGGATCGGGCAAGCCCATCGTATCCAGATGGCTGGTGCATGTAAGTCACTACCCATCCCGATTCCCCTTTTGGGGTAGAGAGACCTTCCGATGTCACTCCCACTCACGTTGCAAAACTCTGAGTAAGTGAGTAAGGTTGGCCTCAAAGGTAACCCTTATCCCATCATCTGGTGTCGCAGGACTCCCAGACGTGGGCCTCAGATGTTACCAATCACCTCAATGGTGCCTAAATAGGGCTCACCAAACCTAACCTTGTTCCTGATGCCTGTACATCTGCCCCTGGGATAAATGTGACCAAATGAAGCCAAATTAACTTAATTAATACTCCCCTGCTGTCTTACAGTGTGAAGTAGGCGAAAAAACTCCCAATCATAAAAGAGATTGAAAGTAAAAAAAACACCTACTTGGCCCCCTGAAGGGCAACCAGTGAACCCACACTGTCTACAGGGAGGGAGGGAGGGAGCCGCGTTAAGAAGAGGAGGCCGGAGGGAGGGCGATCTGCCTTATAAAGCACTGGTTCCTAATTAGCTAAGTACTGCGGACCCCTTGTTTTTCAAATGCCAAGCCATGGACTCCCTACTTTTGAAAATTTTGTTATCTTTATGGTAGTTACCTGTGCGAAGCAATTTTTTGGAGAAAATAAGGGGTAGCCCCTAATAAACAAAGGATTTTAGGTATACTAAAAAGTAGGCTATACAACTTTTGATATTTGTGATATTACCACGCAAAAATGAAAATGATTTAGTAGGAATATAAAGATGAATTTAATTTTACTAATGTCTAGTTACAATTGAACAAATTATGACATGTCTAGCAGCTACTAAGCCTAAATGTGATTGGAGAAATCATGCCTCTTTTTGTCCTGAACAATCCCTTCCACATCCGGTTCAATGTTTCCTACTTTTAATCTCAAATCTGGATCAACATCGATCCGATTTCTATGTTTGTTCTTCATATAACAAAATGTCAAAAATGTTTCTTCACAAAGATAGGTGGAACAAAAGGGAGCTAGATGTTTCAAAGCTTTTTCACCTAACTTCTTATAATCAGGAAAAACCGTCACCCAGAATTGGTCCAGTCTATATTCTTTGAAAAATGATTTCAGTGAACCATCACAAGTCACGTCAACAAGTGCATCTTGATTTTCCGCAGATAGAGTTGTTAGTTGTATATCACCACATTCAAAAGGATTCCTTATCCATGAGTTTTCAGGATTAGGTGCAGGGAAGTAATCTCTGAAGCTAGTCGCTAAATCACGCAGGTGCTTTCGCGCATGATGTCACCGTCAAAGCAAACAGAGTGTGGGAGACAGCATATTTTCTTTTATTAAAATGCAGACCTTGCAGAGCTAATAGGTGAATGGTGCCATGGACCCCCTGGGTGGGTTACGTGGACCCCCTGGGGTCCGCGGACCACCAATTGGGAACCACTGTTATAAAGGATCGCCCACGCCACCCACGCCAGGCCCAGCATGGAGGCAACCAATCGCGCACCACCACACTTCACCTCGTTTGCCCGCCACCCGCAACTGCATCACCACACCCAGGCACCCAGGCGTGGCTGTAATGGCCTTTTCTGCAGCCTCATGCATCTTCCCACAGGAGCTGGGAGACTCCCCCATTACAGATTTGGGGGCAGGTATGAATGGGCTGTAGGGAGAGAAGGAATTGCCAAAAACCACCCCTTTCCTGTTCAGCTGGCAGACATCTTCCATAGTGGGGTGGCCACCATTAGGTCTGACACAATATGAATAATACATTACTGGGCACAGTGTTCATTCCAATATCCCAAGAATATTTATTTAATACATTTACATTTATATACCGCCCCATAGCTGAAGCTCTCTGGACGGTTTACAACAGTTAAAAATGGTAAACATGAAAAGTATACAAAATTTAAAAAAACATCAGATACATAAAATCAACAATATAAGAACACTTTGTGTAGTTTGTGCAGTTGGAAAAAAAAGATTAAAAAGAAAGAATACACAATTCTGTTATACAGAATCTGCAATCAAAATCATTTGAGGAATTCTTGTTTCAAGCTGAATTGTCATTGTTGAAGAACAGAAACATTCTCTAATATTGACCATGGAATTACATTTTATTGATCATAATTTGCATTCAGGCTGGAAGATAAGAAGCTCCCTTATCCCTGGTATATTATACCAGGTTAGACTATTTGCCCATCAAACCCAACATCATTATCAGGGATGTGGGAATCAGCAAAACTCATGATCTCCTTATTCCATCTCGAGGCTCATTTTGACTTGAATCTGTATCAGATTACGAGCTTGGGAGGGGGGGGGTTGGGTGGGAAAGCCTTAAGGCCTTTAAGATCTCTGTCGGTGGGAGGACTAACTCAATTTCCCAAAGCTGGGGAAACTGTGCATTTCCCCCCTGCAACCGACCAGACATGCACCCCATTGTCAACAAAGGTACCACGGGGCGGAAATCTGCCGGGTGTGTTCACTGGAGTCCAAGAGTGCCGAGCACAGGGAGTCCAGCAAGCTTGCATGCTCTGGCGGATTTTCGACCTACCTCTAGTATTTTTGTGTATATCTTTCCAAATGTATGCATCAATTGTGCACATCTTTGAAATGTACACATTCTTCTCCCATTGATTAAAGTGTACTTGCATGCATTTTTCAAAAGTACACATTTTTTTCAAACGAATTTATTAAACGTATGCATGCTGTCAAACACATTGTTTTTCTTCCGTGAATCACACTGCAAGTATGGACTTTTACTGTAGACTGTGTCCTAGTCTGTGTACTGGGTCAATTCTGATTTTTTAAAAAATGAATGGGAATGAATTTCTTGTACATTTCCAATATGATTAGGCTTTTATGATTTTTATGGTTTTAAATTTTGTATATTAGTTTTTAAATGTTCCACGTTTTAATCTTTGTAAACTGCCCAGTCAGCTTCGGCTATTGGGCAGTATATAAATTTAATAAATACTACTACTACTACTACTAATAATAATAATAATAATATATATTCTGACTGACAAAAGCTCTCCAGGGTCTCAGGTGGAAAGGGACCTTTCCCATCATCTGCCACCCAATACTTTTACCCAGAAATGCCAAGGTCTGAAGGACCTTCCAGATGGACAGCTTATAGTGCTACCAGTCAAAAGACAGGTATTCCATCTTTTCTTCCTTAATGGGTTTTCTGCAGCAAGGAAAAGGATGGAAGAAGTGGTGGGGAAAGTGGTACGAGTAGAAGTCAACAATATCTCGAGCCCCTGTAAAATTCTGTGGATGAGCCAGGGTGATGACACAATAAAAGTCGTTTCTGGGAGCACCCCAAATGGACACTTCCTGCATGCAAAGCATGTGCTTTAACACTGAACTGAATCCTGAAGCATCCTGCTCCTTTCATGTTTGATGGACAACAACTTTTGAAAGGAATATATATTCATGTTGAACACAATAATATAAATGAGCATCAGTTGAAGCGCTTGGAAGACTTGCTTACATAATTGATATGTAAAGATATAATATATAGAATAACTTTCCCATTCAAAAACAACCTCCTCCTCCTCTTCTTCCTCCTCCTCCTCCTTCCGGATGCTACACCTAGAGCACTACATGTTTGGTGTATGTAGCATTGCTCTGTATTAGTAATCAGCTCACTGTCTTCCCTTTCTTGTACGATCTTTACACTAATGAAAGGAGTAATACAGACATATGCTGACATGTATTGCTCCCAAGGCACCTTCTGAACTTTCCAGGGGAGCCAAAAGAAGAACAGACAAGGCATTTCAGTTTATATTCCCAGCTCATCTATTTCAATGGAAGAATGAAAAACCTTCAGAAGGCATACTTTAGCTCTGAAGGCATAGAATAAAACATAGCAGCAGTGAATCTGATACTCAGCATTAAAGAACTTTCCCCCACCCCCAGGAACAACCTACAATAGGATATTCTGTACACTGAGCAGATTTCCAATAAATCTGAGAAGGCACAAGGGGTAGGAGAGGTCAGTCAAGCATGTGGAGTAATAAAATGACCTCACAACACTCAGAACAGAGATCATCTCAGTGTTTATTTTTAGAACACAACTTTGCTCCTCATTGAACTGTATGTGAAGGTTCCCCCCTTTCAAAATGTTTGGGGGTGGGAGGTCTTAATAATTTGGTACAGTTGACTTCTAAGCTTTCAGAAATAAATTTGATAAGGGTTGGCATCTCTCATAAATCTACTACAGGGAATGTTGGTAGAAAATTCTGTCACTTGCACTCACTGAAAAGTGAACCCATGTAGAGGATCATGTTAATGTTGTTTTTGTATTTAAAAATGACCTAGGCACTTTGCATTGATCTGCACTCAAATTTCCTACTGTGTTTGTTTGTGTGTTTGTTTTTGAGCATGTTCCATGTAGATGAGGAAATAAATTGCCTCTATCTGGGTTTCGGCAAACAACAACAACAACAACAACACAATGTTTTTCAAACTGACATCTTGAAACAAAAACTATTTAAAGTTTACTAACAGAGCAATCTTACTGGTTGGCATTGTTTTCTCCAATGTTGGAGTATCTGAAGAACCTAAAGCCCTTCCAGGCTCCTTCCAGAAGTGAAGAAGGGAAGGAGAAGCAGGGTATTTTTAAATCCTTTTCCATTCCCCCACTTCTTTAATGGTTTCCCTCCCATTGAAGTCAGTGGAAGTGAAATCAACTATGAACTATACATAGTTCCCTGACCATTATATGGAGTATGAGAGGATACAGATCCTGTGTTTTAGCATCAGCACTGCCTATGTTATGTCATAAGGGGGGCATATCCATATTGTGATGGGACAACTTCCCACGGCTCTGTTCCGGATCATCTTTGGCCATGGCTAGACCAGGCCTATATGCCGGGATTGTGTCAGGATCATCCCTGTGCATCCAAATGACACACAGGGGATCCCGGGAGCAGGCAGGGATGACCCCCTCCATTTGCCTGGGATAATCCTTAGGTCTAGCTAAAGCCTCTGTCACTGCCACTGATATCTGGGGAGAGGAAAAAGCTTCTTTGTTTGCCAATAATGCTTTCCAAATCCTGGCTCATAATGCTGGTGCATGTGCAGTGATGGAGCTATGTGTATGCATTTTATTATGTTGACACCAGTACATTGCATGAATTATGGTGGCTTTTTGAATGTCAGACCCTCTCCCAAAATAAGTACATTTGGGAACAGGAGAAGTGGGGGGTTTTGACCCAGATGGGGACTGTTTGCAAGAAACAAGAAAATTCATCCAAATAGAGAAGATACTCTCTTCCACCACCACCACCACCACCACCAAAATAGATAAAAATGAATAAAAATGAAAAGCCAAAAGGCTGCCTGGCCACATATTTTACACCAAAATCAAGAAGTGGTTCAGAGACAGTAAGGGCTCAGCTTTAAAGAAATTGTGCTCATATCCTTAAAAAAGCAGCTGGATTTGTAATTTTATATAGTTTAATTGCATCCAACAAGCCTCTAAGCAAGAGCAAGGTACATGTGCTACAAAGCAGCTGGGTTTAGGTTCCTGGACTGCTGAATGCTCAACACATATGTGCATATTCTGAGGCGGAGAAGAACTTCTGGCTAAAACTCTGTTCAATGTGCAACACAATCAAGCATTATGAGTTGGCCAAATTCATATTTCAAACCAGATGACTATAACTTTCAGCAATGTCAATGCTCTTTACATTAATTTACCAAGGATCACAATGACTGTGCCACTGCCATCAACATCTGATGGCCTATGTGTAGGCTCCCTTTGTAGTAGCATTTTCATCATGAGTCATAGGTACTAGAATATGGGTAAAATACTGTCGTCATAGATTTCAGCATATCCTAGGAGTGGAAAATTATTATTGTAACTGGCAGTCCAATCTGCATACAGTACTCCCTACAATGTAGGGCCTACATTATCAAGTTGGGTGCCATTGTTGCTATTGCACATGGCATTATTGCATTGATAGAAACATGCAGCCTATTTGTACTTGACTTCTTGTAGCAGTTTCATAACTAGTCAAATGGATTTTCTCCGTAATCATAGAGTTAAATAATGTTTTGTTTCCATTTTTTGTGTATGTGATAAACCTATTTACTGCTTTACTCTGTACAGCACCATGTACACTGATGGTGCTATATAAATAAATAATAATAATAATAATAATAATAATAATAATAATAAGATGCAAGAGTATTGTCCTAAGGATGAATATTGGCATCTGATCCAAGCTGAGCTAGCCAGGAAAAATATTCATTCCACTGCCTCGGCCTAAGCTTAATAAGAATGTCACAGACATTCTGTGAATGAATTACGTTGATATGCATTGTATTTTAATGCAGGCTAAATAGAACTAGCACACAGTGCTATGTGAAAAGGAAGAAGAATTTGCTTGCCTGCAGTTTAAAAAGTAGGATTGTGATATCAACTCTGAAATCATTCACCAAGGAACAGAGAGGCAGAAAAAAGAAAAGTATATTGCTCCATTAGCGCAGAATTAACATACCACTGTTAAACTGGTTATGGTAGGGAAGAGGATCAACATGACCATAGGGTACGGCAATAGGGAATTGTTTCATATAATAGAGGAGAAACAACAAATAGCTAAAGAACTTGCAAGAGATTATCCAAGAGCCTTGGATTATCTGTGCTCAGTTCTCAGCTCTACCACTGACTCCCTGAGAGAACATAGGTAAGCTATTTAGTCACTCTATGTAATTTGTACTTCAATCACACAAATGTGAGATGAGAAATAATCCTTTCCTGTCATGTAGAGTAGTTGAAATAATCATTATATTTAATGTGCTCCTGATAGTCATACACAGCATGCTCCGTCCCAGATCTGGATATCATCATGCAGAATAAATACACACACAGCCAGTGGCTCAAGGGAGACATTACACAGTCTGCATTACACTGTGGATGGAATGGAATGCCTCATGTACTCCTTGTGGGGGAATGGGTAACAGAGACCCAAATGCACAGGGCAATACACATTTGCATCCCCATGCACAACCATATCAAAACTACATATGTAGTTTCGAATCCCAACAAGGAATCCATATCCAGAAACTGCTTCTGTGCAGGGATCTTTCCCATTCAGATCAGATTACATGTGTCTTAGAATCTGTAGGTATACCAATTCACTTTTTTTTAAAAAAAGAGTAAGGAGCAGTATTCAGTGCTCTCCAAGTACCATTGGGATGTATCACTTGCGCAACAGAGATTTAGGCCTTACCTAGACTAGGCTATATCCCGGGGCGAACCTCGGGATCGTCCCTGTGTGTCCACATGATGCACAGGGGATCCAGGGATCATGGAGGGATCATCCCTCCCTTGCCCTGGGATACAGCCCTCCCCTTTGGGCCTGCTTTTTCCACGGTCCTGGGCTGAGCCTGAGACCACGGAACGTGTGGCCTGTTTCCGCGGCTTGACCCCGCTCCACACAATTACTCGTGCGGAGCCGGGAGTCACACATGGGGCGCAGTGCTCCTCAGGAGCACTGCTTCCATTGGGGGTAGGGTGGGGGGAGTGGGGAATTTAATTTAAATTTAAAAAAATACTTACCATTGTGCACGACCGTTTGTGCACTGCCGGTCCTTTAAGAAAACAAAAAAATGGTGGGCATGATGCCTCTCTTCCTAAGGTCATTGCACCTTACGTGTAAACGTAGAAGGGATCTCGCATTAATCACAATGTGAGATCTTCACTCTTCCATCCTGGACTTTCAAGTAGGTCTAGCTAAGGCTTTAGTGCTTCAGACAGGAATCAGAAACAAGCAGACTCACTCATATCCAGAATAGGCATGACAGCTAAGCTTGTGAAATGGAGCTCTTCGGATTTGTCTCGATCTGGAAAAGAACGATTCCATTTGTTTGGGGCTTGTTTCATGAAGCAATCGATTCCCATAAGCAGGAGTGCAACAGCTCCATTGGATGCTATCCAAAGTTTCAACTATTTAAAGCTTCTCTTTTAAAACCACTATCCTTTGGTTTTACAAAGTTCTGGACACTTGTTACAACCCATTTTTAAGCATGTTTACCTGGAAGTAAGCTCTTTGTCCAGTGAAATTGTTTACAAATATTGGTACATAGGACTGAAGATTTAGCCTTCAAATAAGTGATCTTGCTTAGTATCCTTGCAAGATCCTTATCTAAATAGACATCTGGACTGCATGGCCAAATATTTTAATGATGCCTGGTTTTCATACAGACTCCATTTAGTTACAATATATGTTATACCTTTTGAACAACCAGTTAGGATGCATGGATACTCACAAAATATATGACTTTTAACATGTGAAATGATTTAAATGAGTGATTTGAATTGGTCTTTTTCTTGGTGGCTCGAATCATGTTTTAAATCAATGATTTCAAAGCAAGTCCACATTAATCTAATGGTGACATTAAACGTGCGGTTGAATGTTGCACGTGTCTTTTTAAAACAATAAATAGGTGCTCTAGAGGCCAATCTGGTCTGGATTGTGGCAAGTCTGAAGGTGGAATTTATTCCTTTCCACTCTGCCATTGTTCTCATGAAAATCAACTCTGAAGCTGGTATCTGCATCAGGAGAGAAATGCCCATGGACCCCAAAGGGAGTTTTCTCCCTAATGATAGTAAGAGCTTTAGGGATTATTTTTAGCAAGACCGTGGCAGAGAAAAGGGTTACATTGCCCCACCCCATCTACCATGGTGCCAGTCTGATCAACTCTCTCACAGCATTTGTTTACTGGTGGGGCAAAAGAGCTACCCATGCCTTTATAGCCATGTGTTTAATGTTACATGTAGCCTGGCCCAAAACTGCCTTGATTCACCTACCTAGAATTTTACCAGTCCCTTAGTAATAGACTACAACTTTAGCAGTCAAGCTGAGTGAGCTAGACCTCAGTAGAGCTGAAAATGGCTTGAGAAGTTCATCACTTCCAACAGTTTTCAACTTCAAGCATATTTTCTGGTGCTGCACTCATGTTTGGTCAAACAGATTGTGCAGGTTTTCAAAATGGTACAAAAGCCTATTGGTAAAAGTTGGATGAGCATACAGCAACAGCAGGGTTCCACTTCCAAACCACTATCCTTAGAACCAAAGGCCAAATTGCTATTTATTTATTTATTTATTTATTTATTTGTTTGTTTATTTTAGTACTTTTATCCCACCCTTTAGCCAAAAAGGCTCTCAAGGCAGCTTACAAAAATGTTTCTTAAGACAGTCCTTGCCCACAGGCTTAACAACCTAAAAAACATGATACAAGAGGAAAGGGGATTGAGAGGGAGGAGGGAAAAAAGAAAGAAAAACAAATTCAGGCACTCGATTCTTACTTGCAAATAGGACTATGGCCAGATTTTAATCCAACTCTGAATTTATTTTAGAAGCTCTACCCTTCTGTAGTAGCCTCACAGATTTAGAGTTGGGTTTGTTTTTTAAAAAATAAGTATGAATAATACTGTACAAAAGAACAGCAAAAGAACACTAAACACCAGTTACCTTGCTTCGTAACTGATATTAAAATAACAGAAGTAAATGCCTCTGCACTTCAAGCCCCTTCATTCTGTACGTGGAGAAGGAACTCATAATTTTGTTTTAATTAAATGTAGAATATTCACCCAGTGTTTGCTCATGAGACATTAATGACAAGTATGTGACATAACTGCATACTTATTTATTTTTAATAAATGCAATCCATGGATCTGGAGCTTGTGTTGACATCATGCGCTCCCTCTCTCTCTCTCTCCCCCACCCCAAGTTTTATTAATGTTTTTCCAACCTGTTTCTTATTTCATTCCGAAAGAGACCACCATTTCTCCCAAGAACCCTTACTGGTCAGGATTACAATTAAACGAGCAGCTGACATGTGATAGAGCTCAATAATGAGAAGAGGGTGAGGCATGCTATACAAAAACAGTATTATTACAGCTTTTGACAGAAAACTCAGAGGGAAAGCATTTTTTTTTAAAAAAAACACCACCAATCTGTACTGTTATAATGTACTGATCAAATTATCAATTCAAATTGAAATGGCCCAGTCTTTAGAATTTAGGGCCTTTCTCAAGACACTTCAGACCTGCAATTTGATTCATATGAAAAAATCCTGAATTATTATTCTTTTGGACTTGTCCTTTAAAGACACAAGAGCAGAGCCACAATCCTTTTGTCCTATTATATTTTAAACGTTAACATTTAAAGGCACAGAGAAAAAAAAAACACATCGTTGTATTACGTTAAAAACCTGCAGTTTTTAATTTGGATCCATTTTGTTCAGAAAAAAAGGAGAGTAAGGAAGTGGACTTTATAGATATGTATACAATTATACATGGAGCACAGAAAGGGAGATAGGTTTTTATTTCTCACACACACAATATTAAAACATGGAATCATACAATGAAGCTAAGTGATGGGAGATTCAGATCAGTCAAAACAAAGTACTTTATCATACAGCACATAGTTAAGCGATGAAATTTACTTCCTCAAGGTATGGTGATGGCCACCAACTTAGACAACTTTAAAGGGGGATTAGACAAATCCATGGTGGATAAAGTTCTCAATGTCTGCTAGTCATGATGTCTACATACCGCCTCCGGCATCAGAGACAGCATGCTTCTGAAGAACACTTGCTGGGAACAACAGCAGGAGGTGTTACTTCATTCATGCCCGTTGCCATCCAATTGATCACTGTGCAAACAGAATGCTGGACTAGGAGAGCTTTGGCCTGATCCAGCAGGGTTCTTCTTACCTTGTTAACTCAACTTCAATTTTCCTTTGAAGATAAGTTCAACCCAGGATTGTTTTTGTACTGTTATTAGTGTACCTGCTCTATTGCTACAACAACACATTTTATAAGATAGGGTGACCATATGGAAAGGAGGACAGGGCTCCTGTATCTTTAACAGTCACATAGAAAAGGGAATTTCAGCAGGTTTCATTTGTATGTGTGCAGCACCTGGTGAAATTCCCTCTTCATCACAACAGTTAAAGCTGCAGGAGCCCTGTCCTATTTTCTGGAATAACCAGATACAAAAGAGGGCAGAACTCCTGCAGTGACGAAGAGGGAATTTCACCAGGTGCTGCACGCATACAAATGACACCTGCTAAAATTCCCTTTTCAATAAAAGTGTTAAAGATACAGTAGCCCTGTCCTCCTTTCCATATGGTCAGCCTACTAAACAGCTTTCCAGTAGACCATAATATTAACAAAATAATATTAGGGCACTAACCTAAGAAACCTTTCCCCAAAGTGTGTTGTATAAGAAGTGACTATTTCTTCATTTTTTCTTTTATCACAACTCATGAAAGTCAGCTGTGCACATATTTTAATATCCACATGTCTGCCTTCATTTAAAATCTTCAGTTCTCTAATCAGCTACAATGAATAGTACTTACAATGACTTCCTTTATCAATCAAAATGCTCATTGTATTCCCTGATAATCAAATTGCACTCTGAATAATGAATGCACTGAAATTACTTGTCTCTCTCTATGTGTGCGGAGGATCATTTTAGCAACCTACTCATTCATTTTCTTCTAATTTAAATTTTTGATGTTTAGTTCACAAATAGAAGAGCTTGGGGTTGTTGAGGGTTGTTGTTTTGTTAAAAAATTAAAATGAAGGTCAGAACTTTAATAATCCATTTCTTTATTCTAAAAATACATAAATATATAAACAAACAATCACAAGTATGCACTCACTGAAGAATTAGCTTTCTATGGCAGTTCTGGGGACTGTCAGGACAATGCTGGCAGCTCCATTATCTGCATAATTTATCAGGGCAGAACGATATACTTGAGATGAGGCTGCTGCTGAAGAGGGCAGTCCCACATTGACCTGGTTTGTATGTTCAAAATAAGCCACCATGGCTTATTTAAGTCACAATGGCCTTTTTAATTCTTAGCATGTGCAAGGTCTGTGGGGGACATGATTTTCATAATCAGTGTGGACTCACTGTCATCTAAACCCAGACAGCATGGCTTGTCACAAGGAGAAACAACCCTCCAATATCCTACAACAGGCTGTGGATTATTGGATGGCTGTTTCCTCCTCCAACAAGTCATGCCACCCAGATTTGAATAACACAACAGGGTGTTGGTTATGGAAATCGTGTCCTGCATGCATCCACCACTTGAGATAATTTAAATAAGCCATTTGGGGTTATTTTATTTATTTATTTATTTATTTATTTATTTATTTATTTATTTATTTATTGCATTTCTACACCACCCAATAGCTGAAGCTCTGCAAAAACTGGCCCACTGAGTTCTTCCCTATTCAGTTCTTCCTCTTCCCCCTTGATAACTTTAACTTATCCTTATTGTGATTGTATGATATCATCATGTTCATTTTCTCTCCCTGGAAAATGGCATCTAGTAATATACTGTAAGGTGTGTGTGTGTGTGTGTGTGTGTGTGTGTGTGTGTGTGTGTGTAGAAGTGCACACAATGACATTACAATATGGATTAAGTGTGCCTAATTATTATGGGGTGGAGACCACTTGACCAGACTGTGGTTTTTGGTGGTTACCCCACCACAAGTGTATTATGCAGTCCTGTCAGACTGCCAATGCAATCTTCTAGGCCAAAGTTTTCTGTCTGCTTTTCTGGGTTGTATAGTTTCCCCCAACTTTCAACTAAGGTCAGGGAGCCTGTGAAACAGGTTTCTGGAGGGAGTTTTATGAAGGCAAACAACCTGAGGCTTAATCCAGAAACCAGCAAATCTGAATGGTGGTGTGAGACCAGGATTGGATAGGGATTGACAGAGTACGCGCTTCCCTTCTTCCAGTCCAAAGAAAGACACAGAGTCTGCTGGTCCAATTAATCATAAATATATTTTCTAGCAACCATCCACCACCGACTACATCAACTACCCAACCACAACATGAACATTACCTACAGAATATATACACAGGGTTTTCAACCTGACCAGCAACATCCCAGGTGCTGCTAATCAGCACACCCTGGCTGATGCAATTAGCTCTCTTCATTTCAGGAGCTTGGTTAACCCTTACCATTCAGGTCTGTAAAATCCTTTTTACTTACAGTGAATACACTGACACCCCTCCATTTTACTGACCTGAATGAACATACACAAAACAGTTTACATATTGTGATTTACCATATTCAGTTTCTCAATTAACTCTTGATGCCTTTTTGCACATAATGGTTTAGTCATCAGATCTGCTACATTATTTTCTGATTCACAGTATTCCAGATCTATCAGTCCATTATTTACAGATTGTCTAACATTACAATATTTTATATCCACATGTTTACTCCTGGCATGCATTCTTTCAGTTTTAGCCATCTGGATACACGTTTGGCTGTCTTCATTTACTTTTATTGGTTTATCAATTGGCACATTTACATCTATCAACAGTTGTTTGAACCACACTATTTCGTTACACAGTTCAGATAGTGCTGCAAATTCTGCCTCAGCAGTAGAAACAGAAATTGCATTTTGTTTCCTTGCTTTCCAGCCAATTATGGAATCAGCAAATGTTACCACAATGCCAGTGGTAGATTTTCTATCACTTCTGTCTCCAGCATAATCACTATCCACGTAACACTCCAGATTTGGTGTTCCTGATGAACTTAATTTTAAGCATTTGTCCTGAGTGCCTTTTAAATACCTCATTATTCTTTTTACAGCTTGCCATGCATTTGTTGTGGGTTTTGCCACCAATCTACTCAAAATGCTTACTGCATTGGATATGTCTGGTCTTGACCATTGTGCCAGGTACAACAGACTTCCAATGATAGATTGATAAAGGTCTGGGTCTTGAAAATATGTTTCACCTATATTCTTTTGAAAATCTACTACCATTGGAGTTTGGACACTTTTGCAATTGTCCATGTTATATTCTTTTAATAATTGCTCAATTTTCTGTTTTTGGTTTAGCAGAAAACTGCCATCTTGTGCCCTTTCAATTTCAACTCCAAGATAGTTTTTAATATTTCCCAAATCTTTCAATTGAAATTCTTTACCAATTTCCTTTTCAAAGTCTTGAATTTGTTCCTTTTTACTTGCCATCAAACAAAGATCATCCACAAAAGCTAACAAAATCATTTGTTTTTCTCCTGTTCCCTTGGTATACACACATGGATCTGCCAAGCTTCTTTTAAAACCTTGAGATTGTAAAACTTCATCTAAACATTGATTCCAGTTTCTGGCTGACTGTTTTAGACCATAAATGGCTTTGTTCAATTTATACACCATTCCTGTTTTTCCACTTTCATACCCAGGAGCCTCCATCATGAAAATATTTTCCTTTAGTTCTGCATTTAGGTAAGCAGTTGTGATGTCAAAATGATTGACTTCAAATTTCTTTAATGCTGCCAATTTCAAAGCTAATCTTACGCTCTCTGACCTAACAGTAGGTGCATAGGTCTCATCAAAGTTCAAGTGCTTTCTTTGTGTAAATCCCTGTGCTACTAAACGTGCCTTGTATTTTACTTTACCAGACACTAGAACTTTCTTTTTGTATACCCATCTGCAGCCAACTGCTTTCTGATCTTTAGGCAACTGTGTTGGTGTAAAGACCTTGTATTTTGCCATTGAATGCATTTCCTCATCCATTGCCTCAAACCATTTTTTAGATTCAGCTTTTGGCAATTCCAACACATCCTCTAAACATTGAGGTTCATAACTTACATGACACACTCTCACTTCCCCCACAGTGAATCGTTCTGGAGGTATGCCTTTTGTTGCCCTTTCAGAACGCCTGGGTACAAAGATTTCAGTTTCCCCCTCCTCTCTCTCTACTTTAGGACTTAGAATGTCTGCTTTCTTTTCTGGACTCTTTGCTGATTCTTGTGATGGCTGCAAACTGTGTTCTGTCTCCTCACTATCACTTAGTGGCATGATTATCTCTGTGTTTGCATGTATTCTCTCCCAACCATCCTGTTCTGCAAACTCTGCTGACCTGGAAATTACAACTTTCCCATTGTTAAGTGCAAATCTATATGCCTTAGAACCAGGTTGGTATCCAACAAATCTCAGTTTCCTTGCCTTAGGCTGACCCTTTCTTCTTTGTCCCTTTGGTATATGCACCCATGCGTAACAACCAAATACTCTTAAATGAGACAACACTGGTTTCTTTCCAAACAGCAGATAATATGGAGTGTTGTTCATGACAGAACTCCATAATCTATTCAGTATATAATTCGCTGTTAAGATAGCCTCCCCCCAGAAATGCTTTGACAATCCTGAATCCTGTAACAGTGAGTCCTTCATGGTTTGTAACACACCATTCCTCCGTTCTGCCACACCATTCTCACTGGGGGAGTATGGGTTTGTTTTGCGATGCCAAATGCCTTGCCGCTTCAGCCAACGTTGAAAAACACCTGCAAGAAACTCTCCTCCTCTATCTGTTTGTAACTGAGCCACTTTGTAGGAAAACCTCCTCTCCACCCAAGCAACCCAGCTTTTAAATGTCTCAAACGTTTCATTTTTGGATTTGAGCAAATAGCAGAACCCATACCTTGTAAAATCATCTACTATTACCAGTACATATTTTGCCCCTCCTAGGCTTTGTGGCAGTGGACCAATTAAATCTGCATGCACCAATTCAAATGGTTTTTTCGTTGACCTATTACTCTGTTTACTAACAGGGTAAGCCTTTGATTTTGATACTTTGCACGCAGCACAATCCAAATACTTGCCACACTGTTTTATGTTTAACCCTTCGCACATTTCAGGCATTTTGGCCAAAGCTCTGAAATTTGCATGACCTAACCTTCTATGAAGTAAATGTATACAATTATCATGCACTGGTTTGTTATACATTGCAGTATTTACATTATCAGAGATATTTTCTTTAGGTAACATGACATACAGCCTGTCCTTTAACACACCTTTCGCACAGAGAATTCCATTTTTTTCTACTTTGCAATACATTCCTTTAAATAACACAGAATATCCATCCTGTGTAAGAGAGGAAACACTTAAAAGATTGTACTCTAAGCCTGGCACCAGTAATACCCCATCAAATGTTTTGTTCATGCTTGGCACAAACACTTGCCCTTGACCATGAACTGCAGATTTCTTTCCATCTGCCAAACTAACATGGTCTTTAGAAGTTGGATTCAAAGTCACAAAATCTTCTTTTCTGTTGGAGATATGCTGGCTGGATCCAGAGTCTAGGAGCCAGGTTTCCTTTTGCAGCTCATCAACTGCTCTCACCACTGAAACAAACTGCTGACGTTTGCCTCTTGTTAATCGCTGGTTCCTGGGTTTCTCAGCCCCTTCTTGCAGCTGAGCCATACAATTTCTTTTCAGATGCTGTGTTGATCCACATCTGTAGCAACGCTTTACAGCCAGAGCTCTCTCTACTCCTCCGCTGGTCGCTGCCTCCTCCATGTCTTTTTTTCCTCGCAAGCTTATTTTTGCACGGGCACATTCCTGTGCTTTATCAGTCCGTTTCTGCTCCTCTTCGAGAAGCCTCCCAGTAAGATAATGCAAAGTAAGCTCTCTTTCTGGCATTGATTCTAAGCTGGCAACAATCATATTCCAGGAATCATCTAGGGAGCTTAGAATAATATATACTTTGTTTGCTTCTGAAAAAGTCATTCCTCTTACCTCCAGTTCTGCAAACAAAGTTCTCATGTTTTGCAAGTGCTGAGATAAACTTTCCCCCAGCTTCAAGCTAGCTTTGTATAGCCTTCGGGTTAAAGCAATCTTGCTGCCTGGAGTGTCACGGACATAAATCTGTTGCAAAACATTCCAGCATTCACTGGATGTTGTTAACCCACGAATGTGGACAAGTTGGCTGTCTTCCAGACCCAAAATTATACATGCTTTAGCTTTTTCATCAGCTCTCAGCTCTCTTGCAGTAGGGTTTACTGGAGGATTACTGACTGCATCCCAGAGACCTTCCCTCCGGAGGTACATTTCCATTTTAATGCACCACGTTAGGTAGTTATGTTCATTTAGTCGGTTCAAAGGAATTCCTCCACTCACCGCAACTGCTGCCTCGGCTTCCATATCTTTTGGTGTTCTCAGGCCTCGTTACAAAACTTTCAACAGCTCAAGAAGATGCCTTAAGCACTGCTCACCAGTGGATCCACTCAAACAGAATCAGAGCTTTCAAGTCAGCTCTGGGCCCATAACCTGACAGAGTACGCGCTTCCCTTCTTCCAGTCCAAAGAAAGACACAGAGTCTGCTGGTCCAATTAATCATAAATATATTTTCTAGCAACCATCCACCACCGACTACATCAACTACCCAACCACAACATGAACATTACCTACAGAATATATACACAGGGTTTTCAACCTGACCAGCAACATCCCAGGTGCTGCTAATCAGCACACCCTGGCTGATGCAATTAGCTCTCTTCATTTCAGGAGCTTGGTTAACCCTTACCATTCAGGTCTGTAAAATCCTTTTTACTTACAGTGAATACACTGACAGGGATAAGATCCCCTTAAAGGACCAAGTGGGTAGCCTGGAGATTCGCCTGAACGCAGTGCTATCTATGAAATTGCAGGTGACATCAGTTATGAGGGGTGCCAACTTTACCAGATTCACCAGCTGTGTCCCTATCTGGAGAAAGTGGACCTTGCTACAGCCATCCATACCCATGTTACATCTAGACTAAACTATTATAATGCACAGTACATGAGTCTGCCGTTAAAGTTGGTTCAGAAGCTTCATCTGGTGCAGAATGCAGCTGCTTGGTTGATTGCGGAGGTTAAGTGATCAGATCATATAACACTGATGCTGTACCATTTATACTGATTGCCAGTGTGTTTCAAGGCCCAGTGACCACTCTGGCACCTTTTGGTGATTGGCGTATCCAGAGGTCCTGCTCCTCACGAGTTTTACGGCTCCTGTGTCAGGATATGGTATGCCTTTGTAGATCCTCCTGCCTCAACTACTTTTACGGCTCTGAGTGGGGGTGACTTGGAGCAGTCTCCCCACACTTTCAAAGTGTCGAATAAGAGAGGGGCCAGGTTTACCTGACCCCTGGCTTAGGAAAGTGGCTCACCCATAAAGCCAGGCAAGTTGCCTGAGATAAGGACATATTGATCTATCACATGCAGATCCAGGGAGGGGTTGAATCTCCTTTAATGTTTAATAAAGAGGCCCTAGTTTATCCAAAGCTCTGGTGTCTGTGTCTTTATTCCATGCTTCCTTCTCCACTTGCAACACTGATGCTGTACCATTTTCACTGTTTGGCAGTGTGTTTCAAGGCACAATTTAAAGTGCTGGCAATCACTTTTAGAACCCTAAACGGCTTGGGAACAGGTTATCTGAAGGATAGCCACCAGCCACAGAGGCCTGCTAGTAAAATCCATTGGGTTGGAGGGCTGGTTCCATCCTTATGGAATGTCCTATTTTGGGGAGGTGTGCATGTGGCTCCCTCCCTGAATGTTTTCAAGTGGGCTTTAAACAGCTGGATGTTCCAGGGTGCTTTAAAATAAATGTATGTTGAGCTGATGTTTGGGGCTTTTTGGATATCTACAGGCAAGGAACAAGATACATTTCTGAGAACTGAGCTGGATGTCTATGTGTGTTGGGCTTAGAGTGTCTTATAGCTGAGGTGGCAAGGAGGTTTGTTGTTGTTGTTGTTGTTGTTTGTTTGTTTTGGGGTCTGTTTGAGACTTTCAATAAAAGCTTCCATTGGTCACAGCCATTGAGACTCTCTGCCCCAGCCTCCTGAGTTCCATTATAATCTTGTACACATTCGTACATCTCCTACCATGGCAGTGTCAGAAAAGCTAGAAACAGACTATCATTCAACTCTTGCCTGGTATTTCTAAGTGAATCACGCTTATGTGTTGTACACATGACACTTGGAACTGTAGACCATCAATTCATTTCATCTAGACCAATGAAAGACCACAAGCTTTCAACAACCTTACAGCCAATTTCTTCAATGATATTACTTAACACCAGGATTGAATGTGGTGTTCATTTACAACTGACTCAGACTTGCTAGGTAATGTCTAGGGCTGTGCTCTGCTTCTCTTCGGGTCAGAGAAGCAGAATAGAATTGGGGTGCTTCGCCTCCCCTTAAGGCGGAGGTGAAGAGGATCGGGGGGCAGCGGAGCATCACGGAGCGGATCAAGATGAAGGTGGATCCTTTGCCTCAAACCAGAGCTCCGGAATAAAAGGTAAGGGTGCCTTACCTGGCGCTGCTGCTGCCCGTGCAGCGACGGCGGCAGAGCCAGGTAAGGGGGCAGGGGGGAGGGGTGTCTTACCTGGTCCGTCAGGGCCCCTCACCGGCTTCACTTGAGCTCACGGCTCAACCCAGAAGTGTAGGCCCCAAGCGGGTTGAGCCGCGGGCTAAAGTGAAGCTGGTGACGGGCCGCAACGGACGCAGGTGAGGGGGGAGGAGGGAGGGAGGCCTTACCTGGCAGTGGCAGCACTGCCGCAGTCCATGCGGTGATGGCAGTGGAGCCAGGTAAGGGGGCAGGGGTGAAGGGTCTTACCTGTGTCTGTCGCGTTCCGGCAGCAGCGTCAACTGAGCCCGAGGATTCAAACGGGAAGACCAAGCCACGACTGTGGCCTGGTCTTCCTGTCTGAATCCTCAGGCTCAGTTGAAGCAGCCGCCGGAACGCGACGGACGCAGGTAAGGGGGGAGGAGGGAGGGGGCTTACCTGGTGCTGGTGCCGCCGCAGTCCGTGCAGCGATGGCAGCAGAGCCAGGTAAGGGGGCAGGGGGGAAGGGTCTTACCTGCATCCGTAGCATTCTGGCAGCGGCTTCAACTGAACCCGAGGATGCAAACCGGAAGACCAAGCCACGACTGCGGCCTGGTCTTCCTGTTTGAGTCCTTGGGATCAGTTGAAGCAGCTGCCTGAATGTGATGGACTCAGGTAAGTGGGAGGAGGGAGGGGGCCTTACCTGGCACTGCCCCCGCTACTGCGGAGCTCCGATTCGGAGCTGGAGCTCCATAGCGGTGCGGAGCGGATCATAGGCGAATCAATGTGGGGCAGATCGGGTGTGGAGTGGATCAGGGGGTCTGTGCACAGCCCTAGTAATGTCCCATATAATGAAAGAATTGGAATTGTATTTGGAACACGTCTCACCCTGGGAACTTGAACCATATGTTTTAAAAATGTACACTTTCTCTTCCTTGATTTGCTGCATCATATTTGGCTGTGCTGTTTCCCTTGGTGAGGAAGTGTAGGTTTTCTTTTCCACATGTAAAAATCAAATGGTTCAGAATCTGAAGTATACAATAAGAGCTTTCTTCTTTTTTGTCTTAAAATTGATATATACCTTCAGAGTGTACATTATTGCATATAAATCACCACTTCAGTTTTCTTCTGTATTTGATTAATTAACAACACAAATGGAATGGAGTTCTATCTTTCATCTAGATACTACAGGTAGAATCCTTTATTGAAATTACAGATTTTATATTGCAAGCCTAAAAACATAATATTAACAGCTTAAAAACATAATATTCAGAAAACAGGACACTTTAGCTTTTCATTCATTATAACTGCACTAGTTGCAGGAAAGGCGGGTCTCTTTCCCTGCCCCCCCCCACCCCCCCAATGAATGTGTTTATTTTTAATGGAGCTGAAAATATTTGTCTTATGTAGGCGTGTAGAGCTGAAGGAATGAATTTAAATGGGCTTTTGATTTTTGAAGCTTTCCCCTGTCAATGTCAGCTAATATTCTTTCTTAGACACTGACTGGCATTCAGCAAAATGCTGCTACAGACATCACCTCAGCTACTGCTCAGTCAATTTCATTAAGCAGTCTTCCAAAGAAGCCCTGCAAAAGAGGAACTAATAAAAATGTACAGTATTTATATTTCATGTATTACCTAGGTTTTGATTTCCTTGACATCTTAATAATGCCTTGCAACTCCAAACAGAAATCATGTTTGGCAGTCTGCAGCTAAATGGGAGAGGGGTTAATTATTCATATCTTTTTATTGTTCTGCAGTTTTTATGAGCATAAATATGTCATACCACAGAAGCGGGAGATACAGAAAATATGAGGTATCATTCAAAATCTTACCAAGCCCTTCTATCCCACGGATTAATTTAATGAACAAAACTCCTAGAACTACAATACTGCCATTTTGTCAACTTTTTCTGCTAGGTTTCTACTCCCTAATAAAAGCAGACAGTCTTTGAATTGCTTAGAAGACATGTGAATGTTTTGAAGTATGAAGGATTTGAGCCAATTTACATAAATCACATGATACTTGCTTTTCATGGATTGTATCATTCAGATTGCAGGTGATGGGATTATATTTGAAAGCTCCCCTACTGGAAAAAGAAACAGAACCAAAACAAAACTCTCTGACATAGACAAATGGGATGTCAGGAAGAAGGATTCCAGGGTAGTTCCATCCCTGTGATGGTATTTTTTTTTTATGGGGGGACATTCAACCTTTCTCCCCTCTTGCACAATGAATGATACAGTCTGGGTGAAAGTACAGATGGTTGCAGATTCTCCACTGCTGATTTACTCCCCAATTCTAATCTTCCAAATTTCCCAAACTTTTTGTTTATGTGCCACTGATCAGATTTTCATTTAAACAGTTTTTATGCCTTCAAAAAGGCAAAATAAAAATTAACTTGAACATTTTAAAAATATTTCAAGCATGCAGGTTCTTTAACACCAACAACAACACCAACAACAATACATTTTAAATTCAAACTGAAGCATTGGTTGGCATGCTTCAGTTTTTAATTTTGCTTAATGCTTTTGAAGGATGCCAACACTTTTACATAAGGACATAAGAAGAGCCCTGCTGGATCAGACTAAGGGACCATCCAGCCCAGCACACTTTTCATACAGTGGCCAACCAGCTGTCAACCACGGACCAACAAAGCAGGACATGGTGCAACAGCACCCTCCCACCCATGTTCCCCAGCAGCTTACTGCCTTTGATACCAAAGGTAGCAGCCATCAGGATTAGTAGCCATTGAAAGCCTTCTCCCCCAGGAATGTATCCAAACTCCTTTTAAAACCATCCAAATTGGTGGCTATCACTCATCACTACATTTCATATAAACATAATATGTTTAACTATGTGTTATGTCTTTTTTTTGTCTTTTATCAAGACAAAAAAAGCCAACCATGATCAAATTACGAATTTAATTAAAGAACTCAAAAAGAAATATTTCCTTAGATTAAGAAAATCCTTTGAGTTATTAACAGCACAACCTATACATTTATATTTAGAAGTTATTCCCACTGAATTCAGTGGGATTTATTCCTAGATAAATGGGTATAGGATTTATCTGATACTGCTCATGTCAGACCTGGTTCTTTTAAGTTTCAGAAAAGTAGCATACAAATTACCTTGATTCAGTTGTGTTGCCCAAAAGAATAGACCTTTCTTCTATACATATACACATCCCACAACTGATCGCTGGAGCACACCTGCTAAAAGGTAACCCCCAAAACAAAAACAAAACAGCAACAAAGAAACAACAACCCCAAACCATCAAAGAAATAAACATTTACTTTTCTGTAAAATAATTGTAAACCACTTTGGGAACCAATTTTTGCTGAAATCAGGGTAAAATAAACAAATAAATACAATTGGTCACTCTGCATGGAGGGCCAGTGAGTTGGCCTAAGTGATGATCATAGATGGATTTTAACATGGTGGGAAATTGCTGCCAAAGATCCCTAACAGCTTTGGCAGAATGCATTGAAAGGTATAAGTGGTAGTAAAGACAATGGGCAGAGGTACGCATGGGAAGGCCCTATGGCTTGTGTGTGGGTATGCAAATATAACAGTACAACTGAAAATAGTGGAGACTAGAATACAAAAACTCATTAAGTGTGTGTGTGTGAGAGAGAGTGGGTGTGCGCGTGTGCACAGGGGGTGGGGATTTCCATTTGGTTTGTTTGATTCCAGTCAATAAAGTTATGGCATCATTAAAAGGAATGTGGTAGATTCTGTGCTACCTTTTACATTTCAGGGCAAATGACAATCCCATCTCCACTTATCATTTTACAGTGCTTTGGCATTTGTTGCTCAGAAAGACTACAATACAAAATTGAATGCTTCTCTTTTTGCCTTCAGTGTGTGTTAAATAAAGTTTCACAGAACCCACTGAATACGTCTTGGTGACATAAAGCTTAAGGAAATGAATCCATAGTGAAGACATAAAGCTTAAGGAAATGAACAAGCTGCTTTTCTAATGATGCCATGCTTAGCATTTCTTTCTCTCTGTCTCTGCCTCCCCCACCCCCACGCACGGCACCACGAAGAAAGTATATTTACTAAGAACAGTAGTTAACATTTGATTTATTGAGATGGTTCTATTTTTCATTTATGCTGCACGGTAGATCATTTGAGGGGATTAGCTTTACATCTCTGAACACTATATATTAACCAAAGGAAAAAAAAGTTCTCTAAAACTAATCCTAAAAGGATTGTGAAAAAGCACATCAAAAAGCAGAGCACACCTCATGTTACAGGAGTTTTCCAACATTGCAGTGCTCTGCAGATGTGGAGGCAGCAAATTACACCACTCGGGTTTTTGAAGTGTTTGCAGATAATCAAAAGTTATCAGCCGCCTGCATGTATCCTGTTGGCAAAAAAGTTACAGTTGGATATCAGCTTTTCAAATGGTTTCGGAATTGAAATGGGGAATGGCTGGGGGAAGGCAGAGAGAATGCTCCTTATCATGCGGGGAATGTGCTGGGAACCACAAGCGAGAACTGGCAACAAGAACAAATATTCGCCTAATATGTTTGCTTCTGCAGCTGTACGGTCTTTCTGCCTGATTTTCATTTGCAAGTCTATTATCTGCATTTTCTCTGAACTTGTGTATTTTCTGTGCCTTCTTCCAGCTCTGTGATGTTCCTAATTTTCAGAAAGTTGACCCAGTATCCCTTGACATTAGAGAAGATGGAATCAGAAGGCCATCATGTCAAATCTTGTATTTTAAAAAAGATCAGTCCTTAACCATCACCTTTCCTGCCACACTAACAAATTAGCCAATGGGTCCTGACTGCAGTGACCATGCACACAGGAACAAGTGCACTACAGAAAGGTATCTGCAGTAGGAACAAGTGAGAAACGAATTCCATTTGCATTTCAGTGCAAACATGTTAAAGCTCATTTGTCCTGAGATGCAAAAGAAGAAGGAACTGATACAAACACTTGGTTTAAAGATGCCACACATTTGGCAGAAGAGTTTGTCATCTCCAAGGATTGATAGAAAACAAAACAAAATGCCAGTTTAGAGGAGATCTTGTCATAGAAAAGAAAGAAAAATAATCCAATGGAAAGTATAGCAAAGCAAACTGGAAAATCACTTTTATATGATTGTGCTTGGCATTTAGGAAATCAAGTGAGATCTGAGTGATAGTTGTCCTATAGCTTCATCCCACATACCTGTTTCCATCGAATTATCCCCTACAGCGCTAAGCTGTCGCTGTTGTTGTTAGCTTCACACCCTGGGTGGCAGCACTCCTAAGATCCTTTGCATACCAGGAAACGGGTTTAAGGGGGGAAATGTAAAAAACCATTAAAAAAAACAATGGATGACCCAATCTGATTCAAATGTTGGTATGCTTAAAGCTCTCTTTAATATCTATTACTGTGCCAATTTTGATGTCTTTATCTTTAAAACGTACGCAGATATAAGCATTTGTTTGTGAACCGCCCAGAGAGCTTCGGCTATTGGGCGGTATAGAAATGTAATAAATAAATAAATTAATAAATAAATAAACTTCAAATCCTGCTCCTGTGCCCCCAGTGGCCGCTCGGAAAACAACAAATGATTCGCTCCAAAACTAGTAGCAAAATACCTCGATTCTTCTCCTTTTATTGCGCAATTAAAGCAGGATGCATGGGAGTACTTCACAATAAAAGCAGATTATAAACTGGAAAACTTCGGAGTCTTTGCACGCAATTCACAGTGATTGCACAGTATAACACTGGTGTGATAAAGCTCCTAGTAAAGCATTTCCCCATCAGAATCGCTCAAAGACTACTACATTCTTCATAGGCTGCTGTTGATGTTGTCATTATTCCCATCAAGATTCAACCCCAGATCCCTACTCTTCGGAACCCACACTTCACAAAATGAATATTGCCCAAGGCATTCATGTAAACATGCAGTTCTTCATATATTACAACCACTTGGTGAGCTGTTCTTCAGGGAAAGATAATGGTTCTAGCCTAGGTGATAAAGCAGGTCATGGGCACCAGTTGAATACATTCATTTAACACCCAATACATATATGTCCCACATATGGGCTGGTATTACCTCTGAACCACCTGTATCAAAGGAGGGTTGCTGGTACTATAGGGGGATATTGCATACCAATCTACTTTGTTACTGCTGGTACAATAGAGGAGGTATTTCATTTCAGCACAGTGCCAGTGTGGCGTAGTGGCTAAAGTGTCAGACTGGGAATCAGGAGATCTGGGTTCTAGTCCCCACTTGGTCATGGAAACCCACTAGGTGACTTTGGGCCAGTCACAGGCTCTCAGTCCAACCTACCTCACAGGGTTGTTGTTGTGAAGATAAAAATGGAGAGGAGGAGGAGGATTATGTACGCTGCATTGGGTTCTTTGGAGGAAAAGAGGTGGGATATAAATGCAACAATAACAGCATACAAGGCTTCCTTGTTACCCAAATGAACTGGAACTGTGTTAGTGTATATTACACATTATGGAATTATAGACAATATTACTTCTTTCCCCCAAAAAATAGTTTTAGAAGCATCGCTGCTTCTAAAACAATGGGAATTTTGCTATAGCTCTCTTGCTGCTTCGTAGACGGCTTAATGCCTGGCAGCCAATTCTTTGGGGGGGGGGGGAATGCAGATACCTCCCTCCTCTGTGGTGGTACCCTAAATCAGTTTGTCACCCTGGCTCCTAAATCCCAAAACCATCTTAAAAATCAAGTCTCCAGGGTAAACGGCACTGCTACTACATCACCAATTGAAAAAAATTCCAATTTACTTTCCCCTTTAGATCTGCCCGGAGAATGAGCCTACATCAAATTGGTATGATCAAGGAAGATATCGCTTGCAGCACTCTCTCACAAGTTTCAAAATGACTCACAAGGGTTGAAAAGCTGTATGTGCATTGGTAATGAAGAAGAAAACAGCAGGAACAGTAGAAATCAGCAATCCCAGCTTTTCCGTATAGCTCATAATGTTAAATTTCCAAACAAAAGGAGGTAAATAGGAAAATGTAAATAGTACAGATATTTCAGGCATAATGAGATGGAGAAATAGAGTTCAAAATATAAGTATTCCCGAGATAAATGTGCATTAAATTTGTAGGCTAACGTTCTAGGGTGTTGTTTTTTAAGACTGTGGTTAGCTAGTTATAATGTAGTAATGATGATATATTCCTGTAATTTCTTACATGGGTCTCACAATCAAGACACTATCTGATTTAATATCTATTTTAATACATTGTTGTATGGTGAGTAGAAAGGATTCCAGTTTAGAGAGGCATGTACGAAAGATGTTTTTAAAGTGGGTTTGCTTATAAAAATATTGTTTTAGAATGTTTCTGTAATGTATTTATTTATTTATCCTGCTGATAATTTTTCTAATAAAATCCAGGTGATGTATTTGAGTGGCAAGTATATCACTACATCACTATATCTAAAAGAGAATAGTAAAAGATTTAAAGAATGATTCCCAAGATGACCTATGGAAGAAACTACTAGTGGCCACATTTGAAACATTGATGGCATCTCTTGAGTGTACTAGAAATTCAGCCCTCATCACCTCTCACAGGTCCTCTCTATTTCTTTCTTGAGCATTTTATCATATGCTTGCTGCCCACTCACGGTTCTTCACGGGTCCTTTTGACGATGACGACTGCCTCCCGTGTGTCTCCTGCCCCTTCTGCTTGTTTCCCTGTCAAAGAAAAAGACCCTGTAAATCTGACTTTGTTCAGCTGTAGCGAAACATGCCACCATTTCCTGCTGCGTAAACGCCCACTGAATGGGCTATGTGGTCATTGTTTACTTCCTTTTTCTGCTCCATGTAAAGAAAGAGGAAGTATTGTGGGACAGAAGCATAACCCTATGATTGGCATATGTTCTTTGTACTTTCACTGCAGAAGTTTAATGGGAATATGGAGACTTGGGACTACATTTCCCAACAAAATTGTTCCTACTTTGAGCTGCATTTCAGACCTGGAAAGGAGAATTGGCTCCCTGTAGGAGCTACATTAGTTGAGTAGTCCTGGCCTTGTTTTCCCTACAATTAGTCAGTGCTAATTGGGACCTGATATGGGAAGTAGTGGGCTTTAGGCCTTTGCCCCTCACTGTGGTTCTGATCTGGATCAGAAGACCCCTATTATACTTACAGTTTGTATTGTCAGAAAAGGTAGCATTCATTTAAATGGGACCTCTTCGGGAAATGCAAAGTGAAGGTGTGGTTCCTGATCGGGATCGGGGTTTCACACTGGCATTTTTGGGGTGGGTGTGGGGTGGGGACACAACTCTGCACTCAAAACCAGAACCAGGTAATATTTCTTCTGAGTAAACATGCATAAAATTGAACTACCCAAGACTTTGGTGTGGGTATGTTTGACTGAAATGTCAGACCAATTCAAATGGAAAGGTTATTATTAAAGTTGATTGAACTATAATGCGACATTCATTAAGCAATTGGAATTGGAAGGCTATGGAGTCCATCAATTTATGTTCTGAGTCAGTTCTAGAGGGAATGGGAGAAATCTAGTGTGATACAGGAGGTGGGGGATACCCACCATCACAGGTGCTACATCAGTTGTACCCAGCATGGCTGCTGTACACCAGTCAAGTGATCATGGCTCATATGCTTTGCTTCCAGAAGGTCTGAGGTTTGATCCTCAGCCAGCATCTCTAATGAAAAGGATCAGGTGGATTGCAGCCTACCCTGGTATAATGCCTTCAGAATTTCTATGGGCCTTTACGTTACATCTGTGAACATCCTAGCTTGCCTTTGGCTCTAAAAGATATGGTTGAAATCACACCATATTAAAAAAATAAAACAACCAATCATTACATTACATGACCCAATGAGGTTAGTGTTTTTAACAATCTGAGCATTATTAGTGGTTGTTTTTTAAATGGTTTACATTTAGGTTCTTTTTCTTTATTATTTTTGAGCTTCAGTAAACTATCTCTCTTTTTCTATTAACCTATTTTTACAGCGATGTTTGTCTCAAACATTGAATTGGATTTAAACCATTCATCTTGGGTACTGCAATTTTCCCTGCCATTCATTCCTTTCTGCTTTTCTCCAGTTTTCTACGTTCCTCAGTTTCTGTCAAAGAGATAGTTGTTGCCATGTTTTTCACCCTTGACAGGGAGCTGAATATTTGAAAAATGTGTTCAATTAAATATAAGGATTGTGCTACTTTTATAAGACTAAAGGCAGCAAGTTTAAAGGCAGTTATGATCCTAATTTCAAATATGTATTGGACAATGTTTTCCAGATTCATCTTTTCCTTCAGGTGTATGTTTATGCATTGTTTGAATGATAAAAAATAAAGTTATTTTAGCCCCAAACATCACAATTTATTAACGTGCTTGAGACAAACATAAACCTGGAAAATATATTACTGCCAAAAATATATATTTGTAATTATTTTGTTACTGTTAACTCTTCTTAATTTAAGCAAATTAATAATAATAATCCACAAATGGTTGCATTTGATGCTGTCTTTTATTTTGTTCAATTTTTTTTCATTTCTGTGAACTACTAAAAAGCCTGAAGATGTCATTGAAATCAGTGGAACTTCCTTGTAAATTGACCTGGTTAGGATCAAACTGAATATCCTCTAAAGCCATTAGTTATCAATTGGAGAAAATATATCCACAGTTTTGGAATGGAACTAAGGAGGGGGTATCTAGAAGGACTGTCTTCACATCTCCCATTTTCAGGGCAAGATTGTTTGATGAGAGAAATTGATATAAAGCAAAAAGCTAGACTTCAGCTATTATCACCAAAGAAAGCTGTAATCCACCACACATCTGTTCATAACATGAACAAGTTCAAAAGCAACACACTGTGTGACGTGAGGACAGTATTCACTCTTTAGTCATTCTGAAGACTACAAATAACACACTTCGTAAAATTAGTAAAAATGTGTGTGTGTGAGTGTGTGTGTGTGCGCGCGCGTACCTTAGAAGATCATTTCCTGCTGTTAATTGTACTGGGGACAGAAATGTATGCAGCTGCTTGCAAATCAGTGAAATAAAATCAGGTTCTTGTGAAATTGTGTTAAGTATTGTTTGAGATTATTACCTAAGGTTAATGAAATAAAAAGTGGCTTGTGGATTTTATGCAGTTATTGTTGTTTCTTTATTAGGATTGCCAGAGTACCATAGCAGTGGGAGGAACAATCACCACCACCTAAATATTACAGACTCATTTTGAGCTTATTGCCAGAAAACCAATAGCAAGGTTGGTTAGGTTTTTCTCTCAGTCCTTTTTTTTCCTTGTTAAGTGAATAGACAGCATTTAACTGGCTTCAGTCTGGGCCTGTCAAAACCTTGGGCTGCACTGCCTAGTTCAACTCACCTGACCCAGAAGGCTCTGCCTTGGAACTAGGTTTATACATACATACATACATACATACATATATATATATATATATTAAAAAAAATAGAATTATTATTTCAAGAGTTGACAAGCAACCATATTATCTACTCACATTTTCCAATCTAAGATGTGGAGTAAAGACATTTCATGAGATGGCCAATGTCAAATGGAGCCTCCAGGTAAAAAAGGGTGGGCATGATATTTTCCCCACAGTGTTTTGAGCTTGGCTCCACATCTAGGAAATGCCATTTGAATTTTATTTCATCATAGCAATATCCTATAGGTTGGTTCCAGAGCAAAGATGCTCACCTGGCTCTGTCTTCACATCGCCCCACATTACAACCCTGTGCCCCACACCACACCACAAAGTTGCTCTTGAGAATCAGGAAAACCTCTTGAATGACATGTGTTGGGACCCAAGGGGTCTGCAACAGGATGGGAAAATCAAAGGAAAGTGTCTTTGCATTTGCACAAGACATCTCTGGATCCAAGCCTATGGCAAAAAAGAATGACTGCTAATGCATAGGAGCAAGGAATATAGCGTTTCCATTCTGATCTTTATATATATTCACCCAGATTTCATTCCAATCCAGTTATCTCTGGATTGGGATTATAGTCTCTGTCAGAAGTCTTAAAATTATATTATTAAATAATATATTGTATTATAAAAATATTCTTTATCATACAACATAAGAATTCCGTAAGAATTATGGAAGAATTCAATATAGTAAATATGTAGGCATTGTGGAACTTTCAATATTAAAAAACTGAACATTTCCACATCTCTAAATAGAACTTCACTTTTTATAATGGAAGAAAATATTTTATAAAGGAAGGTAGGGATTTAGATACACTTTTCTTTTCTAGCCCACTGAGCAGGGTCATAATATCAGATACAAATGTAGACAGTATATCTTATTTACCTGAAATGAAACTAAAATTTACTGAGATAATTCAGCAATGGACTTTGCAGAATACATTCACCTATTGAAATATTTGTATAATGCCTTTCCAGGCAAAGTCTTTAATTTTTTTAAAAAAATACAATATAAAAAATAAACAAAGAAATTTAAACAATAAATATAAAATGCAATTTACTGTAAACCATAAGAGATAATTTCATGTTCTGTGGCAGCATACAAATGTATTTTTTCTGAAAAATAAATAACTTAAAAATTAGCATTTAAAGTAACAAGATAAAAAAAAACCCTCCCATTTATCAGATAACTGGGGTGGGATTTTTAAACTAGAGAGAAATACAATTGAAGTTATCAGCTTTACAATGTCAGCAAATTAGGAACTATCCATAAAGATAAGTCAGACATCCTAAATGGCTTTGGTCCAGGTTATCTGAAGCACTGCCTATTCCCGTATGAATCTGTCCACCAAGTAAGATCCCTGGATTGGGGTGGGTGGGTGGGTGCTCTGCGTTCTCCCTTTATTGAAGGATGCACTGAGGTGTACATGAGATGGGGCCTCCCACATCATGGGAGGTGTCTAGACTGGAATTCCCTCTCTCCTTAAGCATTTTTGCCCCTCCCTTTCCAGTTTTCTACACGCAGTGACAGTGTTTCTGTTTTTCTTCATTTTTTTCTAACTGAGATCAATGGGTAGTCCTGATTTATTTGATTGTTAGTTTTTTAAATTGTATTTTATTTTAATTGTATTTTTACTTTTACTGTTGTTCACGTTGAAGGTTTTTTTTCTAAACTGACAGTGGTTTATAAATAATACATTTTGAAGAAGAAGAAATCAATGTCAAAATATAATGACAAAAGAGGAAATGGTCATTTGTGAAATTAAGGAAATGGTCTTGTTTAGAAGATATGCTGGTGGCTAAGCATTTTGAGCTAAACGTTAGTGTGTCGTGTGAACCACTCCTAACCATGGTGGCTACATAAACATGGTTTAAACACACATGCTAACCATTTGCCGCAAAAAGGTTAGCAGCCTAACCATGGCTTCCAATGTATGTTAAAAGGATGAGGATGGGGTTTTAAAAAGAGTTACATACTTTATAAGTGAATCTGTAATACACAAACTCTAGGGTTTTGAAAAAAAAGAAGAAAAACTAAAGACAGAATGCAGGATTTTACAAAAGAGAAGCAACAAAAGACAAACAAAATTCCGAAAAGTATTCATGGGAGCCAAGTTTAGAAACCGCTTCTCTCCAAAGAAAATAGGACCCAAGATCCACTTTGATGCATTTACCATTAGCCTTCTCTCTTGTAATAAACTCTAAGTATCTGCTTTGATGAATAATAAATAGAAATAGGAATAAACAAACTATTTTACATGAGGCAAAGAAGCTGGGAGAAAATATGCAAGGTTTGTTCCCATTTGCTTCTTTTCATTAAGGTAATGTCTTCCACATCTAGTCTTATTAAAAACCGAAATAAAAAGCCCCCCCCCCCCCAAATAAAGAGCTGCTGGCTGGTGCTACATAGACATTAACTAATCAAAAAACCTAATCAAGGGCTAACAGTTAAGTTAGGCTTTATCAGGGTTTTAAGCAGGCGGCAGCATTTTCCTGTGCATTTTAGGAAACAGGATAATTGAAGGACTTCACAGTGGCCTATTTCAAAAGTGTGTCTTCTGACTCAAGGCATTCTATCACATAAGTTAAGATGTGCAGGGACTAGGCTAGGGATGGATGAATCCATCAGTTTTGCTTTCTCTCACATTTGTATTTTTTTTTTAAAAAAAAAAATCAAGTTCTTTCTCTTCCAAATATGAAGGATGTTGCAAATTTTGGCAAATTCTTATCAAAAGTGAACTGAAATGAAATTCTCACCCCTCTGCAACAGCCAAATTCAATAGGTAGAATTATTCCCAGCATGGAGAGAGCAATGATTTTCCTGTCGGCCATGTAGCTGTTAAAGATGAGCAGCTTGTCAGAAAAAAACCAGGTGGCAACTCTAATATGCTTGAATACACATGGATTCAAACCCAGACTTTTGAGAGCTAAATACTCAAAGCCTTGCGACTCTATGGATGAATCCGTCAATTTTAGTTTCTCCAACATTCATTTCTTTTTAAATCTCAAGTTCTTTTTGTCCCAAATATGGTGAACTTTGTGAATTTTGCTAAATTCTGATCAAAACCAAACTAAAACAGAAGTCTCACTTATCTCCAGGCAATGCCTGACTAGATCAAAGGAAATGTGGCATTGCACTTTTCAACGATATCAATTATATAGCTTTCTAGTTTAGATTATATTGGATCAATGGAAATGAAATCGAGGGTGGAGTTGGGGAGGAGAGAAAGAAAAAAGATAGCAGTTATAAAATACTGGCTCCAGTTCCACTACCACCAGCACTGAGCATAGCAGGACTGCTTAAATCCATAAGAATTTGAATTATGACATTCAGAATGATGTCATGAAATAACTTATATTGAAGATATCATTGTATGTGCAGAGGATAAGATTTAATTTCCCCTGTCATTTGCTGAATTAAGTATAAATATTGTG
Source organism: Elgaria multicarinata webbii (assembly GCF_023053635.1). Classification (NCBI taxonomy): domain Eukaryota; kingdom Metazoa; phylum Chordata; class Lepidosauria; order Squamata; family Anguidae; genus Elgaria; species Elgaria multicarinata. Next base: position 102,069,500 of record NC_086174.1, read on the forward strand.
TGTTTCTACGTGCACACACACACACACGCACACACACGCGATTATTTTCTAAATGAATGAGATAAGTGACTAACTCAGTAAGCACATTGGAAGCATGATAGTCTGATTGTAAATTGTATTTTTATTTTTATTTCCTCAGTCTGTTTTATAATTTAATTTTAAAGGAAAGAAAAAGAACGTTTTATCTTGGCCACATTGTGTATCACGTTGTTATGTCCCCTATGCAGGCTTTTGCAATATCACAGGTGGAGTTCTCTGTATTCCTAAATATGGGACACTCTTTGTTTTGGTATTTCTGGGATGTGCAGCTATATAAATTATTCCATACAGTAGTAACTCTCTCCAGAGATTCCTAAAGGTAATTATGGTGACAGAAACTTATGAGTGACTGAAGAGTATTGTTTTATTTATAAACATTAGGGGTATTGGGGTAAACCAATTCAAGAATTTTAATTCATTAATCATCTGCCTCAATTCATTGCCCAATTAACATTAAATGGACTTACATCTTACCCAACATTCTTACCAAAAATGTTTAGAAATAATTTGGGATTTTAAAAGGTGTATTTTAAGGTATTAAATAAATTTTAAAAAATCAGATTTATTTTATTAAGATACCAATTAAAGCTTGCAGCCCTTGTCTTACTATATTGCAGTAAAGCTTATGTGGAAACAGAAGAATGAAATCATAGCTGTGTTAACGTGCACAAAATAGATTTGAAATATAGGATGCATATGATCATAAAATATAAAAGATGCATATAGTGGGTTCACAGCAAAGCTGGATCTGTCAATGCCCTGTTGTATATTATTTCTTATTCAGCTGAGAGCCAGTATGGTTACACCATTGCACTGGGACTTTGGAGACCCCAGTTAGTTATGAAGCTCCCTGGGTAACTTTGGGCCTGTCACTGACGCTCAGCCTGACCTACAGCATGAAATGTGGAGAAGGACCATGTAAGCCACATTGAGTTGCCTGCAAAGAGAATAAACAGGTGAGATATACCAGGGCTTTTACATAAATAAATTTAGAAACTGGATTATAAAACCTCCTTAGAGCTAGAGAATCAGGGTTTTTCTTTTGGGGGGGGTGGTTACAAATATAACAACAACAGCAGCAGTGGCCAAAAAATATTTATTTTTCCAGATTAGTTTTACAAAATGATTTTAACCCACAATCCCTTGGGTGGCTTTAGAAAACCTGTTTTTGAATGTGTCATGAAATAAACTATTAATTCAGTAAGAGAAAAATCACAGTCATGTTTAGGAATCAGACAATTTCTTGTATCCCTTTCTGCCTTTCCGATTTAACATGGAAACCTAATCTTCTGAAAACAATTTTGTAATTGTGGTAAACTGCACATATGCAGTGGTCTGTAAAAAGCCTGGAAATAAAAGACAAAAATAACAGAATGGATGAGTAGCTAATACACAGTGGTGCGACTCCATAAAACAAGATGACTTGGAATTGGTGAGACATTCCTATTTTTCCCTATGCTGTAGCCTGGAGGCAATTGTAGTAGTTTGTAGTCTGTATGTAGCGGGCAGAGGACAGTGAGATCTAGCTTTTAAACTGGGTGGATTTTTTTCAGTCTACATATGAAGTAGAGTATTGTTGTTGTTGTTGAGTATTATTGTTGTTGTTGTTGTTGTTGTTATTATTATTATTATTATTATTATTATTATTATTATTCAGACACCAAATAAGGAAGTGCTCATAATGGGATGGCACACACCCTAAACCAGCCTTCCCCAACATAATACATTCCTGATGTTTTGGACTACAGGAGCACCCCACATTTATGACCATTGGCCATGCTCACGGGGCTGATGAGAGTTGAAGTTGGAGAAGGCTGGCTTGGGTCCAGGGTAGAATCATTCTCCATGGTTACATGTAGTTTTAATTGTTTTCAATTGCTTTTATTGCTTTTTAAAAAAATTCTACAGGTTTGAATTTGTTAATGATTTAATATATTTTTAGCTGTGTATATAATTTATGTTTACATTGTTCTGATTGTATGCTGCCCTGAGATCCCAGTGGTATAGGGTGGGGTATAAATATTTTAATAAATAAATAAATAAATTATAGACGAGTAGAGTGGAAGGGTCCTATAAGACCATCCAGTCCAACCCCCTGCTCAATGCTGGAATCCACCTTAAAGCATCCCTGACAGATGGCTGCCCAGCTGCCTCTTGAATGCCTCTAGGGTGGGAGAGCCCATGAACTCCCTTGGTAATTGGTTACACTGTTGTACTGCTCTTACAGTCAGGATGTTTTTCCTGATGTCCAGCCGGGATCTGGCTTCCTGTAACTTGAGCCCATTAGTCTGTGTCCTGCATTATGGGATGATCGAGAAGAGATTTTGGCCGTCCTCTGTGTGACAACCTTTCAAGTACTTGAAATATGTGAAGTACTGCCTGCTTCCATATGAATGTGCCCACGAACTGATGGGCTGGAATCACATCATCACCAGGAAAGGAAAGGAAAGAACAGAGCAGAACAATGCTGAAACCGTTGCTGAGAAGAGTCAGGAACAGAAGCAAACAGGTGTGGAACAAATAAAATGTTAATGGTCCCATTTTGTATTGAACAGTTTGGCCACTGAAAACTCAGCACAGCCATACAATTAGCTCATGAACATCTTGTTGCTCTCCCAATCCTACTTCTGACCAAAAGCCTTTTTGGACCAGCGGGTATTCATAATAGATATAGAGCCCTATAATCACTTACTTTCTTTTGCTTCTGCCATTGTCATACACAAATCTCTTTACAGTGGAACATTACATGCATGTCGGAGGTGGCAATTGTGGATTTTTCTTTAATTGTGTGTGTGTTGTAACCCTTGAAAGTAAGCAATTGTCATGGAAATGCCAAAGGCATGGAAATACCAAAGGCAAGTGACTGACATCTCTATATCCGTATGAATGAAATGCCAGTTTCACCAAAACCGCAGCCGGAAAACTCCCAACGTTCTTCCTGCATATAAGAAAGGCCTACATGTATTGTGAGTTTGTCACAAGTTTTTGTTTTGTTTCATTCCTGTGCACCCGGACTAGAGTGGGATGCCATTTGATTCTTCCTGGGTTAATCTTTCTGGGCCTAATCACTGGCCTTTTGCACTGAAACATGATCCGTGCCTTTCCAAGTATTTGTATGGCGGGCAGCTACACAGCAGCCACTTCTGTAATCCTTTCTCCCACAGTTAGAGCTACTAGAAAGGCTTAATAATATCCCAGAGGCAAAGATGAAACCGTATCTCCACAGCTACTGTTTGCTTAGAGAGCTTTTGAAGTCAAGCTTAAGATGTCTTTATTTCCCTCCTAGAAAGATTTCTTCTTTCTTTCTTTTTAGTTCTTTTACCCTGGTGTTGTCATGATGATGGCTTTCTGCTTGAAAAAATATTCCAGTGCTCCCATAAAGCACTAGGGAATGAGAAAGGCTTTTCATCAGAGGCTTCGGGTATGTCGGTAAGTACGGTTTGTCACTGCAGAAACCTACAGCCACGCTAGCAGAAAATTCATCTGGGGAGGGGGAGAAGACACATTTTTATTCTTTTATCAGGCTTAAGGCACTCCTTTCATTGACAGCTTATTCCTCAACATCATTGACTTTTAACTTTTAAAAATAAAATCTAAATTGATTTTTGTTCTGTAACATCAGATGTAGGCCTATTTTGTAAGAGTAAAAAGGGGAAGTGAAGAAATGTCTTCATCTGTTGATGCCTGGATGAAACTCAAGATTATTATTTTATCCCAGTTGTCTTCAAGCACTGACTGATCTCCTAGGAATGCACACACTACCTTATGGTGCAGTGCCTACATATCTACTCATAAGTATGTGGTAGGACACAGGGCTCCATCACACCAGTGTTTTATCGCACTCCCATCATGCCTGTTTTGCTGTTTTGCAGCGTGGTATTCACATTATGTCGTGCCTCTCCAGCAGTCACCCTGCCTCTTCCCCTCCATTTGCTGTGTATTCCTAGAGTGGGGGAAGCCCTATTTATTTCCTCCATGCTGGACTAAAGACCCTTCTGCCTCTGTGTATTGCCATCTTCACGCTACGTCCTTTGTTGGGAGCATGTGCATTGAAGGGAGGTCTTGCTGACAAAAGAGGAGGGTGGGGTGGGGTCTCCTCCTCCATCATTCCATGTTGAATGAATGGGTTTGTGCTCACTTGGTTGAATGGACTTTTGCTGCTCAAATCCCACTCTCATTGCCTGCAGAAATGGGACCCAGCTGATGAAATGTTAAATCGGTAAACACTAGACAAGAAAGCCAGAACGATGGGGGGGGGGGGGAAGGTGCCCATCCATCACAATGTCCATCAATGACAAGAACCAATGAACTGGAGGGGGAAGGAGAAGGGGTGGGGCGGGGTGGAGTGGGAGAGCAAACAAGTGAAAGGAGATTTCACTGGTACAGTGGCGATATCACAAACATACATGTGAAAGGGACCATTAGCTTGACGTGGTAATGAAACGGAGGTGGAAATTGCAGAGGCAAATGAGGAAAAAAAGTAGGTGTGATGGAGCCCACAGTGTACTATGGGTGGGTAATTCAATCAGACTGAAAAGTTCCTGAAACAACAACAGCTCCCATAATGCATGGCAAACCATCATGTTATTAGCCAGGATGGGATGACAAAGGGAGAATAGGCAGACTGAAGGGAAGAGAGGGGCTCCCTTCCCCATTTCTTGTCACTGCCTGAGTTGCTCCTGCATCCTACCAATCCACCACCTAAGGGGAAAGGAAGTGGGAGTGTTGGATGCAGGAGAGGTGGGTCCATCAGGGCAACAGGGCATTGCCTCATCCACTTTCTGCTGCTGCTTACCTACCAGCAGTCCAGAGGCTGACATCAGCAGTCAGCCTCCTCCTTAGTCAGTCTCAGGGTCAAACTGAGAGTATTGTTAAATCAACACTACTGCCTGTGATCAGTAAGTATTGAAGTGCACTGATCTGTTGGGGCACATTGCACATGCTGTGTACTGTTTTTTTAGCCTTATTTCCTGCTTTTTATTCTGCATTAACCAAAATACTGCATTGTCTGTGCTACAAGGTATAAATATGCAAGAGGGATATAGTGTCTAGAGATGCCACAAGCACACAAGCACTTAAAGGCCCCATTGACACAAGGATAAAGGTGCAAATGCTCCATTCATACCTTTACCCTTGTGTCAATGGGGTCTTTGGGGCCATAGCTAGACCTAAGGTTTATCCTGGGATCATCCAGTGTTCGCCCCTGCCTGAGCACTGGATCCCCTGTGTGTCACCTAGATGAACAGGTTTGACCACTGGACGATCCAGGGATAAACCTTAGGTCTAGCTGTGGCCTAAGACTGCCATTGGTGTGGGGGCAAGGAAGTGCACAATTTACAGAGGCTCCAGAAGTTGCGCAATTCCCCGTTGCATCAATAACGGCCACCATTAACACCGGAAGGGGAAGTGCACAATTTCAGCACATGGATGGTTGGTTGCTAGGCACTCGCTGGGGCCTTGCAAGCCTTTCCTGAGGCTCATGTTGTCTGGTGAGCAGGGGTGGGCAGCTGCGGCAGCAGGTTGAGCATCTGCCAAGTTGAGTGCAAGTGAGTTCACCCACTCCTAGCATCACCATGATGGCATCGTATTGATATGTTACAAAGTGTAGATCTGGCCCAAGTCAAAGATACAGTGTGCAGCTCTCTTAATTATTTTCTTTTACTCTAAAGTAAATGCATGAGCCTCATTCCAGATTGGGACCACTGAGTATGGGGAGTGGAGGGTTAATCCTGTCCAACCTAGATGCTCTCCAACCCCCAGACATTCTCCTGTGTGGCAGTTAAAGAAGAAGAATCCATTGGCTTCTTGTTCCAGTTAAGCCTTGCCCAAACAACATGGTGTGCTCATGCTTTCGTGTGTTCCTGTATCCTTTGGTTGTTTTTCAATCCTGCCTCCTGCTTGTCTTGACTTTGCTCCACAGTCCTGGCTAATTTCACCCCACTAAGGTCTATGGCTCAGTTCCATGAACTTTAAATCTCACTATTTCAATGTCCTGCCATAGTATACTACAGTCAGGTTACTGGTTTTGCCACCATTTAGTTATATCGTTTTGCCTCTACATCTTCAGACACCATGTCTAAGGTTGGCATAGTATATTCATCATACTACCTGCACTAAAACAAAAATAGAAAGTGCTTGAAAACCAGAGAAAGAACTTGGTGTGCAATTTTTTTGTTTTCCAAATAACCTAGTTTTGGGACCCAGTTATCTATCCTATCTGTACTTAGTTTTTGTTCACCTTGCCAAAGTCCCTAAGATGGAGAGGTCCCTTGTGTGAAGGCAAACACATCTTTACAAAAGAATGGGTCTACATTGTAGCATCATGGATATTTACTGTGGCATTATTGTTGTTATTATTATTATTATTATTACATTTATATCCCGCCTTTTTCCCTCCAAGGAATGCAAGGCGGTGTACATCCTCCTCCTCTCCATTTTATCCTCACAACAACAACCCTGTGAGGTAGGTTGGTCTGAGAGTCTGTGACTGGCCCAAAGTCACCCAGTGGGTTTCCAGGGCCGAGTGGGGACTAGAACCCGGATCTCCCGACTCCCAGTCCAACACTTTAGCCACTACACCTCACTGGCAACAATAATTATAAGAGTGGAATTAAGAGAATTCCATGGAAAGTACTCAGATTCTGTATAGATTCCCAAAGACTGAGAGAAAGGGCTCAGAAGAAAGAGCCCAACCGGAATGTCACCTGTCTGTTTTAAGGATCTGGCATTGCTATGTCCACATGTAGTGCTTAGCGTCACTCTCTGAAATTGCATTATCTATCATGGCCAGCTGGATACTGCTAACTAGTCAGCTACAAAACAGCACTGTGATGGCTTTGTCCTGCTGCGGCTACTATCCATTTCAGTGTGTATCCACTGGCAGCGAGTGTTGCTCTAGGGCTCCAAGTTTCAGAATGGCCTGGCAAGATTTGTGAAGTGTAGTATGTGTGAGTTATAGCTAGCTAGAGTGGGGACCCTCTTGATGGATGAGAACAATTCAAGCCAGTTAACGGCCTATTTGACAACCTCTTTGGGCTGCTCTGCCCTGCCACAAGGAATATGTTCAGCATTCTTGAGAGTGACACACAGGGCTGCAGCTGGGGGCCAGGAGAAAGTGTGTTGAGGCCATATAGAGCTTCTTGGGTTCTACTAGTACTCACACTTTGGAAAAATTCACGTATCCATAATCAACATCACCCAGTTATCTCACAGGTTCTGTACCATTTCACATTTTTAGATGGAAAGATTTTTATCTGAAACTCCCTTAGATGAAAATTACTACATGGCAAAAAAAAAAAAAATCCATCTGGAAAAGCATTCAGTGAAATATCTCCTCATATGAAACTTGCAGTGCTTCAGTCTCCATGAGAGATGATGATGATGATGATGACGACGACAGTGATAATGATGGCCATGATGATGATTTATTTGTTTTGTACTCCACCTTTCTACCACGAAAACGGCACTGAAGTTGCAGATGGATGTCAGAGATTATCCATGGTTTTTCCTTCAGTCAGGACTTTTGGCATACCTGTTAATAATTCCATTGTCAATGTGTGGACCAGTCTAGCACCGCACCTTGACAGACTTATTTGGTACTAAGCAGCACCTTTGGTGCTCCTCATAGGAGGCAAGGAAGGGTGTTGTTCTGCTGCTGTGTACCTGCTGAGGCCACATATCTTTTCTGCAAGGGTTAAACTGAAATGGCTGAGGAGACAGGACAAAGCACACACTGGCTTGCCAGGTAACTAAAGCAATGTTTTCCCTTGTCACTAGATTAAAAGGAAAGGCTAGGTCCAACAGACATTGCATTTCTCCTAATTTTCCTTCCCCCTCCCTTTTCAGCTTAATTAGCCCAGATGGCACAAAGGCTGCCAAAAAGTAATGCATCTGCTGGTGCATCTCAATTGAAGGTGCCAGCTGAAACAGCAGCAGCTCTAGTCCCACAGCATAATTTGAAGGCTCATGATGTAGTAACCTTGCTGATAAGCAGGTCTGGGCCTGGTCATTACCTGGGTAGGAGACTGCCTAAGAACCCTGTGCATGCCACCCTGAATCCTACAGAAGAAAGGCACAAGAAAGGCACAAATGCTCTACATATCCTCAGTTGGGGCCAGCTGATGGCTTAGCATTCTTGGGGCTAAATTCTGCCTGTTGGTCACCAGTGTCTAACCTTTACTATGATTTGCTTTACCAGTTCCCAACTTTTACTACCATTCTCTTTCAATGTTCATATATTTGGTTTGTTATAAATACTCCAATATCCATTTTGACATTTATCTGGTTTTAACATTTTCAACAACAACAACATCATATCAGTATAATGGGAATTATGTATTTTCTATCACCTTAGCATGACCTATTAAAGCCAGAAAGGAAGGGAAATGTTGCATGATGTTATTGCTGAGAATTCATGAAATTGCTGTCAGCCTCATCCCTTAATTTTAGCAGCCAGTGCAACAACTGGGAAAGGATAGCTGCATTTATGCCAGTGCGAACCAGGGCTTCAATTTACACTTTGAAAGATACCTACAGGGCTATTTCTAATCATCTCATTTGCCTTGCTCTCACTTAAAAATTCTCACTGATTGAGATGTTACATATCATTCTGAGTGGTGTTAACTTAATTATATCTTATCTGTGGAGGATTTAAGCATGCCAGTGCGGCTGACATTAATTATTAAATAAAAGGGGGAAATGATCTGTAGATTGGGATGTTCTGTATTTTGAAGTTAGTTAAAAGAGAGAGAGAAATCTTGCCCTTAACCTTACATCTCTCCACCCTCCCAGATGTTAAAATGAGGCAGCTTCTTACCTGCACATTTATTTATTTATTTACAAAACTGGAATGCAAAACACAAAAGGACATGAACACCAAGGGTCATTAATGAATGCTTGGTTTGTCAGCACCTGTCAGGCATTTAACTTTTTCCTTTCAAGCCAGGTATGTAAAACAGAAATGTCAAAACCTTGTAGGAACTTGTAACAAAATATTGAATGGGAAACCGTAAATGTATGCTGGGAATCCCAGAAAACCTAACGTTCAGCTATAGGGCTAAGGAAAATGGATATATTCTTCTCTCTGCTCTTCTGTGGTATACCCCCAAAATAACAATTCTGTGTTGAAAATGAAAGGAAAGACCTGTCACTTGATGATAATTTGCAGCCGCACCTGAAGATCATTCAATAATAGCAACGTATATTTTCTTGGGATTACATCTTTCCTCATTTTCAGTACTGGATCTCCACTGCATAATTTTCACTAGCCATTTATGCTATCTGTCATGCTGATAAACCTTTGAGCAGATGTTCAATTGCCCAGGCAGAGGGACCACAGGGGAAGTATGATGACTAGCTCTAAGTAGTTAATGGAATGTTGCAAGAAGATAAGGGCCAATCCTTCTACTTAGCCAGCAAGGAAAGAATGACATGTCCAGATATAAAATTTCTGTATAAGTTTCAAGAAAAACCTTCAGTTCTGGGAATGGAATTTAGACAATGGGACACAGATCAGGATCTCTGAAATTGATCTTCTGATACAGACAGATTCATATAGGAGAAGATGGATATTGAGGTTTCCTGGCCACAGGCCACTTGAGGCTTTAGCAGGGGTGGGGAATTTGTGGCTCTTACAAAAAAGGAGAAACGGGTTCTCAGGATGCAGAATGTTTATTTTCACAAAGCCCGACATGTTTCAGCTTGAACTTTATTCAAAAGCCTTCCTAGGGGGGGCTGTAAACTTAATAGTACAATAAAATATATTAAGATAACACGAACTATGATATGTTTAGCTTAAGCATATTGCCACAAGGGCTTATGCCTATATGTAAGTGTTACAACTTTTTAACACTCTTCCAATATTTGGGCCTGCAACAAATGTCTGGAGATCTGCAAGTTGCCCATCCCAGCTTTAAAGGTCAATAAGCAGCAGTAAACACCCCCTGATTGTGCCTCTGATAGCAATGGCATGCAGAACAGTGTCTCTGAACCTGATCTTATAGTACAAACATATTCATATAGGTGTCTCTCTTGTGCTATCCTGGGGCCAATCTACACCAAGCAGGATATAACACTTTTAAAACTGTATATGTAATGTGTCCTGGGCCTGAACAGTTGTCATATCCCTTATATGGTGCTATATAAATAAATAATAATAATAATAATAATAATAATAATAATAATAATAATAATAATTATAAACTGTTATAAGCAGTAGTGTAGATCCTGCCCTGGTCCTAGGCTGCTTCGCTAACACCGACACTTTGAACTGAGCCTGGAAACAAATAGGCAACTACTGGACTTGATATAAAATTAGAGTTGCATGATAAAAACTCTAGTAAAATCTCTGACGGCCATATTCTAGACAAACTGTTTTCAAAGTCTTCAAAGGCAGCTCCTTTGTAACAAGCCTTACAGTAGTCCAAGTGGACATAATAAGAACATAAGCAAAATTACTAGGGGCCAAAACGTTACTTTAAATGTGTGTCTAGCAGGTATGCCTTTCTTTTCTTTTCTTCACCATATTTATTCTGAAGTAGGTGCAGTGCCACTGAACTGGATTGGGACCGTGGCACAGGAGAAAGGAAGGATTTTTAGATCCTTAATCTACAATCCTTCTTTTAACACCTAGGTAGTTGCCTCTTTTTATGTGTGCTTGTATCTTTTTGTTCTTGTTAACTAGATGTTTGTTCAGCTTTTTTAGCTGAATAGATGATAGCAGCACTTAATCACTTCATCCTTATATACAACTAACAAAAACAAGTATAATAGATATTGCAGGCCTCTTAGCAGTCTAAAACAGTCAGTCTGTTCAGATTATTGAACTATTCTCCATTCAATATATTGAACTATTCCCTTTTTATTGAAGCTACTTATTTAACTCTATGTAACGTTTAAAAAAATGAAATATTGAACTACCAGCAATGAATGCAATGCCTTGAGCAGAAATGCAACAATTGAACACAAATCTACATTCAATCCATCTACTAACCAGGTAACAAATAATACTGAAAATAAATACACGATAAACCCAGTTAATGAAATTACTTCAAAATAAATCGATTAACACAATTAGCTTTAAACTTCGGGTGAATTTGAAGCAGCATTGTCAGAAAAACTACATAACTTCCACATAGTCTCACTTGAACTACTGTACTTCACTTGGCATCAAAGTATTACTATGACTTTGAAGTGCTGCAGAAAATACCCTTTGTTACAGTTGATGGCCATATATTTTGACAAACAAGAGGAAACACCTCAAACCAATGGTATTTAAAACATGTTATTCAAAGAAAGTAGGTGCTATTTAAAAGACAGTAGGTATTTTCGCTGTACATTTTCCTTCCCCCCAGGGGATATGTATTGATTCTCCATAATAACATAAAGATGAAGATTTGTTTCTTGGAACTGACTAAGTACTTTCCTACTTTATGTACTGAAACATTGATGTAAGGAAATGATACTGAATATTGAACATGTTGAGCAGTATGTTTAATTGTAGCAAAGTAAACATATGTAGATCCCTGTATGTATGTGTGTGTGTGTGTATACACATACACACACACACACACACACACACACACACACACACACACTTTAATTGGAGAATAAATGGCATATTAGTAAGGATATGTGCCATTTATTAAATACATTTTGGTACTATTTTTTAAAAGGGTGAAATCTATAGCTCTTCCACATCAGCCCCTGAAAAGAGCATGGTGGAATGTGGATTGTTCCCGTTATACTCATTTTAGAAGAAGTCTGTGAAACTTCCTTTTTTATTGGGTTATTACGATTATTATTATTATTGCATTTTTATACAGCCTAACAGCCGAAACTCCCTGGGCGGTTCACAAAAACTAAAACCATTCAAAGTATAAAACACAGTATAAAAACATGATTAAGAACTGATTAAGAACATACTATACATGATTAAAACATCTTTAAAACATATTTAGTCTTTGTATTGCCTTATTAAATATTTGCAGCCTCAAAATTATAGCATCTACACAATCTTAAAGTTATTTCAGGTGCCTGTGTAAATTAGGGGTACATCTCACATGGCATTTGCTTACACAAAGATATTCTCCATGTAGGAAAGGTGTGTGTGTGGGGAACTAGAGACTTACTGAATGATATTTGGAGATGGTGTGAGTGTTTATTTTGCTGCAATTATACTTGGGAGCTACTGCTGAACATATTCAATATAATTTCCTTATATCAATGTTTCTGTTAATAAAAACGAGAGATAACTAAAATGTAGCACTTAGCGCACATTCCAAGAAACACAACTTCATCTTGATATTATTATGGAAAATCAATATGCGAGCGGAAGAAAAGGAAATGTGATTTGGACATCTGCTACTTAAATCCTTTGCTAAACTACCAAACAGAATACTTAGAGTTGTTTTTAGCAATATAGAAAAAAATACACAATAAGTTTGAGGACACTGATAACACTTAAATAGAACAGCTCGTCAGCGCTTTGATGAGTTGAGTTACAAATACAGATGGCTTCCATCATGCAAGTCTTTTCTGTTTATAGTGCTGCAGGTGGTAGAATAAGAAATAGAGTTATGTGGAGAAAAGGTTAGCTTTGGGAAATTCTCACACAGTTTAATAGAGTAAAAATTCTGTCTAGGGAGTAATCTAACTTCTTATCAGCACTGCCATAAAGACTCGTGTGAAATAAATTTATAACCAAAGGAAACATGTGTAATATTAAGTAAAGATCCTGTTTAAAGCTTGCAGCTCTTTTTGACTGAATGGTGGTAAGACAAAACTTATTCTGCAACAACCAGTGCATGGAGTGATACTGGCCTTAAAACAAGCTCATGTCCAAACTGTCAAATCTTGTTTTTCTTGGAAGAATGGATGGATGGATTGATGAAAGAGGCTAAGCTGTCCGGTGAAATGCAAACATCTAAGCATATTATTCTGTTGCTCCTTAGCTTAGTTTAGCTTTTAATTCTTATGTTTGTAAATTGCCAGTGGTAATCCACCTGCTTTTTTGCACCTGAATGTGACCATTATTATTTTTTACAGCTAGGATTTGTGGAATCAAACGACCCAAGGCCAAATTAACTTCTTTGATCTGAATGGCAGATGTCATCTCCAGTGTTTTCTTCCTTTGTACGCTGTTCTCTTACTGATGTCAAGAACAGAGATGAATGGATAAGGTGAAAGGAATATTAAGTCAGTATCTCTGGGTTTAGCAGCATATCATGCAAGGCTGCTGAGAGGTCATGTTTTTGTTTTGTTTTGTTACCTTAGAACAAAGAAAATTGCTTAAAATTTCATATTGCATTGTAGCATTATCATCATCATCATCATCATCATTATGGTCTTTTTTCGTTGTTGGAGACTTGCGGTAGAACTTCCTGCAAAGTCGCCAGAAAATTACAGCCTTGACTGACAGTTGATGTACAAGAGCAAAGACTGATGTAAAAATCTGATCATTTTTATTCCATTGACTTCACTGAGCTTTGGCTCGCCGGTGACTCCTCAGTCCTAGAAGGAAGTGAGGAAGAAATATACCAAGAAAATAATACAGTGCACTCCATTTATATAATAGTTTTGATTGATTCAAGGTGAAAGGAATGACATCTTTACAGGAGATATGAGACTACTGCTAAAACTAGCATCACCATATTGATGCTGCTACCCCTGCCTGCTCCATGATGTGTAGTAATACTTATCCCACATGATCATGTCATAATAGTCTTGTTCTCACCTTCATCTTAATGGGCTCATTGAACAGATGGAATAGAAGCAGGATCACTCTGTGTGTGTGTGTGTGTGTGTGTGTGTGTGTGTGTCCCAACTCCCACATGTCAGTAGAAGGCAAAAATAGGCTGCATGAATACAATCTACATACAATCAGGAACCCTGGTGCAACCAGGGTTCCTGATATCATGTTCAGATGTATAGACATAAGGCTTGTTTTCACCATCTGCTGCATGCATGGGGATTATTGGATGGGGCAAGTGGACACATAGAGGTGAGGGATGAAACCAGCAGGAAACAACATAAGAACGTATGAAGAGCCACGTTGGATCATACCAAGGGTCCATCTAGTCCAGCATTTTGTTCACAGAGTGGCCAGCCAGCTGCCCATGGGAGACCCACGAGCAAGATATGAGTTCAACACCATCCTCCTGCCCATGTTTCTCAGTAACAGGCACACATAGGCATACTGCCTCTGATAGTGGAGGTAGCATTTAGCCATTAGTAGTAGCCATTGAGGTCACTCTCTCTCTCCACAAGTGAAGAAGAAAAGTAGAACAAGTTAGTTGTTCCCATTCATGGTCTCCTCACAGTCCCTGGTATCAGCTTCAAGGGCAATAATAACTGGCAATAGCAGCAACAGTAACCAGTACATCCTGGTTGCAAACATCCTGGTTACAAACTGATATAAAGCCATGATTCATTGTTGTATGACAGTTTAGGAGATGGACTATAACCCAGTCATACAGCACATTGTTTCCATGTTCAGTCCCTAACATCTCCAGTTAAAAGGGTACAGGGCAGGTGGTATTCGATGGTATCAAGAGTTGGGCATCCTTGAGACGGTTTTACCATCAAAGGTGGCCTAAAATCATTTTAAATAAATAAAAGAACCTGAGGTATTCTAATTTGTTGTGCAAAAATACTTTGGTTGGCTAAGCCCCACATCAAAAGGAAACAAAAGGTGTAATAGTCATCACTAGCACAAAATGGTGCTGCCTTTCTCATTTCTTTTGATCAATTAGCCACCCTTAAGACATGATGTAAAGTTCTTTAAAGGGCTGTGTTTTCCCTGCACTGGCACTAGGACCCTTACACCAAATCTTATCATCAGCTTCGTGTAGTAGCTGTAAGAATCACACTGCAATGCTATGCCCACTAAATTTGGAGTAAGCTCCATTGAACATAATGGATCTTGCTCCCGAGTAGATATGTATAAGATTGGATTGTTTGGCTGTTAGTGTATGATTTCAACTAAATCTGAACGTTTTTGCTACTACGGATAACTGAGCAAGAAATATTGAGCATCTTGTATTTCTTCAAAAAAGTAGCTCTAGAGTACACCTCATGGTCGTTTGATTGATGCAGGCCAAAACCATTAAGAAAAGAGTTCATCTTTTCTTCTGTCTTCACAACACACCTAACAAAATAATTGTGATAAAGTACAGAAAGATCTGTAGCCAGGACACCAACTAATAAATGCTGATATACACACTAATTTAAATTCAGGACATCAAATCCCAGAAATCTTACAAGGTTTGCAAAAAGCACTGAACCACCAAACCATTTTGATGTTCCAGTTCTGTGCTCTGATGAAAATATTATATAAAAATAGTTCCTTTGAAATTTTCAATGAACTGTGGAGAAAAAACATAATGAATAAAGGGAGAAAGAAAAGCGTAAGACGAATGTTCAGACACGATCCTGGGAAAATATATGAAAATTTGTATAATGGGCAGGGAGGCCTCCTGAAACCTTACTCATGCATTTTTCCAGAGCCTGGAGATACTCTTAAGAAATGTACTGATTGGTTAATATTAAACACATCTTAATTTTAATTTGCTTCAACATCATGACATATAGCTGCTGTAATGTGAAATGAGAATTTTCATGTTTAAAAAAGATCAGGTAGTAGGATGAGTTAAAATGGTCAGGTTGCAGATAATAGGAAAACCCTTTCTTGGTATGATCCTACAGAACTGTTAGGGGTGTGCTCTCTGCCCCGGAATTATCTGGTAACCGCAAATATCCACAGAGAATTCAATCTTCCAGAGCGGAGGTTGGCCGCTTCGAAATCCATCAATTAATATCAGAGTGGAGACGTGCCCAATCTGAGCTTCTAACGTCTCTGTAACTATTTGAATCTTGTGTGTGTGTCTGTCTCTCTGTGTGTGTGTTATGTCTAATTGAAAACTTTCCAGTAAGGAACATGGGGTGATTGGGGTGGGGTAGCTTTGATAATTGATACTGACATCTCTGCAAACCCCCATGCTCACTTGCGGGGCTTGGATGCCTCGCAGCACCAAAGCAACATCATCAAGATATGGCCCATCTCCCTCGCCATATAAATCAAGGCATGAGACGTGCCTGAAGAGACATGCAGGGATACACTCCAAGCTTGGAATGCCTAAAGCCCTCTTTAAAAGCAATTTTCCTGTGTTCATCTTTAAAACAGAGGGAGCTGTGAGCATTTCCGTTAATTGCCACTGGTGATAATGTAGCAGTTACCAGAAAACGGAACAGTTCTTCGACAAGTAATTCAACAGGGTGGAGAGGGACCCATTCCGGAAATCGAGGTGGAGAAACACCTCTACAGAGCTCCGGATCAAATTTTGAGGCAGAGAATACCTGCTCTGCACACCCTTAAGAACTGTTACCAATCTGGGGAGACTTAGTGCCTGTTCAGATGACACACTAAGCCATGGTTAGGCTGCTAACTCTTTTGCAGCAAACAATTAGTGAGTGTATTTAATCCATGGTTAGGTAGCCACCATAGTTAAGAATGGTTTACACAACATGCTAAGTTGTTATTAATGGTTCACACAACATGCTAAGTTATGGTTCACGTGGCACACTAAGCCATAATGTTTAGCTCAAAAATGTTTAACAACCCTGGCTTAGTCTGTCGTCTGAACAGATTCATAAGGATGTATGAGAATTTCATTCATGTTCACAAATCATATGAACATGTCCCATTTGGAACCCTGAATGAGAACACAAGCAGGAATGAAATTCTTGGGATTTTTTTTTTCAATTTCCTGAACTTACATTCATGTCCAAAAGTCCACACTTGTGCAACTGTGCACTTGCACAAATGAGCGCACACCCCCAATCTCCATTTTTATGCATTAACCTATTGTGGGAAATGCATGATTTTAATTTGGAAAAATGTGTACTCTAAAAATGCAGATTTTTCTGATACTCATCTTTCCCAATCAGAAAGAAGAAGAAAAAAGGCACTCATGTTCAGGAACCAAGCTTCAAGGAAGAATCTGGGGAACTTCAGTGAGCTCAAACATTCAACGTTGCCCATCCATAGAAGAAACAATACTGAGTTAGATGTACAAATAATTTTGTCATGGCTTCCTATGTGCACAATATCGAGGTGCACAAACACCAGTACTTTGGACATGTAGTATTGCATTTTCCCATGTTCCGTTTAATTGGAGACTAACCCCATTGGGGTTTCCAATTTCAATCATGAACAGATTGAGAGAATCTTGAATAAGCCCAGCTTGAAGTACAAGCCTGCAAATTGCCAGTTTTCCAAAAACAAGAGCAGTTCTGAAGGGGGATTCCTGCTATCCAGAGGAGGAACACACTGCTGACCTTGTCCAATCCCATATCTTCCACTCCTAAATAAATTAAATTAATTTTAATTTTGCTGTTTTAAATTTGTATTTTAAATTTGTATTTTTGCATTGCTGCTGTTTTTATCTTGGTTGTGCTTTTATACTTTATTTTATATTATGGTTTTATACTGTTGTTTTATACTTTGAATTGTCTTAATTTTGTAAACCGCCGAGAGAGCTTTGGCTATTGGGTGGTATAGAAATGCAATAAATAAATAAATAAATCCTATTGCCCTTCTAGTGAAACCCTCATATTTATTTTATTTTATTTAAAAAAGAGAGAAATGTATTGCACAAAACAAAATGGGACAAATTGACTGCACTAACAGCAAAGAACCTATATTCAGAAGTGAGTTCCTTTGAACGCAATGGGACTTACTCCTATTTAAGTGGCTATAGTATTGCAGTTAATCAGAGGAGACCCTTCTTCATGGACTATCTATAGGAAAAGTGCATTGTGTACAAACGTAAGGGCCTGTTCTGTGATAACACCCCAACTTTGGAATGTCTCCCGAGGTAGATATGCCTGAGGTCAATGATTCTTTTGCTCTCTCGCTCTCTCTCTCTCTCACACACACACACACACACACACACTTGTGGAAGATTCCCTTCCACAAGTGACACCAACTGCTTGCAGAATGGCCATTCAGCACTTCTGGGGGCAACCTAAACAACAGGAAATGCTTGTTTCTGGAGTGGGGCAGTTCATCAGAGCTCACATACGTGAATTCCACCAACCTGTCCCAATCCAGAAACTAGGGTTTCTGCTTGTTTTGGAGCTTCCTCTGGAATCGGCAGGACCAGCACTTGCTGACGGGAATAGATGGGGTGCAAAATTATCAGCAGGGGCATAGGGTATCCCATACTACCCAAAGATAGTAATACTGATATATAATGATAAATACACAGAGCTCACTTTGAGTTCTTCTAGCAGTTGACAAGGTTATCATCACCACCAGCACCATCATCACACTCACATTGTAGATTCAGACAGATTTTATCCAAGAGAGTGATCAATAGAATGCATCAGAAATGCCAACAGGTAATTATCACTGTCAAATGGATTAATAAAAATCACCCCAATACCTCTCTAAATGGATCCAAAGCACAATATAAATAGATTTAGCAACTGGAGTCTTTGTAAATGTCTTTCATCCTTACAGCGATTCTGTTCCGTAGTTTTCTGTAGTCTGTGTTGGATGGCTGTCAAGGTCATGTATACTGATGTTTCAAATATTACTCATATCCTTTTTTTAATGACTCATTAGAGGTTTAATTTTAAAAACACAATTTTCATTACATGATTTTAACCTCTTCTCTGCATCTTCATTTGAGGAAGTGAATCAAGGTTTACAATGTACCATTAGCAGCACATATTTATTCAGAAGTAAATTCTACTGAGCTCAATTGGCGTTAGCCCCAGGTAAACGTGCATAGGATTGCAGGCTAAAACATGTGCTTTTCCTTGGTGTAAACAAAAAAGAGAGAGAAGCCAAACAATAAATTTATGAGAGGTCTTACAGGAATATAATATATATATAATTTTATTATTCATCTCTTGAAACATTAACGCCATCTGTATTCGCAGAAGACACCCCTTGGCTGAGATAAACAAATTTCTGTCTGATGTAGCAAATAGACTCCAGACACAATTCCTGACAGATCATTTATAATCCAAGAGCAACATTTTATTAGTACTGTGTCTGTTACCTGTAGTAATACTGCTACTACTTAAAAAAAATTCTGATGAAATTCAGTTTAGGACAAGATCTATATATCAAACACAGATGTATTATGATTCCTGACCAGACAACTCAAAATGTCCACTTCAGTGAGCCATAAAATTGATCCCTTGTATAAGTGTTGTTGGTCATTCTGGCCGAGGAGCAGGGCTTTTAAGAGTTGGAGCACAGACAAGGAGGAGGAGGAGGAGGAAGAGGAGGAGGAGGAGGAGGAGGATTTAAAGAGGAGAGAATTAGTGCTGTGGCCTCATTCTCAAGGCACTTTAGAGCTTCTTTTGAAGAGTTGGGTGATTTTTTTAAACTTTCTTTCTATTACACATCTCCATCAGTCTGCAGCCTCCCAGGCTGCCTGCACCTTTTGATCTGAGAAAGCTCCATAGGAACAGTTACTCGATGATGTTTCCAAGACTGTGGTGCAGATATAACAAAGGCAAGCTGGCTTGGCTGTGACTAATACACTGATCTTTTTGGCGCCAGGTCAAGACCTTTCTCTTCTCCCTGACATTTAACAGTGTTTAACAACATATGATAAGTTTGTTTGTTTTTAATGGACCGCAGAACTGTTGTTGTTTAAAATGGATACTGTTTTATACTGTTGTTTTTATATTTTTTGATGGTTTTAAATATTGTATACTTTTTTTTAATGTCCACTGTTTTTAACTTTTGTAAACCGCCCAGAGAGCTTCGACTATGAGGCAATATATAAATTTAATAAATAAATAAATAATAACAATAATAATAAAAACAATACAGCTAATTCCCTGTGGGTACAGAGAGCCCAGCACAGCCCTGTGAGGTGGGCACAGAGGCAGCAGGCAGCTATGGCCATGGAGCACTGGGAGCAAGCCCAGCTACATCCCCCAGACACCAGGAGGGCAGAGATGTGGCCTGGCACAGAGAGGCTGGCAGAAAGCAAACAAACTGGCCCTGCAAGGCAGGCACAGTGGTTTAAAACATAGACAGAAAAAGATGCTTTAGCATCCTCTTAATCAGACATGATAGGAGGAGGTTCCTTTCAGGGTCCTTCAGAGTTAACTTACTCCATAGTGAGCACAGATGATGATGATGATGATGATGATATAGCCTGCCTGACTCTAATAGGAAAGAAAGATGCAAAGCATCCCCTTAAAAGAGGCTAGGAAGAGAATCCCTTTGGGTTCCTTCCTTCAGAGTTGAGTTGCTGAACTGTAAGCACAAATAACAACAACAACAACAACAACAACAATAGATGATGATGTAAAAGAGCCCGCCTGACTTAAATAAAGAGAAAAAGGCTGCCTCAAAAAGTGACCTACAGGCACTGTTTTCAGACTTAAACGCCTCTGCCTGCTGCTGCCAAAGCAAAAAAGGTCACCTCAGTTTCACTGCGGGCGAGCCAGCTTGGCTACTGGTGGTGGTGCTGGTCCCATCAGCACCTTGCCCAGGCTCACCTCTGACTCCTCTGCCAAGCCCAAACTGAGAAGTTGTGCTGCTATGTTTCATTATTATTTCATTACTATTATTGTTATTATTAGTAATTAATTAATATATTAATAATGTGCTGCTTATAACACAATGTGTGTGTATGTGCTGCTTTGCCCACACACAGTGATTGTGTCATAGGGCTAACACTCACACACACTATCCATGTCTGCTTGGCTGTAAATAAGTCTCATTGAGATTAATGAAGCTTCCTCCCAGGCAAGTTGGTACTTACCTGGGAGTTGATCTCATTGAACTTACTCCCAGGGGTGTACTTCTGAGCAGACATGCATAGGACTGCAATGCAAACTGTGATAATGTGAATTGTGCCTTATTGTGCCACATAGTCTCCTGGCCAAATTTCAGGAGGCACTGTGGTAGGTAATTTAAAAACAAACAAACAGAGCTTCTCATAGCCTTCTTCAATAGAAGCATGATATGAAATGCTGGTCCTGTAGTTTCATTGTTTGCTGCCTCTCCATTTTTACTGTTATGATGGTTAATTGATTTGTTTTTACATTATTGTATTTGTAATTTTCAATCCCCATGCCTAGACATTGAATTACCCCTGAATCCAATTTGGATGAAGGGCAGTCTAGACATTTTATAAATAAATAAATGAGGAAGGAAGGTGATGCCAGCAGGCTGTATTTTTGAAGTAGCTTGCTGAGCATCACCACCACAACAGGGAGGATGGTAAGAAGAATAAAGAGTAGACATTCTGGCATCCATGCTTTTTGCAGTTAGGTGAGACAATCGCTTCACACTCCTATCACATTGACCATTCTGCCATGCCCAGCAAAGCCCGAGCGTGGGGAGGTAATTGTGGGCGGGGTAAGGGGAGAGACGTGCCCAATTTCTATTTGGCAACTTTGGGTGGTGCCACTGGGATGGGAGGAGTTAAGGAGTGCTTCTTAAATAGGCTCCCATAAGCTCTTTGCTCGCGCGCCTCCCTCCGTCCCTCCCTGTAGACAGTGTGAGCTTGCTGGTTGCTATTAAGGGGCCGAGTAGGAATTTTTTACTCATGTCCTAATTTGGCATGAGTTTTTTTCCCGCCTACTCCACACTGTAAGACAGTCTGGGAGCATAATTAGGTTGATTTGACTTGGCTAGTTAATTTGGTCACATTTGATTTTGGACAGGTAGGATCGGGCATCCAGAGGAAATTTTAATGGTGAGCATTTAACAGGCACTGTTGCGGTGACAGGTAATTTCCTGAGGGCTCCCAGTGTTGAGCCTTGTGGTCGGACTGGGAGATAAGGATTACCTCTGAGGCCAACCTTTCTCACCCCACCTTGAGCCCAGTGGCCTGGGTTTGGGGGTGACAAGGGAAGGTCTCCCTACCTCACAAGGGGAATGGCCAGTGGGAGGGCGAATGAGGCAGCGCCAACCCACTGGCCAAGAATGCTCGCCCGTACCCAGAAAGGTCTATAAATAGTCCATGCTGGATGCTCAATAGGATTTACCCCCTTTGCAGATCTTTAATAAAATGTGGCCCTGTTTAAACCCAAAGTTCTGTGTGTCGTCTCTTCATTTCTTGCATCTGTCTCTCAATGCTATAGTCTGTAGAATCCAGAAGAGGCATTCTGCCAACACTGCAACAGGAGGGTAAACAAAACTTACTGTAGTAATGCGATGTTACCCATCAGGCTGCTGGGACAACAGAATCATATGTTTCTTCAGAGGCATTTAGATGGCACATATGTCCAATCCTTCCTTGTTCCTTCTAGTGCTAAATTACTACCTAGTTTGGAATATCAATTTCTCCAGCTCATAATACACTCTGAGCTTGGATACCTTGCAAATCTAACACCATTCTTTCAAGATATTTCCCCCCAACATATCTGAATGTTAATTGAACTTCTGAGCATGAATCGACCAGCAAGGAACCCTGGGACATCTCGCTTTCCAAGGAATACAAGTAGAGCTTTGAAACTACATATTGCAGGGCTCCTTACCACTGGAGCAGCAGGGGCTTCGAGGTTGAGGCTTTTATACTGCCATTGCCCTGCCTCATTCATGGGATTTATGGGGAGACATCATCTTCCACTTATAACCCTCCTGTATTTTCCCACTGCTTGTTCTGCCTTTTTTTCTTGCAGCAGAAAATCCATTCAGAAAAGGAGGAGGAGGTGGAGGAAGAGGAGGAGAATGCAGCACAATGCCTTCTGATTGGTCATCCTGGGAACCATCCCTCTAGAAAGCAACAAGTTCAACATAGGCCATGTGGCTTCAAATAGCCCCATGGTCCTAGTCCTCTCCGAAAAGCACATCTCACAGGGTCTGTGAACCAGGGAAGAATGGAAACCTCCCAGAGAGGCTTTACATTCATCACTGTTGCTCTGATCAGATGAGCTTTGAATCAAGGGAAAGGGGCAGAAAGGCAAGGCTTAAGGGCTGTGGATGGCCAGTTTGGGAGGCTCACTGGGGTTTTTTGGTGCTGGTGGAGATGTTTGGAGCCTGTCATCCTCCCAAGTATGTCACCAGGGTTGCAACAGGTCTGTCTGTCTGATATTTGGAAAATGTATTGCTTGTATCAACTAAGGCCTTAGCTAGACCTAAGGTTTATCCCGGGATTGTCCCGGGGTCATCCCTGCCTTTTCCCGGGATATCCCGTGTGTCATTTTCATGAACAGGGATGACCCTGGGACGATCCCAAGATAAACCTTATGTCTAGCTAAGGCCTAAGTTAATTCTGAATTGAGTGGAGGAAAGAAAGAAGGGCATTCCTTGGTTCTGCTAGGCCCTCACCCATGTTCCAACCAAGGCCTAATCTACACCAAGAAGGACATTGCACTATGAAAGTGGTATGTAAAAGGCAAGAGCCACACCAAGCAGGATATAGCGGTATGAAAGCGATATATGGTATGTGTCAATGGGCCCATACCGCTATAAAGCAGTAGTGTGGCTCCTGACTTTTATATACCACTCTCATACTGCCTTCATAGTGCAATATCCTGCTTGGTGTAGATTAGGCCCAACTGTGCCTATGAAGGCAAAGGGACATGGAGAAAGGCCTCTGAAGATCATCATAATAAGAGGACAGAGCAATGTAGGAGATGGTTTTTCAAATGATCTGGTCACAATCAATGTTGGGCTTTATAGGGAAACACCAGAAACACCTGTTTCTGAAATTGTGCCCATAAATGGATCAAAAGACAGTGCAACTAGTGTAACTGTAAAGCAGGTTCTAGCAGAAGTTTCTGGACACTTTTTAAGAGCAGTCCCATGTACAACATGTCACAATCATACAACCCAGTTGTGAGTATGGCATGTGTAATTGTAGCCAGATCTGCTTTTTCTAGGAAAGACCACAGCTGGGACACTAACCAAAGGTTGGCAAAGGCACTCCTGGCCACAACATCAACCTGACATCCAGGAGCCAAGCCAGATCAAACCCCAGTGTGATCCTGATCCTACAAGCAGAATGGAACCCCATTCAGACTAGTCTGAATTTGTTCTTCGGAATAGATTTCCCATTGACTAGATTCCCCATGACACCTCTGTCTTGCCTGGATTAAGACTCAGTTTATTTGCCAACATCTAATCCATAACTGCTTAAGCAGCAATTCAGGAACTTTATAGTCTCCACAGTCTAAAGGTGTTAAGGTGAGACAGAACTGTTGACATTCAACCCATAATCCTGGACCAACTCCCCCACTGATTCCATATGCATGTTTAATAACAAGGGGTATAAGATAAAACTTTCCAGGACCCCACAGACCAAAGGCAATGACCCAAACACCTTCCAGGATCTGCCCTCCAGATAGGATAGTATTGGAGACATGGGCCTAATCTACACCAAGCATAGGGTGACCATATGAAAAGGAGGACAGGGCTCCTGTATCTTTAACAGTTGTATTGTAAAGGGAAATTCTGCAGGTGTCATCTGTATATATGGATAACCTGGTGAAATTTCCTCTTCATCACAACATTTAAAGCTGCAGGTGCCCTGCCCTCTTTTAAATCTGGTCACTCTAGTATAGCTCCTGCAGCTTTAACTGTTGTGATGAAGAGGGAATTTCACTAGGTTCTCCATATATACAAATGACACCTGCTGAAATTTATTTTATTTATTTATTACATTTATAAACCGCCCCATAGCTGAAGCTCTCTGGGCGGTTTACAAAAGTTAAAAACAGTAAACATTAAAAAAGTATTCAGAATTTTAAAAAAACCCATCAGAAACATAAAAAAAAGTATAAAAACAATTCCTTTTTCTATGCAACTGTTAAAGATACAGGAGCCCTCTCCTCCTTTTCATATGGTTACCCTAACCAAGCAGGCTATTGCACTGCACTATGAAAGCAGTATGAAAGTGGTATATAAAAGGCAAGAGCCACACCAAGCAGGATATAACACTATGGAAGCAGTATGAAAGTGGTAGATGGTATGTGTCAATGGGCCCCAACAGTTGTCAGTGCACTCCAATACCACTATAAAGCAGTAGTATGGCTCCTGCCTCTTATATACTGCTTTCATAGTGCAATATTCTGCTTGGTGTAGATTAGGCCACAGTATCACAATCCAGAAGACTGGTATCAAAAGCCACTGTGAGGTCCAGCAGAACCAACAAAGATTGTGAGGCCTGTATTATTTAAAAACTTAGTAAGCAATTTAGTAAGCTGATGACTGATAATGTGTTTTTTCCATAACTTCAAAACATCTATGTTAAGTAAAGCTTTGAGTGATGATGTCTCAAGTGTAACATTGTTACTGAACCATCTATTTATGCAAGTAGGGAAGTAAAATGAAAGGTACATGAGTATGCTGCTTTTGTGCTTGGAGTGATTGTCTGAACTTTTTAAATTAAAAATGCTCTTACGGAAAGTGCTTCCATTTTGTCCTTGTTATGATTAGCTAAATGCTTCAGCACGGAATAGGATACAATAAATAAAGAGCAGCACTTATTGTTTAAATTAAAAGAGGCTTCTGTGGGTGTTATGTAGAAGGAGGAAGAGCTGTATTTTTATAAGCAACTATTACTTATCATTTACAATTTCAGTGTAAGCACTTTGTCAGAGTGTCATTTTTCTAAAGTAGGAGAAAAAACACGATCTTGTTTCTAAGCAAAATACAGCCCACCGGGCATGCATTGTGCCCTGCCAAACGCCTGACAACCGTTCTCTTTAACAGTCCCAGTAAGGCTGCTAAACCAGAAAGTTTATTGAGACCGTGCTGAGGCCTCCATACATCGATGGTGGGCTGCCTTCAGTTTGACAACACTGTGCAGGTCTCTCCTAGTTTATGCAACAGTTTAAGGGTGGGGGTGGGGGTGGGAAGAAAGAGAAACCCAATTTTCTAATTCTAAAACCACAATGAAGAAGAAATGCAGATGTAGTCAATTCAGTCTTTCATGTGCTGCAGGACTAGAAAGCTCTGTATAATTAGATGAATAACCAGTCAGGCCGCATTTTTTTAAGTGAAGGCTGATGGATGTGTCAGCTAATTTTGTTTATTTACATATTTATTTCCCAGCTTTTCATAAGAACATGCCCAGGGCGACTAATAATTAATACAAAATGCGCAGTCATTTTTTGAAAAAACAAAACAAAATACACACACCATACAAAAGCAGAACAGAGAACTCTATTAATAAAACAGTAAAAGGCATCCAATTTAAACCAGCATAAGAAAAGACACATACAGCACTAAATAAAATGAATCACCTGGACAGACTGAAGTCTTGTATAAATAATAATTTTAAAAAACCACACCATTGGGAGGTTTATCAGAGAGGGAGCTAAGTGGGCCTCCACTGGGAGGGAGTTCCAAAGTCTAAGAACTGAATATGGTGGCAAAGTATGAATTGCCAAAAAAAAAAAAAAAATGAGGAAATGCATCACACACAGACACCCAAACAAAAGACAAAAGCAGACATCAATTTGCATAAAATTGCCAATTTATATGTATAGATGAAAATCTATAAATCATTATAATTTAAATAGAAATACAGTACATCTCATCATAATATGTGAGACTGTGACCAGCATTGGAATGGAAGTACCAATGATTTTCAAGTTCACCGAAATTCTCCTCAAATCACTTCAAAGCTCATTTTGGCTCCCTCTTGCTTTCATTCTTGACCTGTTTTTTTTTATGCTTATATGAACAGGAAAAGTGTACATTTGTATGTGTATTTTTTAAACATGCCCACTTTCCCCTCTGTTACTAAGGCCTAAGCTAGACCAGGCTATATCCTGGGGTGAACCATGGGATTGTCCCTGTGCGTCCACATGACGCACAGGGGATCCTGAGATCAGGGAGGGATCATCCCTCCCTTGCCCTGGGATATAGCCCTCCGCTTTGGGCCTGCTTTTTCTATGGTCTTGGGCTGACCACGGAGCATGTGGCCTGTTTCCGCAGGTTTAGTCGTGAGGAGCTGGGAGCCACGCATGGGGTGCAGCGCTCCTCAGGAGCACTGCGCCCATCAGGGGATGGGGGGGAGCGGGGAAAGTAGTTAATTTTTTTTAAAAAACTTACCTTTGTGCATGAGTGTTCGTGTGCTCCATCTTTTTTAAAAATAAAAAATGGCGCGTGCGATCCCTCTCTTCCTGAGGTTGTCACGCCTTACGTGTAAACGGGAGCGAGATCTCACATTAATCCTAATGCAAGGTCTCCCCTCCTCTCCCCCGGACTTTCAGGTAGGTCTAGTTAAGGCCTAAATCACAAAAATGTGTATTTAAAAAGAGCACGTATTTTTAAAAAACAATCACAAATTTGGGAATTTTCAAACACACACACACACACACGGCACTTCTGGGCCAGATCTACAACAAACAGGATATGACACTTGGAAAAGGTTTTGAAAATTGTATATGGTGTGTGTTATAAGTCCCAAGAGTTGCCAAAACTGTTATAAACTGTTTTAAAACTTTGCTGTTTAAAATTTGTATTTTAAATTTGTATTTCTGCACTGCTGCTGATTTTATCCTGGTTGGGCTTTTACATTGTATTTTATATCATGTTTTATACTGTTTGTTTTATATTTTGAATGTTTTTAATTTCTGTGAACCGCCCAGGGAGCTTCGGCAATTAGGTGGTATAAAAATGCAATAAATAAATACATAAATAAATAAAATAAAGCAGTAGTGTAGATCCTGCCATGCTAATGCTCACATTTTGGATTTGAATGACACATATCTGCATGCTTTGCAAAGGGAAACAAAGTTCTCTCACTCACCTATGACCAGGTGAATGGTGAGCAGTTGATGGGCAACTTCAAAGCCCAGCTGTTCCTTCTGATGGTTCACTGTCTTTAAAACAGATTTGGACTGGACAGTCATTCAAATAGAGGACACCTTCAAAATAGAGGGCCGTCCTCTGGCAGTCCTTCAAATAGAAGACTACCCTCTGTAAAAGAGGACACATGGCCACCCTAGAACCAGAGCACCCATCACTTTAAATATATAGCTAGCAGCTACTTTTTTTCTTTTTTCTTTCTTTTACAATAAGTGCATGGGGCCCAATCTGGATTGATTCCTTAGTGGATGGGTAGGGGGAGGGTCTCACTAACTTGCAATTTCTATTGCCAAATACCGATCCTTTGGTTTTAATGTTTAAAAGATCCAGGTTGGGACCCCTGCACTTATTCTAGAGTTAAAAAAGAAAACCAGATCTACACCAAGCAGGATATGACACTTTGAAAATGGTTTGGGGACTGTATATGACGTGTGTCCTGGGCCCCAACAGTTGTCACTACTGTTATAAACCATTTTAACGCAGTAGTGTATGTCCTGCCATAGTTGCTGCGTGACATGTGCCTTGGGTCTGAGAGCAGCCACTGAAAAGGGTAAGACTGGTGGTTACCTGAGTGTTTTCTCTGGACCCTTTGCCTTATAGACAGTGTTTGAGGAAAAGAACGTGCTTCCCTTATATATATTAAAAAGAACACATTTTGCATATTTCTCAAACTCATTTGACTCCCCCCGTCCTACTCTCCTGTGCCTCTTATCTAGCTTTAACATACACAATTCAAAGGGTATTTGATAAAACAATTAAGCATTCCCAAAAATATTTAACTTTGCATAAGGTACTGCTAATCATATGCCAGGTACTTGGAAGAGAGGCAGGAGCATATTCATGTGTGCAAATGTGAAATATGTATCTGTTCCATATCTGACTTATCCTTGAATGCAAAGACCACAGCTTGCTAAGATAAAGCATCTTGAACAAAGGTATCAGCTTTTCCACCCCTAAATGCATTTTCCTCCGAGATGTAAAAGAAAAACATGTTATCCTACACATAGACTTGGGCATGTGCCACTTGGCTCAGGAGCAGTGGCATTTTTCTACAGCCCACATTTCATCTCAGGAAGCAGAAGGGGGATGGTTGGGGTTTTTCTTTTCTTTTTAGTTCTCATAGGCCTTAGCTAGACCTAAGGTTTGTCCTGGGGTCGTCCCTGCCTGCTCCCAGGATATCCTGTGTGTCATTTACATGAACAGGGATGACCCCAGGACAATCCCGGGATAAACCTTAGGTCTAGTAAGCCAGGCTGTGTTCAGAAGACACCTTAAACCATAGCTTTAACCACCATGAATAAGGCTATTTTTACTTTATTCACTATGGTTAAAGCTCTGGTTTAAGGTGTCTTCTGAACATGGCCTGGCTTTCTGGCTTAACCACCATGGTTAAGGCCGTGGTTTAAGGTGTCTCCTGAAGAGGGCCATTGTTTTGACCAATACAATTCTGCTTATTGTGCCAGACTGAAAAGTAGCCAAATCATGGAATGTGTGCACAAACAAACCCCAAGTCTGTTGAAGTTCTCCAAATTCCACCTCAAAGCTCATTTCATTGGATGTTTGTATCAAAATGCTATCTTTGTGTGTGTGTGTGTGTGTGTGTATAGTTTTCCAAATGTACACATCAATTGTACAAATATTTGAAATGTATGCATCATTCTCCCCTTGTATTAAGCATGTTTGTGCACATTTTTTTCAAATGCATGCATGCTGTCAAATTCTTTCCCCCCCCCCCAATCCACAATCTCATTGGAAATGTACAGTCTTCGACTGCAGATTGCACTTGACTCCAGTTTCAGTCTCCAGCAAAGGAGATTGTTACCTTGTCGTGGTGCTGGAGCTTGAGCACCTCAAGGATGCCATGAGCTAAACCGTGAAGGGACACCCAAGACGGGAAGGTCATGGTAGAGAGGTCAGACTAAATACGATCCCTGGGGAAGGTAATGGCAACCCACCCCAGTATTCTTGCCATGAAAACTAAATGAATCAGTACAACCAAAGATATGTCGGTATACCGATGGGACTCCCAGGTCAGAAGATGGTCTGATTTTTGTCTGTCTCTTCTGCCAAGACTCTTGTTCACGCACTGGTTATCTCTCGGTTGGACTACTGCAACCTTCTTCTCTCTGGCCTTCCTTCGGGCGTTACTAGACGAGGCTCTAGCGCGCGTTACCTTCCGCAGCCACGTCGAGGCTTCCAGATGACGTTCACGAGGATCCGCCGTTATCCTGCGGTGAAGCCTCTTTCTCCCGACTTTAAAAAAGTGAGTTGTAGTGCGCCTTTTCCTGCTGTCCCGCGGTAATTTGGAGTACGTGTGGGAGGATGTGAGGTCACTGCGGTCGGCACTGGTCAGGAAAAGGCGTGCTAAGGGGGAGTGGTCAGCGGCTTCGGTCAAGCCGCCTCCGCCATTTGCGCGCAGTCCGGCAGCTGGGGCAGCGCGGCGGAGCGGCTTTTTTTTTTTATTTCCCCAGTGACAGTTTGCGCAGGAACGGAGGACCGGAAAAGTGGCTGGTGACTCCTTGCGGTGGGCAGCTACCGTGGCCGCATAATGGCGGTGCTGTACGCTGCCTGTTAGTGTGGGTACCAGGCTGGCAGAGGGCAGAGCTGTTTGTGGGCTGCTGCCATGGCTACGGCCAGATGTGGGTTGGCTCCTTGGGATGGGGCAGAGGGCACAGAGGCGGTCATCGCCGCCGACACCTCAGAGGCATGATGGGAGATGTAGGCACAGTGGCCATGCAGACGATTGACCTCGGGTCATATGACACCCGCCACGACCCCCATCAGGAAGTGAGCGCATCAATGTTGACCCTCAACAGCACCAGCAGCACTTCAGCTGGCACTGGCACTGCCGCCGCTGCCGCCGCCAGGGCCGGCGGCGGCATCGCTGACGGCTGCGCAAGTTTGCGGTCTTTCGGACGTGCGCAAACCGTGCAGCGAGCGAAAAAAAAAACCGCGGCAATCAGGCCGGTGTGGCTGCGCAACCGTGCTCGCGGCGGCAGCAGCACAACCGGCGCAAACTTCCGCCATAAATCGAAGGCAGGTGTGGATCATGAGGCGTCACGGCTGAACGGGAAAAGCCGCTTTCACCGCTCCTCAACGACGGAACACCCGGTACGTCTAGCAACGCCCTTCGTCTCACATCAGTCCGCTGGTCTCTGTCCACCACTCTGCTGCCAAGATCATCTTCTTGGCCCGCCGCTCTGACCATGTCACTCCACTTCTGAAATCTCTTCATTGGTTTCCAATTCACTCCAGAATCCAATATAAACTTCTCCTGTTGACCTTCAAAGCTTTTCACGGTCTAGCTCCTGCCTATCTCTCCTCTCTCATCTCACACTATTGCCCCGCTCGTGCTCTCCGCTCCTCTGATGCCATGCTTCTCGCCTGCCCAAGGGCCTCTACTTCCCTTACTCGGCTTCATCCTTTTTCTTCTGCTGCCCTTACGCCTGGAAAGCTCTTCCAGAACATTTGAGAACTACAAACTCAATCACAGCTTTTAAAACTCAGCTAAAAACTTTTCTTTTCCCTATAGCTTTTAAATATTGAGTTTGTTCTGACCCTATACTGTCAGCTTCACCCTACCCGGTGCCTGTTTACACTTCCCTGTGCCTGTTTGCATTCTCTTTCCCTCCTTATTGTTTACTACAACTTTATTAGATTGTAAGCCTATGCGGCAGGATCTTGCTATTTACTGTGTAATCTGTACAGCACCATGTACATTGATGGTGCTATATAAATAAATAAATAAATAAATAAATAAATAATAAAACGCTACTGGGGAGGAACAGAGGATAAGTTCAACTAGCCCCAGATGTGATGACGCAGCTAGCTCAAAGCCGAAAGGACGGTTAGCGGCCGACAGTGCTGGTGGTGAACGACTAACCCGATGTTCTAAAGATCAACACACCATAGGAACCTGGAATGTAAGATCTATGAGCCAGGGCAAATTGGATGTGGTTATTGGTAAGATGTCAAGATTAAATATAGATATATTGGGTGTCAGTGAACTGAAATGGACTGGAATGGGCCACTTCACATCAGATCACCACCAGATCTACTACTGTGGACAAGAGGATCACAGAAGAAATGGAGTAGCCTTCATAATTAATAATAAAGTGGCTAAAGCAGTGCTTGGATACAATCCAAAAAATGATAGAATGATCTCAATTCGAATTCAGGGTAAGCCATTTAACATCACAGTGATCCAAATATATGCCCCAACCACAGATGCTGAAGAAGCAGAAGTAGATCAGTTCTATGAGGATCTGCAGCACCCACTGGATAATACACCAAAAAGAGATGTCATTTTCATTACAGGAGACTGGAACGCTAAGGTGGGTAGTCAAATGACATCTGGAATTACAGGTAAGCATGGTCTAGGAGAACAAAATGAAGCGGGACATAGGCTGATAGAATTTTGCCAGGACAACTCACTGTGCATAACAAACACTCTCTTCCAACAACCTAAAAGACGGCTTTATACATGGACTTCACCAGATGGCCGACACCAAAATCAGATTGACTACATCCTTTGCAGCCAAAGGTGGCGGACATCTATACAGACGGTAAAAACAAGACCTGGAGCTGACTGTAGTTCAGATCACAAACTTCTTATTGCACAATTTAGAATCAAACTAAAGAGAAGAGGGAAGACCCACAGATCAGTTAGATATGAGCTCACTAATATTCCTAATGAATATGCAGCGGAGGTGAAGAATAGATTTAAGGAACTAGATTTAGTAGATAGGGTCCCAGAAGAACTATGGACAGAAGTTCGCAACATTGTCCAAAAGGTAGCAACAAAAAACGTCCCAAAGAAAAAGAAAACCAAGAAGGCAAGATGGCTGTCTGCTGAGACACTGGAAGTAGCCCAAGAAAGAAGGAAAGCAAAAGGCAACAGTGATAGGGGGAGATATGCCCAATTAAATGCAAAATTCCAGAGGTTAGCCAGAAGTGATAAGGAATTATTTTTAAACAAGCAATGCACGGAAGTGAAAGAAGACAACAGAATAGGAAGGACAAGAGACCTCTTCCAGAAAGTTAGAAACATCGGAGGTAAATTCCAGGCAAAAATGGGTATGATCAAAAACAAAGATGGCAAGGACCTAACAGAAACAAGAGATCAAGAAAAGGTGGCAAGAATATACGGAAGATCTGTATAGGAAGGATAATAATATTGGGGATAGGTCAGATGGTGTGGTCAGTGAGTTAGAGCCAGACATCCTGAAGAGTGAGGTTGAATGGGCCTTAAGAAGCATTGCTAATAACAAGGCAGCAGGAGACGATGGTATACCAGCTGAACTGTTTAAAATATTGCAAGACGATGCTGTCAAGGTGATGCATGCCATATGCCAGCAAATTTGGAAAACACAAGAATGGCCATCAGACTGGAAAAAATCAACTTATATCCCCATACCAAAAAAGGGAAACACTAAAGAATGTTCAAACAGTTCGGACAGTGGCACTTATTTCACATGCCAGTAAGGTAATGCTCAAGATCCTGCAAGGTAGACTCCAGCAATTCATGGAGCGAGAATTGCCAGATGTACAAGCTGGGTTTAGAAAAGGCAGAGGAATTAGAGACCAAACTGCCAATATCCGCTGGATAATAGAGAAAGCCAGGGAGTTCCAGAAAAACATCTATTTCTGTTTTATTGACTATTCTAAAGCCTTTGACTGTGTGGATCATAACAAATTGTGGCAAGTTCTTGGTGGTATGGGGATACCAAGTCATCTTGTCTGCCTCCTGAGAAATCTGTATAACGAACAAGTAGCAACGGTAAGAACAGACCACGGAACAACGGACTGGTTTAAGATTGGGAAAGGAGTACGGCAGGGTTGTATACTCTCACCTTACCTATTCAACTTGTATGCAGAACACATCATGCGACGTGCTGGGCTTGACAAATCCAAGGCTGGAGTTAAAATCGCAGGAAGAAACATTAACAATCTCAGATATGCAGATGACACCACTTTGATGGCTGAAAGCGAGGTGGAGCTGAGGAGCCTTATGATGAAGGTGAAAGAAGAAAGTGCAAAAGCTGGGTTGCAGTTAAACCTCCAAAAAACCAAGATTATGGCGACCAGCTTGATTGGTAACTGGCAAATAGAGGGAGAAAACGTGGAGGCAGTGACAGACTTTGTATTTCTGGCTACAAAGATTACTGCAGACGCTGACTGCAGCCAGGAAATCAGAAGACATTTACTTCTTGGGAGGAGAGCAATGACAAAACTCGATAAAATAGTTAAGAGCAGAGACACCACACCGACAACAAAGGTCCGCATAGTTAAAGCAATGGTATTCCCCATAGTAACCTATGGCTGCGAGAGCTGGACCATAAGGAAGGCTGAGCGAAGGAAGATAGATGCTTTGGAACTGTGGTGTTGGAGGAAAATTCTGAGAGTGCCTTGGACTGCAAGAAGATCAAACCAGTCCATACTCCAGGAAATAAAGCCAGACTGATCACTTGAGGGAATGGCATTAAAGGCAAAACTGAAGTACTTTGGCCACATAATGAGAAGACAGGATACCCTGGAGAAGAGGCTGATGCTAGGGAAAGTGGAAGGCAAAAGGAAGAGGGGCCGACCAAGGGCAAGATGGATGGATGATATTCTGGAGGTGACAGACTTGACCTTGGGGGAGCTAGGGGTGGCAACGGCAGACAGAAAGCTCTGGCTTGGGCTTGTCCATGAAGTCACAAAGAGTCGGAAGTGACTGAACGAATAAACAACAACCAGTTTCAGTACAGGAGTTATGTACTGGATATATCCTGTTAAAAATGAACTGAAATGAATTTCTCATACATCCTTAGACACAACACAGTTTTTATTATTATTATTATTATTGTTGTTGTGTAGAAGTATGCTGGGGAAAATGGCATTGGTCTGTAATTTCACATGCATGGGTTGGTTGGTTTGGTGCTTTTTATGGACGGTGTGTGTGTGGATTTAAATAGGAAGGTGCAGTCCAAGAGTACATAAAATCAAATATTGTCCTGAATTGTTTGCTACTACCAATTTTATACTTAATTCATATTAGTTACAGTGACTTATAGTGGTTCCATCAGCACTCGAACTATCTAATGAATTAACAGGGAGTACTCATTGTATATAAGCCTGCCTAACAAAAGCCTGATGGATACATTTGCTAGGGAAAAGCAACAGTGCAACCTACCCCCAAGCTTGAGTGGCACAGCACTAGAAGGGGGTATTTTTACATGCCACTCTTTGCACTATAATTTATTTAGTTATTTTTACATTTATATACAACCTTTCTTTCATTGTTGAACCCAAGATGGCTACATAGCTTTTAATGGTTGAATTCACTAAGATGGCACATTGTTTTAACTGTTTTAATTGTTTTACTGCTTTTAAATTATATATTGGTTTAACTTGGTTTATGGTTTAATGTGTTTTCAGCTGTGTATATTTACTGTTTTATACTGTATGTTTTTATCTGTACGCCGCCCTGAGATCTTATTGATATAGGGCGGGATATAAATGTTTTAAATAAATAAATACATGTGGTTCCCAGGTGGTCTCCCCTCCAAGCACTAGATCTGCTTAGCTTCAGCAAGGCAAACTGCCTCATGTACATGCCTGGGGCACTTAATCCCACTATATGAGACAGTTCTTTAGGATATTGATCAGACCATCTCATTGACTCATTGATTATTACTTGAAGCATTTAGGGTCTCTTCTTCATCTTCAATAGTCATTTCAGGAGAATTAATTTGGATCCAACTTCTGTTTTTGTTTTTGTCTGATATCAATTAACCCTTGTCCAGCCCAAGACATTTTTCTGCCTGAGGTAAAGGACAAGACAGTCCTTGACTGGAACAGCAGAAGCTGACTGGAATGGCGGTTGGATCTTCAACACTGGTAACAGGACACTGCTCTCCACTACATGGAGGATGTCAAATTAGCTGTGTGTGTGCGTATGTGTATGTGTGTGCTTAAAAAAAGCAAGCAACTTCCCTTCAACCTAATGGCCACTTGACCCATTGGCACTCTAATCGCCTTCTTATAGCTTTCAACGTTCCTTTTTAGAAACAAAACAAAACACACACACCCCATATTTTTATACATTCCTAGGAGCCCCCCCAGGTTTGCAAAAGGCCAGTCTGCCAGTGGCTTTATTTTGCTACCCTGATAGTTGGCAAAGGTCCTCTCATTTGGCTGTAGTAGGAATTTGTGGGCTGGTACCATTTGCCTTCTCACCTGTGATGCATGCACAAATTGCCCTCAGGCCAGAATCATAGAATAGTTGAGCTGGAAGGGGCCCCATTGAGTTCAACCTCCTGCTCAATGCAGGAATCCACCTTAAAGCATACCTGACAGGCGGTTGTCCAGCTGCCTCTTGAAGGCTTCTAGTGTGGGAGAGCCCACAACCTCCCTAGGTAACTGGTTCCATTGTTGTATTGCTTTAACAGTCAGGAATTTTTCCTGATGTCCAGCCAGAATCTGGCTTCCTGTAACTTGAGCCCATTATTCCTTGTCCTGCACTCTGGGATGATCGAGAAGAGATCCTGGTTGACTTTAAAAAAACAAGATCTTTAAAAAAACAAGGAAGGGCTCATCTACACTGAGCATGATATTCCACTATGAAAGTGGTATGAAAGTGGTATAGAAAAGGCAGGATCTACACTACTACTTTATAGTGGTAATGAAGTGCACTGACAACTGTTGGGGCCCATGACACATCTACACCAAGCAGGATATAATACTATGAAATGGTATGTGTCATGGATCGCAACAGTCGTCAGTGCACTTCAGTACCACTATAAAGCAGTAGTGTGGCTCCTGCCTTTTATATACCGCTTTCATACCACTTTCATAGTGGAATATCTGCTTGGTGTAGATGAGCCCAAAGTCTCCATGCACATCCTCAGTACAGTGATAGATACATGTCCCAAAGAGTGGAGTCAGTGCTTTTGCTGATTTAAAACAAAACATGTATATGCACATACTTCCAATTTGTCTAGCATCACATATACAGTGAGAAGTAGATAATATCCAATACTAATAAAGTTCTTATAAGCACGACACTGCTCAAAGTCCGAAAAGCCTAAGTTTGTACTGCAAAGCTGCTGATACTAATATAGTTTAGGAAAGTTTTATACAAATTATGCTCAAGTTGTATAACTAGAAAATGGTAAATTGTTCACAACATTATTGTTATGGACATGTCAGCACTTTTGTTATCTCATTTTTCATGAAACTATAATTAGCATGTATAAAATTCACTCGGGATAGGAAGTTAGAATACAAGGTCTTGCTCTTGAGCAAAATTGCTTACCAAATTATACACAGCTTAGTTTTACACGCCAAACAAGAAATGTGTAGGGGGTTCTTCATTTTGAAGGCACTTAATTGGCACATCACAGTGGAAAGTGGAACATGTGATAAGCATGAGCAGCAGTCTTCAAGGAAAGAAATTTACACTGTCCTGACTTCAGCTGCCTTTCAGCCCCTTCTCAATCCCCTCTGCTTTAGGCTTGCTTGAAAATCAAAAACATCTTTCAAACACAGAAACTCGTTAACATTCAACTAAAAAACAAACACATATCCACACTTCCATAATCCTGCTTCCAACCACTTCACTGTATTGATGCTATCTTGTTCCATATATCCAAGTCAATGTTTTGTTGTTGTTGTGTGAGATTCAAGGGAGCATCCACTTCTTACAGTCTAAGGGTCTACACAGGATGTGGGAGATTGATTGGGATTTCCTACAGCTTTTTTAAAAAAGGTAATTATCAGCTCAACATGGCTGCTTTGAAGAGTGGTAAAGTGGCATTGATAAGGTACCTGATGTCCTCCTCCTATGGAGCTAATAGGTGCTTTGGAAGAGGTCTGGGTACAATGCTTGATCTCAGTAGGGATCCACAGATCAGTCTATTTCTGGTCTATGTCACTTTCACAAGTATTCATTCATCTGTCTGTTCTATCCCCTTTCCACATTAATCTGCACTATTAAAAATATCTGCATAAAACTGTGCATTTAGATATGTATTTTAATATTTATTTATACAGTTTATTACCTGCTTTTCATTATAAAATAATCCCAAGACAGCCAACAAAATACTGTAAAAATCATGTAGCATCTCTTGATAAAACAGTAAAGAAGGACCAATAGAAACACAGGCAAATAAGATTATAAGATGCAGATTAGGCACAATGTCCCTTCTGGGACATCACACTTACGTTTAGATGGCCATGGACAATCCTGGAAGCAGGTAAGTCTGGCATCATCCCCCCTCCCGCCCTAAGAACATAAGAGAAGCCATGCTGGATCCGACCAACGGTCAATCTAGTCCAGCACACTGTTCACACAGTAGCTGACCAGCTGTTCACCAGGGACCCACAAGCAGGACACGAATGAAAGAGCACCCTCCCACCCATGTTCCCCTGGAACTAGTATCTACAGGCTTACTGCCTCTGATACTGGAGGATGCATTTAGTGCTCAGAACTAGTAGCCATTGGCAGCCTTCTCCTCCTCCTGTCTGCTTTTGGTTAATTCACAATGTGCAGTTGGGATCAATGTATGTAATACCTTAGCAGCATGAAATCCCTAACTCAGTAGTTGCACCCACTTCAATACGGTTATATTTAAAATTTAAATTTACATAGCTCCTGTTCTGAATCATCCGTGTGATGTTCATCCAACCCAACAGCCATTCCAAACCATCCAAGCTGCCCAAGGACATCTGTACCATGCGGGGGGGGGGGGGGGCTTTTGCACAGACTTCACCTATATGGGCATTTCTACCCATGGTAGCCCCACAGTACTTAGGGATTACACCTGGACTGCAAAATAAAGTCATGCAAACAATGCCTAATATTGTAAATTAGTATGGTGGGCATGAGGAAAATGTCCACTCGAATGGTATGATTTATTTGTTCCACAAACTTCAAATAGGATTTATTTGTTCCACAAACTTCAAATAACACTCTTTTTTGTTTTAAGGCAATGATTGATTCCACTAAATACCTTTAGAGGAATCTAAATTCATTTTCCATACTAATAGAATCATTTTGCAATTCCTGCCCTGCAATTTTAGAAGGTTTTTTTTTTTATCTAATTCATTGTTGCATAGGACAGACTCCTCTCCTGATGATGAGCATAGTGATAGAAGTGGAGACTGTAGAGAAATAAACCCAGAAGCCCTGTAAAACATATTAATATTCTCTTAAAATCTTTTGTCCACTTGATATCATGCGCACAGTATTGTCTGTAATCCCATATGGGGAAACATTACACTTCCATTGATTTTACATACAGCAAAACCTCTTGTTTGAGCACTCAAGAGAACAGCTAAAATCAGTTGTCTTGGAGAATTTATCTTTAACGTAATGCTGAAAAAGCTGTAATGCTTCGGATGGCAATCTCAGTTTGGATTTCACTGTACAGCATTTTCCTGTTACATTCTGCTGTTACAAAAGGAAAGGGAATACTACTTCGTGCTCCATACCCAAATAAGGAAACTGATACATCAGATTAATCTACTTTCCCCTATGAAATAGCCCCAAATTAGGCACTCTGGGTCATAGCTCTCAAATTACTAGGCCCTAAGGCTAAAAAGCCATATGGGTCTACGAAGCAACGTGAGAAAGGCAAAATAATAATTAATTTCCTTAAAGAAGATAAGGTTCCCATTAATGTTACATATGAGTCAGCATTTTTGCATGAATAATTAACTGTGCCCGCCAAAGAGAGCAGTTTCAGATTTCCTGCCAATTGGAAGTAATGAAAGAAAAATTGGAGAAATTATTTTACAAATGGAACAAAAGTGTTAGCTGAAGGAAGAGTGATGCCATTCTCATCATCAGTGCAAAGGTTAAAAGTTAGCTGGCAAAAAAATAGCATGTACATTTTCCCGTTGTTTGTTTTGTTGTTTGTTTTGTTTTTCATCAAAGAGAAT
The DNA here is from genome assembly GCF_023053635.1 of Elgaria multicarinata webbii. Taxonomy (NCBI): domain Eukaryota; kingdom Metazoa; phylum Chordata; class Lepidosauria; order Squamata; family Anguidae; genus Elgaria; species Elgaria multicarinata. Next base: position 102,109,266 of record NC_086174.1, read on the forward strand.
ATCTTAATTGCATGCACAGGGAAGTTTTCACACTTATAATAGAAAATCTGTCATTTCTGCAAAGTGAACTTTCAAAGTGTAGGGCACTTTATAGAAACACACCCAGGTCTGTCTGTAGCAGGACTACTCAACAGTCCAGAGTCAATGATATGAAAAAAGTATGCAAGTCCTGACCATGTTAGCAGAGTCGCAGAGCAGTGAAGTGTGAGAGGAGACAGGAGCTAAGAAAAACTCTGGTGCAGGTGCTAACATTTACCATTGGAAATGATAGGTGTCACTGAAAAGCAAAAAGGTTTCTAGCAATGTTCCTGCTAGGGATGTGCTCCGCTCCGATTAGAAGCGGAGAATCAGAGGTGAATTGACCTGCTCCGCCTTGCCCAGAGGCGGAGTAGAAGCGGACCGGGGACCCGTAGAAGCACGGCAAAGAGAAGCGCCCATACGTGGCGCGCTTCTCTTTTCGCGGACCGATCCGATCGCCATTTTGAAAAATTTTGCCCATAGGATTGCATTGCGGAAAAGAATAGGGGATAACTGTGTTGTTTTTAAGCTATCTTTCTGAAACTTCTTGTGCTTAGAGAGTTGTGGCTGGGGGTCATTTTGAGCCTACTCTCAGATCTCTGTGTACTGCGATTCCCTTGCTAGAATTTTTTGAAAAAATCGGGTAAAAACAGCGGGAAAAGGTACCTTTTCGAAGGGCTGAGGGGCAGAGTCAACTCCTGGTCATGATCACATGATCCCAAAGTTGGAGGAGGGGATAGGCAAAATGGGTAACTTGGGATTCTGGGAACTTCTCTTTCTTAGTCTGAACGGACTTTTCCCGGTATTTTTTAAAACAGTAGCCCCACCAAATGCACAAACACAACCTGAAATCATATACTAAGCAAATAAATAACAGATAGGAAATACAGCACGGCTACCCACCCTACACCCTAACCTTGGGGAACAACTGAATAGATGTGGTGCAAGGGGATGAGGTCCCCCAGGGCATGTGGACGTGCCCTGTGCTGAAGCTAATGCCTGTCATGAGTTGAAGTAACAGGTAGCTTCTTGGCATAGAAGCAGCTGAGCTAATGCCTTTCATGAGTTGAAGTGAAAGTTTGCTTCTTAATCTCCCTCCCCTTGGGCACGTCCACTCCCCTCTTACTGGTAAAAGACAGATATAGCTTTTTTAAAAAAATTCTTGTTGTTTATTCAGCAACACTGCTGCTTTTAATTCCACCCCTCCTTTGTTTATTTATTTATTTATTTATTTATTCCATTTTATATGCATTACTGGCTTTGAAACTATCCTTGACTCACTTCCTTATGCCCCCAGAAATGTCTGCTGCCTGCCTGCCTTCCCTCCCTCCTCCCCTGCCCACCTCGCAGGGATGGTTTGTGTGTGTCTTGCTTTGACTCAGGGGAGAAGTCCTTCTTGCGCTCACTTAGACTTTTGGAAGTTCCAAATCAATTTTTCAAGTGTGGAAGAAGGTTTTATCATATTTAGGTTTATCTCTACTCCCCAATTCATGGCATGTTGGGATTTCCTTTGAAATGGCCCCATTGAGCTGTCTGCAGCTTTAAATCCCTGAGATACTGGGGTGTCCGATTTTCATAAATTCCCCCAAAATCAGGGGATGATGGGATTGGCTTGAGTCTCGGCATGCATGTGTATCCCTGGATAATCTATCATGGTGGCGAGTTTGAGGTTTCTAACGTGAAAATTGACAGAGATATCGAAAGGGGTGTGAATTGGGGTGAGTTAAAAGGTTAGAGCAAAAATCAGGGGATGATGGGATTGGCTTGAGTCTTGCCATGAATGTGGCTCTAGATGGCATCTGTGGGGCTGCCCGCTTCAAATTTTTTTATCTGTCAAAACGTCGGAGAACAGCCCATGTCTGCAAATGGGGTGTCCGATTTTCATAAATTCCCCAAAAATCAGGGGATGATGGGATTGGCTTGAGTCTTGGCATGCGTGTGTATACGTCCATGAGGTGTCATGGTGCCAAATGTGAGCTTTCTAACTTTAACAGAAAAAAAGTTGTATGCTTTTTTGTATTTCAATGCAAGCCTATGGGGGGGGGGGAAAGCGGAGCTCCGATCCGGATCCGGAGCTCTGCAGCGAAGCGGACTATAGGCGGAGCGGGGCGGAGCGAAGCGGCCCGATCCGCAAATTGCGGATCTGGAAGAGAAGCGGATCGGGGGGGGTCTGTGCACACCCCTAGTTCCTGCCTTGTGTCTTATCTGTTTTGTATCTTGTCTATGCATATCTTTTTAAGAACTATCCACAAAACTCATGTCTACCAGTGGCAGGCAACTGGTGTTTGTTTGTTTGTTTGTTTGTTTGTTGCCTTCAGCTCCCTTCAGTCCTAGCCAGCAAAGCCAACTCCAAGAAATTATGGGAGTTATAGGCCAAAACATCTGGAGGGCCACAAGTTGTTCATCCCTGATATATATGTTGATTAAATTAATGCTATTTTATTTATTTATTTATTTATTTATTTATTTATTCATTACATTTCTATACCGCCCAACAGCCGGAGCTCTCTGGCCAGTTCACAAAAATTAAAAACATTCAAAGTATAAAACAACAGTATAAAACCATAATATAAAATACAATATAAAAGCTCAACAAGATAAAAACAGCAGCAATGCAAAATTACAAATTTAAAACACCAAGTTAAAATTTATTTATAGACTGTTAAAATGCTAGGAGAATAAAAAGGTCTACACCTGGCATCTAAAAGCATATAATGTAGGTGCCAAGCAAACCTCCTTAGGGAGCTCATTCCACAGCTCCCTAAGGCCCTCCTCCTGGTAGCCACCTGCCTCATTTCCTTTGGCAGGGGCTCACAAAGAAGGACCCCTGAAGATGACCTGAGGGTCCGGGCAGGTACATACGGGAGGAGGAGTTCCTTCAGATACGCCTTTACAGGTATATGGTCTAAAAACAATGTAAAATCTTTAAAATTTCACATCTCACCTTAATATTTTAGGAAACACTATGCTGTAAACCTATTGCCTGTCTCTGATATGAGAATTCAAGTGAATTGTGACTATGCTGAAGAAAAAGTATGTTTCCACCTCTGCAGTTCATCTGAATGTACTTTAAGCAGCTGCATCTCTTGCAAGAATGGAGCTAACTTTCACCCCATCACATGTTTTGGGGGAGAAACACATATCTTGCCTTGCATTATTTATTTATTGATTTATTTATTTATTTATTTATTTATTATATTACATTTATATACTGCCCCATAGCTGAAGCTCTCTGGGCGGTTTACAAAACTTAAAAACAGTAAACATTAAAAAAGTATACACAATTTTAAACCATCAAAAACATAAAAACAACAGTATAAAAACAACAGTATCCATTTAAAAACAAAAGTTCTGGGGTCCATTAAAAAACAAACTTAGTGTTGTTAAATGCTGTTAAATGACTGAGAGAAGAAAAAAGTCTTGACCTGGAGCCTGAAAGATAACAATGTTGGTGCCAGGCGAGCCTCATCGGGGAGATCATTCCACAGTCGGGGGGCCACCACCGAAAAGGCCCTCTCCCTTGTTGCCATCCTCCGAGCTTCCCTCGGAGTAGGCACTCAGAGGAGGACCTTAGATGTTGAGCACAGTGTACAGGTAGGTTCATGTCGGGAGAGGCATTCCATCAGGTATTGCGGTCCCAAGCCATAGGGTTTTATAGGTTAAAACCAGCACCTTGAATTGGGCTCGGAAACGTATAGGCAGCCAATGCAAGCAGGCCAGAATTGGTGTTATATGTTCAAACCTCCTTATTCCAGTTATCAATCTGGCATTTTGCACAAGCTGCAGCTTCCGAACCGTCTTCAAAGGCTGCCCCACGTACAGGGCATTGCAGTAATCTAATTTGGAGGTTACCAGAATATGGACAACTGAAGCTAGGTTATCGCTGTCCAGATAGGGGAGTAGCTGGGCCACCAACCGGAGTTGGTAGAAAGCACTCCGTGCCACCGAGGCCACCTGAGCCTCAAGTGATAGGGATGGTTCTAGGAGAACCCCCAAGCTACGAACCTGCTCCTTCAGGGGGAGTGCAATACATCTAATGCTTCTTTAAGTCATATGCTTTGGCAATGCCCAGTAGTTGCCCCCTTTTGGGAGGAGGTTATAATAAGGATGAACTTTGTACTGAAACAATTTATAATATGGAACAACGTACATCTCCTTATCTACCGGTTCTCTGGAAGTTAAAGCATGGTCAGTGTAGATGAATCTTCAGAGCCCTTATGACAGCCAAAAGACTTATATTATCACATTGGAAGGACAAATTTACACCCCCCTATAATGCAATGGATTGAGGACCTAATAACATTATCAACTTTTGAACGAGTGTTATATAGATGCAATTTGCAAGAGGATAAATATACGGATATTTGGTCTGCTTTTCTTGAAACCTTTGTATAACTCTCTCCCTTTTTTGCCTCTCCTTCAGTTTATACGATGGAAAGGATGATAATTCTAAATACACAATCAATGGTGTGTGTTGTCTCCCCCCCCCATTTTTCACAATGTATTTCTGTTTTGTTTGTTGATATTCACAATATATATATATATATATATATATATAAAACTTTGCCATTCATTCCAGTAGGAATGATCGGCTATTTAAAACTGCATCATTTTGTATTGCTTCTATAGTCTGTTACCCATAGGTAAGAGTATTAGTAACACCTCTGTTGTTGCATCCTGGACTGCTCACATATTTTTGTTTCTACTGAAAAAAGGTCAAATAAAGGTAACAAATGTATTTTTTAAAGATGTCCTTGTTCTTAAAATAGTCTCTTAACTTTCCCACAAAAGGAATTTAAATTCAGGGATGCTATTTCCCTCCTCTATTCCCTCCACAAAATTTCTCATTTTATCTGAATTTTTTTGAATTCCTTTGAATTTCCTGGAGTTGTCTGTATTGGGCAGAAATGGGCAAATTTCCTTGATTTCAAGTCATAAGAAAATTTGACTTCAACTGAAATGCCATTGGGCTGCAGACTTTTCTGTGTCATTGGTATTTTTCAGTTAAAGGACTCAGATGTTGGGGATGGTTTAGATATACATTTAATTAAGGAATCCTCACTTAATGACCTAATTTGTTGAATTTATTGAGCTAAGGTCAGGAGAATTCAAGACAGCTAAACTTACATGACCTCTGTTATAGCTTCCCAAATTAAAGATGCTTCAATGAAGGCCTCAAGAGTCCTATTCTTGCTCACAGCATTACAAAGAGCTTTTAAAGTCAATTACTGATATTCTGCAGGTGAGTAGAGAAATGGGACCTTTTTAGAAAGCTTTCCAGTCACATGTTCCTCTCTTTAGAATGTTCTAGCTAAATATAGGCAATAATGGCCAAAGTCGACATTTGCTTAATAAAGTTACGTACTTTACTTTAATTAATTATTAGGTGTGTGGGGTTTCTGAACTTGAACGCAGCTGCCAAATGACAGGAGAGGCTGATCTCTTCCCTCCTCAAAGCAATTAGAATGAAATTCTGCCCCACCCCACCCCTTCTAGCTGTGCAAGAGGGAATTTTTATTCCAATTGTACTGGCCTCCATGTGGGCTATATTCCTGGTAGGAATCCCACCTCCTTCCCCATCCAGGCCTGTGATACATATTAAATGTAGTAGCTGGGTTCACTCAACATTCAAGTGTTGAGAATAGTTTCAGTGTGATTTTTCCATTGAAACATGGCTGGTTGTTGTCTGAACCCAACCACACTAACAAACCATGGTTTGTTAGAATGGATGGGTTCAGACAACGTGATAACCCACAGTTCAATGCCAACCATGCCCAACACATACTCAAACCTTGAGTGTTGGTTATTGTGTAGTCTGAACCCAACCAACCTGTAGTTTGGTCCTAAGGCAGGAGATACAATTGAGGCAGAGGCACCACAATCCTTTCTGGGCCTAATATGACTAAGTCCTTAGCTAGACCTAAGGTTTATCCCGGGATCATCCTGGGATCATCCCTGTTCATGTAAATGACACACAGGATATCCCGTGAGCAGGCAGGGATGACTCCGGGATAAACCTTACGTCTAGCTAAGGCCTAAGATGTATGGATCTGATGCATTTTGAGAAAATAGTTAGATGTCTTTCAGTGCAAGCAATGTAGGGCCAGATTGGTTGGTACATCTCCTGCAATCTGGTCCAGTGTATGAAGAGGAACAAGCAAGTGTGCATAACTCCTCTGCATCTACTTGGCATGCTGGCCCTTGTCTCCACCACCTCTGCACACATATGAGGGGGCGCTATGTCCAAATGCTTCCTAAATTCATTCAGTTCAACACACATGGGTAAAACCTGCATGGCTGATTTCATGATTTAATTAGAAAGATCAGCTTCATGATTTTCACCTCTGTGCATCTATCTATCTATCTATCTATCTATCTATCTATCTATCTATAATTCAGACACCCCATCCTTATGTGTCCATGTGGGGGATCACAAAAGTGGGCATGCACTCATTCCCTTCCACACATTGGGCAAGATGTATTGTCCACTCTGATCCAAATCCAGGAGGGGATCTACACTAGTACATGAAACGTTGTTTTTACAGTCATTGAACATTTTGATAAAAACACAGCAGTTTTTAAAACGTTTACTTACTTTTCTCTTTCCGTGGGAATGCATTCCTTCTGGCCACACTAAGAAAACAAATCTGTTTGTTCTCCCCCTCCCCCCCGTCTGCCAATTTCCCCTCCCACTTCCTCTTCTCTCCACCAGCAAATAAACCAGGAAGCAGCCTCTCAAAACTGAAACTAAAAAATGTCTGCAAAAAAGAGGCTTGGAGGGAAAAACACGGCTCCAACTTTGGGCACGGAAATTACATAAACATGCCCCCAGGAATGTGATTGGCTAATTAAGAACTACAGGAAACCCATTTAATACGATGAAATCGGCCACATCATGCTAAATAGAATGACTTATTTCAGAGAAGTTCAAAATAAAAACCAGAGAACAGACAACAATAAAACGTCTCAAACTGAATGTCATGTGGCGAAATACTACCAAATGCACACTTAAAAACGGTAAGACACGTTCTAACTTGACTAGTGTAGATCCCTTCCAGAAGAACTAAAATACACTGAGCCAGCATGTCTCCACTATTGTCCACTAAGCCAACTAGATAGTCTCTAGAAGTCACTGCAACACAGAAACATAGATTAAAATTCTGTCTGCTCTTCCTTACCTATTTCAGTAAAACTGTCATTCTGCTATTTCCATTTGGCAGTAGATTTTTCCCCAAGAAGCTGAATGTGAAGAAAATCAGAAGCAATAATGCACCAATTATAGCAATTATACAAGAATTCATTGAAAGGAGATACACACACACACACACACACACACACACACACTTAATATATCTACTGAAGAACGGCCAGAAATAAGTAAATGAACCCGAAGGCCTGGAGGGAGAAAAACGCACCATATGAATGGAGTCATTCAAATAAAGAATTACTAATAGCATTAAAAAAAATCAAAAGCAAGAAATCCTCGGAACCAGATGGCCTGACAATAGATTGCCATAAAGCCACATGAATTAATTTAGTACAGCCTATATGAGATGCATAATATTCTCTGACTGTTTTTGTTCTTCTTCCTATCTCTAAATACCAGTTTTCTCTTTCTGAAGTATGTGGGCCAGATTTACAGGCCACACTAATTCAGCTTGCAGGAAAAGAAATCCTTCTGAAGTCTTAAATGGCTCAGGGCCAAACTACCTTTTCTGTGGCCTGGGGGGAATCTACACGTCGTACTGAGGCCACTTCCATGTGGCCCCAGTGCGACCCCAAAGCGATCGTGTAACTTGCCTTGTGAAGAGACGAGGAAGAGGCATCCTTGCCACCACCGCCACCGCCACCCACCTCCCTCCTCACAGGCCGGGACAGAGAGCTCACTGGAAGAAGGCGGGGTGGAGAGCAGAAGAAGCTCTCCACCCCGCCTTCTTCCGCCAAGCTCTCCGAGCCGGCCGGCGAAGAGGGAGGTGAGTGGCAGTGGTGGCGGCAAGGACGCCTCTTCCTCGTCTCTTCACAAGGCAAGTTACACGATCGCTTTGGGGTCGCACTGGGGCCGCATGGAAGTGGCCTCAGTACGACGTGTGGAATCCCCCCTGGTATGATCTTTGCGACACACTCAAAACCTCAATGTCATAGAATCATAGAATAGCAGAGTTGGAAGGGGCCTACAAGGCCATCGAGTCCAACCCTCTGCTCAGTGCAGGAATCCACCCTAAAGCATCCCTGACAGATGGTTGTCCAGCTGCCTCTTGATACATCACCTCGACCTTTGATCATACTAGCTGGGGCTGATGGGAGTTGGAGTCCAACTACTTGGACTACACATTCCCCACTCTTGCCTTAAGGGGTCAGGTTTGAGTGGAGATTTCATTTAAACTTAGACAAAGGCAGGATCTACACTACTGCTTTAAAATGGTTTATAACAGTAGTGACAACTGTTTTAGAACACACGCCATATACTGTTTTCAAACCGTTTTTAAAGTATCCCATCTTGTTTGGTGTAGTTTACTTGTGTTTGCTTCTGCTATCTTCTTTGAGTATGTTTGGATGTGTGGGCTATAAAACTAAATAAAGATACTATCAGTAAATAGCTAGAGATGTCTCAGGAGAACATTTGTTTTTGTCTGTTTTAGGAGTGGTCATCATTTTCACAGACAAGCTAGAGATATTTACAAGCAATCACTAAAAACATCCAACCAAGCTCTTAACATGTTCCAGTGGGTTATGTGCCAACAAAGCACTTTGAGAAAATGAGCCCCAAACACCGGCCAAATTGTGACTATAGTCAGCCATTCTAATGGTTTGTTCCCTTAGAAATGCAGAATGTTGGCCAGTGAATGGTGATCAGTTTCAAGTGATTCTTTCTGATATATCGATTCCAAATCCTTGACATTGACAAGATAAAAAGTCACTGTTTCCTCTTTGGGCACAGATGGTGTCTGATTAATATAATCAAAGCTGTCGTTGAATATGAAACTACTCTTCTGTCCAGCATTGACGCTACAGTTAAAGTCTGTCAAAAATGTGTGGGATTTATGAATCAATAAAATACAATCCATTTTAGGTTTAATGTTGGTATGCGTCAAGCCTGGTGCAGCACTATCTTTAATATTATTTTGTGAATTCATTGTTTATAACAATGGTTCTAAAAAATAATAATCTTATGGCACCATTTTATAAGACACTGCCTCCCTGCTGCTGTAAAATTTAAGAAATTTTAATCACCAAATAACAAAGATTGACTTGCTGTGATGTATTAAGGATTGCATATCTGAGGATATGTAGAGCGGCTTTCTCTAACCAAGTTCAGTCTTTCCTCAGATATGTGCAATAGAAGATGAGATATCAAATTGAGGATAGGTAGGTAACATGGCACCGATTCAGGCCTGAACCTAATCCAACTATTTTCTTTTTAATTTCTCTTTTTTCCACATCTCTTGCCAGCATTCTGTCCCACAGAAACAGAATCCAATGGGGCTCTTCGCATGTCACAACAACCCACTCTGATTTAATTTACCTGTGGGGGCTCTCATGTTGTGCCAGGTCCCCGTGGGTGTCATTTACGCCATGGGTTATTTGAGGGTTGTCTAACTAAAAGACTAAAAGAAAAGTAACTTGTTCAAGAACATAAATACAAGCCAAGGATGAGCTCCAGAATACAAAGTCATTGCTTTGAATGCAAATAAAGATGATACGTTAGTGCAGCACTTTCTCCACAGCATGCATGCAACCCTTAAAAAATAATTAAAAAAAAAATTTAAATCCTAAGAAATTAAATAAAACCAGAAAGGGCAAGGACCTCATGCACATCATGTTGGAGACTCCAGAAAATGTGCGCGTGTGTGTAGGGTCATACAGAATCCTCTTCCTTTGACAGCATTATATAATGCATGTGGCCTCAAACATTTCTACCCCCTGGACCCCCTTGGGAGAGCTGAAATTCACTGAAGGCCACCAATCACAAAATGGCAGTGGAGCCAGTCCCAAAATAATGCAGGCCAAGTTGGGCATGATGAACTGGCAATTATTGATTTTTCTATTACTATCTATCTTCCTTTAGAAATGGCTAACTTCATTGCTATAGCAATTTTCTCGTGGTAAAGAGTTCCATATTTAAGTACAGACATTGACTCTGGAGGTATCATTACTTAACCTCCCCATGTCAGACAGAATTTGTCAATCCAGTCCAACACCATCTGGGAGGCCACACGTTTCCCACCCGTGTTCGGAACAGTGAGCTATTAGCCCGGTCTGCATTTTCTAAAAATGCAGAGTTACACACTGTATCCAGTTCCTGGTTTGACTTGGCTTCCACAATGCTTAGGGATAATGCTCAACATATCTGTATGTAATGGAGCACATGACCTTCATGCAATTCAGTGCTGGATTTGACTGAGTGGACAACTCAACCTAGGTATGTTTTGTATGGAGGATCCCCCCACCAAAAAAAAACACCAAACCAGCCATTGATACAAGGCAACCAGTGTGGTGGTGAGGGAATACAGAACTTCCAGTACAATTCACAGCTCTCATTTCTCTGTCTGAGAGGGGATCTACACTAGTCAAGTTAGAACATGTTTTACCATTTTTAAGTGTGTGTTTGGTAGTATTTCGCCACATGACGTTCACTTTGTGAAGTTTTATTGTCTGTTCTCCAGTTTTCATTTTGAACTTCTCTGAAATAAGTCATTCTATTTGGTATAATGTGGCTGGTTTCATCGTATTAAATGGGTTTCCTGTAGTTCTTAATTAGCCAATCCCATTCCTGGGGGGTATGTTTATGTAATTTCCACGCCCAAGGTTGGAGCCGGTTTTTTCTTCTTCTTTCAAGCCTCTTTTTTGCAGACACTTTTAGTTTCACTTTTGGGAGGCTGCTTGCTAGATTGTTTGCCGGTGGAGGATTCTCAGAGAGAAGAAGAAGTGGGAGGGGAAATTGGCAGACGGGGGGGGGGAGGGGAGAACAAACAGATTTCTTTTCTTAGTGTGGCTAAAAGGAATGCACTCCCACGTTTTAAAAACTGCTACATTTTAAATCATTCAAAAACAAAACGTTCAATGACTGTAAAAACAATGTTTTATTACTGAATTCCCTCTGATTCTCACTGTTTTTCAGTGTTTTCCTATTCAACTGTTTTTCTGTTCCTCTCATTAGCTGAACTGTGTCATGTTGTTAATGTTCCGAGTATCAGTTAGTTGCCCAGTGAGAGAGTTATAGGTATTGCAATTTCTTTCAGTTTCTATTATTTTCTGTCTGAAGTTCAGTTCATCCCAAACTTTGAGATTTTTTTTTTCAAGTTTGTATGAATCTCTTTTGAGTCTATTTCTCCTAATACATGCATCTTTGTATGCAATTTTGCCTAATAACACATTTTTAAAAGTAATTTCCCTAGCATAGTATATTATTTAATTGAATATAGGCATTTTTGTGTGCACTTTCACCTAACGTACACATCTTTGTGTGCATTTTTTGATTGGAAAACTCCATGACAAACTTCAGAGAAGTCTGAATTTCTAAGGATAAATTGGTTTCTGTGTACAAATTGATTCATTATTATTATTATTATTATTATTATTATTATTATTATTATTATTTATATAGCACCATTAATGTACATTCAGAAGTATATAATTAGGTAAGTTCATATTAACATACAAACTGAACAATTTCTCCCCCACCCTTATTCACAACAATCAACAGGTCCAAACTCATAATACCATTCTGCTAAAAATAATGGCACCTGGGTGCCTTTGAGCATAAAGGGAGTCAAACATCTTGGCCCTCTGAACCAGGGACCCCAAATTCCCCATTTTGCAGCTATGAAAAAGAATGGGGATGATGATTTAAAAACAACAACAACAACACCTCCACATACACAAAACAATTCCTTTTACTAGCCACATGTAGGTTTTCTTGCTGCAATATATCAATGGTCTATAACACAGAATTAGCCAGTCAGGCTCCACTGTGCTTCAGGCTTGAGAACATAGCAGCCCTCTTCCCCCCCCCCCCCCGGCGAGTCCCAGTCTGACTCTTTTGTTCTAAAAGCCAGGAATCTGCCCCCTCCTTGTCCAGATGAATTATCTTCTTTCTCATCCCGCATCCAAGGGGAATTTCGTTAGGATGATATCATTCTTCTGACCCATGTGCTTCTTCCTGTATCTCACCAAGCTAGGCTCCAGACAGTGACATGTGTGCTGTGTGATGAGAAAGCTGAATCTCTCGCTCTCATTCACACCATAGTTTTTGTGGCCCAGAAGGGTTTTTATTTTGTTATGTTTTGCTTTTGGCAATTCACAATGGATTGGAAACTGTGCATTGAAAACAAAACTCTTAATTCAGTAATGTAGCCTCCCTTCACACAATGTCTTGTGCAATTCTGCCCAAATACTCACCTTCCTTGTTCTCCCTGGTGTCATCTGCTCTGGCCTGCAGTGGGTTGGAGAAGAATTCGGAAAACCAGCCGATCCCTGGCAGGCAGTGGCTTTCGTGTAACCCCTACAAAATAATGCAAAGCCACTATGCTGGGCAGCAGCTAAGCAATTTTGACTTGTGGAGAGAATGAGCAAGAGGAGGTGGTAAGAGAGCATTCATCCACAAGGGCTCTCTCAGCCAGTGGCTTCCACAAGCACACAGAGGCTTCTATGCCTGTGAAGCCTCATTAGGAAACAATAATGTGAACCAACTCATAGATATGGCAATACATCATGCAGCAAGAAATGATCCTTGTGACAGACAGGGCCAAAGCCATTTAAAAAAAGAAAAGAAAAAAATATAGTGCCCTCCTTTTGGCCTGGTTGCACTATCATGATTCTTCCATTATTCCACAGCATAGGTAGTTACATTTTGTGCTATTCAGGTTCAAATACAGCCTCAAAAGAGGTTTTGGCAAAGCTATCTGTGACTGCAGAGTACTGTCTCAGTACAATTGAACTGTCCTTGAAAAATAACACTCTGTTCAAGAACTCTGTTTCTTGAAACTGTTATTTGTTTAAGGATGCCTAAAAATCATGTTTATGTACATTCTTCTGCATTCTAATATTTTATTATCTAGCTTCACTCATCTCTCATCCATCTAGTCTCCTTCTCACATTTCAGGTAAAATCTTCATTGCACAAGATTTTTTTTTAATGTATCTTATTTGATGACAGTTTTACTTGGAAGAGAAAATAAAACAGAAGAAGAAGAAGAAGAAGAAGAAGAAGAAGAAGAAGAAGAAGAAGAAGAAGAAGAAGAAGAAGAAGAAGTCCCAGAGGCTGCTTGATATTTTTGAAAGGTCTTCCCCGGCCACTGCTGCTATCCCACTTTTCTTTTGTAATTTAAAATTTATTCGAGTTACATTGTAATTTCAAATGTGTACCTAGAGTTATGATCCTCCTTGACATTGCTGAGCAAGCTTTCCTGCTGCAGAAAATATAGAAATTGTGTAGAACTTGCACCGAAGGAGTGATAGAGATCTATTTTTATTAAATGTTGACATTACTCACTTGAAATTGAAACATATTGTTTGTTATAGACTTTTACTGAAATGTTTATATTAATTTGTTTGCCTAACATATTAAGGCTGCAAACTGGCTCATGTATATTGTTCCTTAGGGTGAAGAATTAAGAGGTAGCCCACAAGCTGGGCTTGAAGGCAATAGTCCACTCCTGCTATGGTTTATCAGCAACTGCTAATTTAGAGGAAAACTGCAGGTTCCATATACCTGTGTCATTCATATCCAGTATTTAAGTATTTACAGACCTATTCCCATAAATTTATCTATCTCTTATTAAATTTATCTAACAGCAAAGCTGGGCATTCTGCTAATGACAAAGGTGTAGTTGGTATTTTTCTTTACTCCATTGTAATGTGTGTGGTCCCCATTTGGATCAGAGCTAGCACACTTGGGAAGGGGAAGATTAAACCTTTCCCTCCCACTCTCAATCCCCGCCATGTAGGGGGAGTCTATGAAAGCTTCCCCTTCTTTTTAATGACCCCAACATGCATGGATGTACAATTTATGGGGAAATGAGTGTGGGAAAGCTTAATGCTTCCCTCTCTGAGTGTCCAAGTCCCCATCCAACTTGTGACTACGTGCAGTTCACTGGAGTAAAAATAAAACCATGTACAGCTACACCTACATGATTAGCAGAATGTGTAGTTTGTAGGGGTGTGATCCGCTCCGATTAGGAGCGTAGAAGCAGTAGCGGATTGGCCTGCTCCGCTTTACCCAGAGGTGGAGTAGGAGCGGACCACGGACCCCTAGAAGCAAGGCGAAGAGAAGCGACCATTTTTCGGAGCTCCTAGTTCAGGCGGAGCGCTCCGGTCGCCATCTTGAAAACATTTCGCCATAGGATTGCATTGCGGCAAATAATTGCGGATAACTACGTTCTTTTTGAAGCTATCGTTCTGGAAATTCTTGTGCTCAGAGAGTCGTGGATGGGGGTCATTTTGAGACCACTCTCACCTCTCTGCGTCGTGCGGGGCGCGTGCTATATTTTTTTGAAAATCGGGTCAACCGCGCGGCTCAAACGGCGTTTTCGGCTTTTCGCCCATAGGATTGCATTGAGGGAAAGACTCGGGCATAACTGGGTTGGTTTTTAAGCTATCGTTCTGAAAATTCTTGTGCACAGAGAGTCATGGATGGGGGTCATTTTGAGACTACTCTCAACTTTCTGCGTCGTGCGGGTTGCGCGCTAGAAGTTTTTAAAAAATCGGCGGGAAAAATACCTTTTTCAAAGGGCTGAGGGGCAGAGACAGCTCCCGGTCATGATCACATGATCCCAAAGTTAGAGGAGGGCATAGGCAAAACGGGTAACTTGGGATTCTGGGAAACTTCTCTTTCTTCATCTGAACGGGCTTTTCCCAGTGTTTTTTAAAACAGTAGCCCCACCAAATGCACAAACACAACCTGAAATCATATACTAAGCCAAGAATAAGAGATAGAAACACAGCACTGCTACCCACCCTAACTTTGGGGAACAACTGAAAAGATGTGGTGCAAGGGGATGAGCTCCCCTAGGGCATCTCATTGTGGACGTACCCCCACTCTCTCCTGCACTGGAAGGCCATTAGAGCCTTCCAAAGAGAGTAAAATGGTGGAGCAATGCCTATTATGAGTCGAAGTGAGCGTTTACTTCTTAGTGGTGGAGCGATGCCTGTTATGAGTTGAAGTGAGCGTTTACTTCTTAATCTCAGAGCTGTTGGTGGCTGTCTTGAGTTGAACTGGCAGCTGCTTCCCCCTCCCCCGGGCACGTCCCCCTATTGCTGGTAAAAGACAGATATAGCCTTTTTTTAAAAAATCTTCTTGCTGTTTATTCAGCAACACTGCTGCTTTTAATTCCACCCCTCCTTTGTTTATTTATTGATTTATTCCATTTTATATGCATTACTGGCTTATCCTTGGCTCACTTCCTTATGCCCCCAGAAATGCCAGCTGCATGCCTGCCTGCCTTCCCTCCCTCCTCCCCTGCCCACCTCGCAGGGATGTTGTGTGTGTGTGGCTTTGACTCAGGGGAGAAGTCCTTCCTGCGCTCACTTGGAGTTTTGGAAGTTCCAAATTTTGCAGGTTTAAGCCCCGCCAAAAAACAGGGGATGATGGGATTGCCTTGAGTCTCGGCGTGCGTATGCATCCCTGGATAAGCTGTCATGGTGGTGAGTTTGAGGTTTTTTTTTAACGTGCAAAATTGACGGAGCTATGGAAAGGGGTGTTGGATTTTCATAAATTCCCCAAAAATCAGGGGATGATGGGACTGCCTTGAGTCTCGGCGTGCATATGTATCCCTGGATAAGCTTTCATGGTGGCGTGTTTGAGGTTTCTAACGTGCAAATTGACGGAGCTATGGAAAGGGGTGTGAATGGGGTGCCCGATTTTCAAAAATTCCCCAAAAATCAGGGGATGATGGGATTGCTTTGAAACTTGGCGTGCATGTGTATACCCCCATGAGGTGTCATGGTGCCAAACGTGAGGTTTCTAACTTGAACAGAAAAAAAGTTGTATAATTTTTTAGCTTTCAGTGCAAGCCTATGGGGGGGGGGAAAACGGAGCTCCGGATCCGGATCTGGAGCTCCGAGCGGAGCGGAGCGGAAGTGGGCGGGGCGGGGGCGGGGCGGAGCGGCCCGATCCAGAAAATGGCGGATCTGCAAGTGAAGCGGAGCGGGGGGTCCGTGCACACCCCTAGTAGTTTGTCCCTAAACCAGTGTCCCTCTATAGAGCATGTGGAAGTCAATGCCATAAATGAATTATGAAATGTGTGAAGTACTGTTAGTACTGAATCTGTTGTCAATAGGTTTTACTGGAGCATTTGAAAATCATTTCTCTATCAACTTTCTGTCTTCCCGCAACCACCCTTTAGTTCTCAATTGAACATGATCTCACAGTAAATATCCAACTGTACCATAATAATTGATTGTACTAAGATTAGGCATACAAAGTCACTTTTCCTTATTATTCAAAGTTCCACTGCAAAGTGTTATCTTCTTCTCTGATGTGCTAGTGATGTGGTCCTTGTCTCACGCATATGATGTTGGGCTGTCTAATTGCAGCTGTGAGTTCCTTCTGCAGAGGAGTTTTGGTAAACATTAACCTAAACTTGGAAATTGCACTGAATTTTAAAGGTATGTAAGTTGTATTGTCGTGATACATTCTTGAAGTGCAGGAGGCTGTTGCGACAGTCCACACTGCCACACCCTCACAAAGCCACACCCTCTACCATCAAACCAAACATGCTGGCCGAAACATGTTTTTTTCCGAACTGACTTCCAAATATAGAGAGTCAAAAGTGAACTGTTGAGGCAGCAGTTAGAACAATGCTTTCTTTTCTCTATAGTATGTTGCTTAGCTTGCTTACATGTCTTGTTTGGGGCTATTTCTGCTCCACAGCCTGTGGTGAATAATCTCTCTGCCTGGGTGTGGAGCATGCAGATTGCTTGATGGATGGCTCTGCCTTTTGGAAAGGAAACAGTCAGTACAACCGGCCTTTTCATATCTCCTTTTTCCAGCTCTAAGATTCTATTTACTCATAGTTACTAATTCAGATAAAAGCAGGGCACTGTATGCTAAGAATAGAGCCTAATGCTCCGATGCGTTTTTCCCCTCTGTTGGATCACGATAACTCTCTGCCCATGGGGTTTGGAAAAGACACACTAAGGTTTGTTTATTTTATATCAGAATTCATGGTGAAATTATTTTTTGGCACATAAACTCCTTCATCTAGGGTCCTCAGAATTGTGATCTATGTCTTCCTTCAACAGCTTTAATAAGAAATAAATCTGATCCAATTGTGCTATCAAGAGCAGTTACTACATTGTTCTTAACGTCTAGTGAGAAAATACAAATTTGGGCCAGATGCATGGATAGCCAGAGTTTGTTAACACATCCCTAAGCATCAAAGGTTTATTTTTAAAAGATGGAGTGGGAGAGGTTCAAGGTCTCTGTTCAAAGGGATTTATTCCAATTATAAAACACTTCCCAGTTGTGCCCAACACATATTTTGATGCTAATACTTCTATCCTTTGTATTCTTACTGGGTAGTAAACTCCAGTGAATTAAACGGTGCTTCCTTCTGAATAGACATGCATAGAATAAGTAGACATTCAAATTATTATTATTATTATTATTATTATTATTATTATTATTATTATTATTATTATTTCTTACCTGCCTTTCCCTCTGGATTGAGGGAAAAAACAACATAGAATACAAAAATATTATAAAATACATAAAACTGAGTAAAACATATAAAACTTATACATTATTAAAATAACACCCAGACATCTTAAAATTCAACTGAGCAGGCCTGCTGGAATAGATTAGTCTTTATAGCTTTTTATATTCAGAAAGACTGTTGAGTTGGCGAAACTCTCCCGGCAGGCCATTCCACAGTCTGGGAGCAGCAGAAGAGAAGGTCCTCTGGGTAACAGTTGTCAATCTAGTTTTAACTGGCTGAAGTAAATTCTTCCCAGGGGACCTGAGTGTGCAGGGCAGATTGTACGGGAGAAGGTGATCCCACAGGTAACCTGGACCCAAACCATGCAGGGCTTTAAAAGTGATAACCAACAGTTTACACTTTACCCAGAAACTAAGGCCATAGCTAGACCTAAGGTTTATCCCTGGATCATCCAGGGGTCAAAACTTTTCTTTTTCCTAAAGCTTTTAAAACTTGATTTTGTTCTGACTTTATACTGTTAGTTTTACCCTACCCAGTGCCTGTTTACCCTACTCTGTGCCTGTTTGCATTCTCTTCCCCTCCTTATTGTTTTATTATGATTTTATTAGAATGTAAGCCTATGCGGCAGGGTCTTGCTATTTACTGTTTTACTTTGTACAGCACCATGTACATTGATGGTGCTATATAAATAAATAATAATAATAATAATAATAATAATAATAATAATAATAATAAGTGACACACAGGGGATCCAGTGCTCAAGCAGGGGCGAACCCTGGATGATCCCAGGATAAACCTTAGGTCTAGCTGTGGCCTAATTGGCAGCCAGTGAAGAGATTTTAAAATTGGTGTAATATGGTCACCCGTAGGTGTACTGGTGACCCACCTAGCTACCATATTTTGAGCTCCATACTGAGCATACTTGCTCTACTTAGATTCAGTGTATAAATTAAGATAAAATACAAAGTGGCAACAAAACAGTAACCAAAAATATTGGATTAAAACATAAAGCTAGCAGCAGCACATAATAATTACAGGAGTAATACCCAGACATAAAACAGTGTAAAGATCTAAAAGCACTAAAAACAGTTCCTAAAATTCCTGAGGAAATAAAAAGTTATTTACCTGGTACCAAAACTAAAGAGACCTTCACCTGGTATCCAAAAGAGCACAATGTAGGCACCAGGTGAGCCTATCTGTGAAAGGCATTCCCCTTGGGGTAATTGGTCCCCTTGCCATCTCTTCAGATTTTAATTAGGAATGTAAACCCCCTCAAAGTATCCAGTCTCCATTGATTATCACACACACACACACACACACACATACACACACACACTTTTGTTTCCCTTGGGTAATTCTTTTATTTCTATGCCTATTTATTTTTGGAATTTCATCCCACTACCAAACAGTTCAAGCTAGTTATTCAAAATGTTAGAACTAGAGCTATGCGCGAAGGGCCTCTCAAAATTCTCTACCCTGTTTGTGGGCAGACAAATTGGGAAAACAATTTCACCAAATTTCTTCAGGGAGAGGAGAGAAATCCAACAATTTCTCTCAGGTAGGGCCCACTATTGGCAAAGAGTGTAGCCCCTTTCCTTTCCTTTCCTTTCCTTTCCTTTCTTTCTTTCTTTCTTTCTTTCTTTCCTTCTTTCTTTCTTTCTTTTCCTAAAGGTTTGTTGGGCTTTTTGCAATGCCACTGCAAGTGGCAACAGCATCAACTGTGTGGACAGCCTTGCCCCCATTTTGCATCTTCCATAATGCCCCATGCTTACACCATTCTAGGGCACAGGGTGGTGGGAGAATCATAGAATAGTAGAGTTGGAAGGGGCCTATAAGGCCATCGAGTCCAGCCTTCTGCTCAATGCAGAAATCCAACCTAAAGCATACCTGACAGATGGTTGTCCAGCTGCCTCTTGAATGTCTCTACTGTGGGAGAGCCCACCACCTCCTTAGGTAATTGGTCCCCTTGTCATACTGCTCTAACAGTCAGGATGTTTTTCTTGATGTCCAGCGGTAATCCTGTAACTTGAGCCCATTATTCCATGTCCTGCACTCTGGGAAGACTGAGAAGAGATCCTAGCCTTCCCCTGTGTGACCTTTCAAGTATTTGAAGAGTGCTATCATGTCTTCCCTCACTCTTCTTTTCTCCAGGCTAAACATGCACAGTTCTTTCAGTCACTCCTCATAAGGCTTTGTTTCTAGACCCCTGAACATCCTTGTTGCCCTTCTCTGAACATGCTCCAGCTTGTCTGCATCCTTCTTGAAGTGTGGTGCCCAGAACTGGACACAATACTCAAGATGAGGCCTAACCAGTACCTCACGCAATTTGGAAGCTATACTTCTATTAATGCATCCCAAAATAGCATTTGATTTTTTTGCAGCCACACCACACTGTTGGCTCATATTCAGCTTGTGATCTACAACAATTCCAAGATCCTTCTCGTTTGTAGTATTGCTGAGCCAAGTATCCCCCATCTTGTAACTGAATTTGGTTTCTTTTTCCTAGGTGGAGAACTTGGCATTTATCCCTACTGAATTTCATTCTTTTGTTTTCAGCCCAACACTCCAACCTATCATGATCACTTTGAAGTTTGCTTTTGTCTTCCAGGGTATTAGCTATCCCACCCAATTTTGTGTCATCTGCAAATTTGATAAGCATGCAGTCACCACAAAAATAATGTCGAAGAAAATTTGGAGAAATGCCTTCCAACTGATCTTTTATTTCTAAGGGGGTAAGAAAAGAAAAGAAAAAATCTTGGCCTTTTCTGAGAAAAATGTATCCTAATAAATTTTCGGTCAGCTCTAGTTGTCATTTCTCAGTGTTCAGCACCTTCCCCAGGGTCTTATATTTCTGAGGTGTAGGTGTGGAAACATCTTCTCTTGAATGCAAGAGCTGTTAAAACCAACCCTTCCCTGAAACTCCCATAGCAGGTATGAGGGGACAGTGTTGCATCTATCTCCAAGGAAGAGCTGGAGCTAGTTCTGTGCCTCCAGTTTCCTGAAAGTTTCCTTCCCGCAAGGAGAACACTTCCATTTTTCTGCCTCATTCTCAGGGCATTGTATAATTTGTTTCAAAATTCTTTTGCTGGTGTTACCTAATCACTATGAGGTGGCTGAGGGTATTCTTTGTGTGTTTCCTTTCTGTTACACATCTCTCCATTGCTCTGCAGTGTCCCAGGCTGCCTGTGCTTCATGATCTGAAAAAGCCTTGTGGGGAGAATTTCCTCATGATGTCTTCCCCTGGGCAAAAGATGTGGGCAGTGGGGGCTGGTGGTTCCAATTTCAGTGGGATTGTGGATCCATTCTGGGTTTCAATCAGAACCATCCAGAACTCTAAAGGAGCTAACCCGGTGCTGAACACATTTTGGGGATATTCTTTCACTGAATGTTATTTTCTTCTTTTAGAAATTATTTCAAAAACCATCATCATCATCATCATCATCATCATCATGCCCCTAATCATCTGCTTACCTTATTCTTCAAACAAATTACTTTCCCTGTGAGTGAAACTATTATAAATTGTCTTTCACACATGTCCAATGGAAGATAGCATATATTATTGTTTTGTTTAATAAACAAATACATTTCCGCATATATATTTCTTACTGACACCTCTGATCTCAACTATCATTTTCCATATTCATAGACTGAAATATAACTTTCAATGGAGGGTTTCCCCACAGCATTTCCCCCCAGTTCAGTTGCATTATGCCTCGTATATTCCAGTTCATTTTTTTCTACCTGTCACCTTGTTCTAACATATGCATAGTCAAGGTCAGGCACTAAAGGCAGTCTTACAAACCTTCTGCTCCTTTGCCTTACACATCACTGCTGTAATAGGAAATTTCAGAGGAAAAATACAGTTATAATTGACAGCCAGGCAACTATAAATGCTTGCGGATAGATCCAAAGAAGTGTTTCTCCCCTCCCTCCATTAAAACTGAGAGCTGCTTCACACAAGATTATTTTCCAATACACATCACGTATATGCAGAAAAGTGTGTCCAGCTTATGTACACATTAAGAATGGACAGATCTGTCAATCTTGGTTTTGCTGATATTGTTGGTTTTCTGAGGTCAAGTTGATTTCCACATAGCCTTCCGATTTTGATGTTTTTAAAAGTCATAAAGAACATTTATATACATTGTTAATAATGTATGAGTTAATATGCACATTTTGTTTGCATTTATAAACATATAATTTTTTTGATGCATGTACCCATTGACTACAGTATTTTTGTGTGCATTTTTGAAATGTACACATTTTCCTTTGCACATTTTTCAAATGTGCACATGTTGGCAGATACATTTTTGGTTTGCAGAATGCATTGCAAGCTCAGAAATGTATAGTTTTCCAATCTCAAATGCTCTTTACAGCTACATTATTTTAGTACATTGGACTTACTATACAAATGTTAACTTCACTGTTTTTCTGAGGTGCTTGAAAATCATTTCCCCACTACCTCTTCTAGTTTTTCAAAGAAAAAGGATTCCATTAGGATACTGTAAGTTTTTGAAAGAAAAATTAAGACTATAATTGATAGTAATTTTTCAGTAATTCAAGTTCTTTCTTATTTCAAAGCTTCTTTGTATTTAACAAGATGCCTAATTTGAAGATCCTAGACGAAGCATTTCTTGGAATTGTATCCCAGACTACCTTCACTTAAAAACAGCTTTGAATAGTTCTCAGTAGCCTTCAATAGCTCTCACTCTGAGCATGTATCATGCAAACCTACAGTGCAATCCTGTTCATGTCTACAGTCCCATTCACTGAGCCTTACTCCCAGGCCTGAAAATGTGTTTCTACTATCACCATGCTTTGTCCACCACCTAATACTTGGTACCTTAGTTCCCAGGCCATAGGGCAGTATCCAGTTTTGCCCAAGTACTAATGCTAATGATGACTTGTACTGTCATGAACCAACAATGACACAACGAATTAGCACTTGCTGGGGCAACCGAAAAAAGTTGGTGACTTGCTTGGCACTGCCATAATTTGGCAGCAAACTGCTGAAACTGTGTTGCTTCATGCTAGCACATAACTCTGAGCACAGTGGACAATAGCACTGGGATACAGTTCTATACTTCCCATGGTCTGAAGGCCCATGATGCATCCCCTTAATAAATAACACTAGGTGTGTTTTGTTGGTTTTTGGGGGTGGGTTGTCTCTTACATCTCTAGCTTTCCTTTCACCTTCTAGCTTTCAGTATTTGGGATGCCATTTATCTTTGCATCTTCCATTCTGTATCTGTACTTTGCACTTCCTCCATATTCCTATTCCTATTTGTCCCATTGCGTCCAAGGTTCCAGTTGGAAACTGCAAAACTTTTGCTTCCAGTATTAAACTGGAGTAGTAATACAGGTTCAAAGGTTTACCCAAAGCCCTGTGAATAAGCTTCCCATTCTCTTTTGCGTTCTAGTTTCAAGTAATGCTGGTTCATGTTGTTCCAATGTTCTAATATAGTTTTATTGCTTTTACGTTTTGTGTGCTTTATTTGAATGATACACTGCCTCTGTAACAATTGTGGAAAGCTGGTATAGGGTGACCCTATGAAGAGGAGGACAGAGCTCCTGTATCTTTAATGGTTGTATAGAAAAGGGAATTTCAGCAGGTGCCATTTGTATGCATGCCTTCTCGGAATGATCTTCCCGATGAGGCTCGCCTGGTGCCAACATTGTTATCTTTTCGGCGCCAGGTCAAGACTTTTTTCTTCTCCCAGACTTTTTAACAGCATTTAACAACGTTAAGTTTGTTTTTAATGGACCCCAGAATTGTTGTTTTTAAATGGATATTGTTGTTTCTATACTGTTTTTATGTTTTTTTAAATTTTTGTATACTTTTAATGTTTACCATTTTTAATTGTTGTAAACTGCCCAGAGAGCTTCGGCTGTGGGGCGGTATATAAATGTAATAAAATAAATAAATAAATATTATTATTATTTATTTATATAGCACCATCAATGTATATGGTGCTGTACAGAGTAAAACAGTAAATAGCAAGACCCTGCTGCATAGGCAATATGGTGAAATTCCCTCTTCATCACAACAGTTCAAGCTGCAGGAGCCTTGCCCTCTTTTGTATCTGGTCACTAGTGATAATTAAGTCCTCAGATGATCACATCAGTAAGCAAACTTGCAATCCCAACCATGTTATCCAACCCAAAGGACTGCATGAATTAGGTCTTAGGGCTCATTCTTGCAGCACCTGTGAAGCAGAGTTGATACTTCTCTGTGATGGTATCTCTGGCCTTACTAGACCTAAGGTTTATCCCGGGATCATCCCAGGGTCATCCCTGTTCATGTAAATGATACACAGGATATCCCGGGAGCAGGCAGGGATGATCCTGGGACGATCCCAGGATAAACCTTAGGTCTAGCTAAGGCCTCAGACCTGACTAATAACATTTGAAATGGGGAAACCATGTGCAGACTCCTCAACAACCTCTAAAATAAATAAATAAATAAATAAATAAATAAATAAATAAATAAAATAAGTAAGCTAAGCCTGAGAACCTGAAAACCAGCCATAAGAATTTTTCTAAATTGTTCTTCTCCTTTGAATTTCTTTTTTAAAGACATTCTTTTTCTATCAAATTGAATACAAATGGTCCAAAAATATGTGGAAGATATTTTCAGCACAGCATCAAGATATGCACGCTTAAATTGCCTGGAAATGTAAAACCTGCAGTCTTAAGCAACCTAGTCAATTGGACTTATATTGAAGATTTCTGCACTTTCCCCACATGCCACACCCAGTCATGTTTTAAAGGTACATATTTCTCAAGATGCTTTGTTCTTCTTCCAAGGGTAGTTTCCTTCTCTCTACAGTTGCAATGTTTTTCTTTCTAGTAATTTTGGTCATTTGCGTAGACACTTAGGGCCTTGCTAGACCTGCCGGATAAGCCGGCAGGGAGGTGGGGCGACGGCGCGCTAGAGTTAGCGTGCGCCGTCGTCTAGACATCAACACGTGACGGGGCAAGGGGAAGCCCCGTCGCGTGCTCCGGGTTTTTGGCCCTTAAAGGGCCATGTGCGCCGGAGAAGGTAAGTGCTTTTTTTAAAAAATAAAGGGTCCCCGCTCCCCCTGCTCCTGATTCCCCTCCACAATTCCTGATGCCCCCCTGCCCGCTCGCTCGCCCGTCCTCCCCCCATGCCTGATGCCCTGTCCCCTGCTCTTCTCCCGCCCCCTTGCCATCCCCGATGCCCTGTCCCCCGCTCTTCTTCTCCCACCCCCTTGCCATCCCCGATGCCCGCTCTTCTCCCCCCCCTCTTTCCTGCCGGGTCCAGCCTTCCCCCACGGCCCCTCTCCCCCCCCGGGATCCCCCCTGGCCCAATGGGCACAGCGCTCATTTGAGTGCTGTGCCCAGTCCGTGGCTTCTCCCGGCTACTCGCGAGTAAGCAAGCAGCCGCAAAAAGCCACGGACCCTGCTAGACGTTCCACAGCCCCGGCCTCAGGCTTATGCCGGTTTAAGGGAGGTTTTAGCACGGCCAGACCCCGGATTCCCCTGTGCATCATCTGGATGCACAGGAGGGAAACCAGGCCTCACACCACGCTAATGCCTCGTCTAGCAACGGCCTTAATTCTCTTCAGTCAGTTTTATTAATAAGAGGATCCTGCATGGTCAAATATAGCCAACAAGTGTTTTATAAATTTAGAAAAGGTAATGGGTGCTAGCCATGGCAGATAGCAATTCAGAGTTCAAAAACTCTAATTTAAACTTTTTAAAGTTGAACATAAATGTCAGTGAATGCTAAATGGATAATTTTAAACACAGGGCTTCAAGCAGTTTGATGGATAGCTAATAATAAATTCTACTGGAGTCATATGTAGGCATTGTTAAGATGTCTAAGCCTCTGTATTCCACTAGTGCATAGAATAAAAATAAGGGAAGCAATATTTTTAAAAGAAGAAACAAATCAACATGACATCCTGTATTCCTCTGATATGTAAGAAAGGCAGGCCATCAATATGATATACCAACTGGTGATCAATATTGGAATAGTGTCTGGTATAGGACCAGGTGTCCTCCTTTATAGAGGACTGTCCTCTATTTTTCCCAGTTCTTTTTTAATTTACATACATGGATTTGTATCTATCCATAGCAATGAATACATATGAAATGGATATATCGAAATACAGCTTTCTAGCAATTATACATAAGCTTAAAAAAAGTGGACCCGATATCCAGATAAGTAGCCGTTGAAGGTGATGTGTATTCAGATATTGAAAGCATTGTAAAGTATTCAATCTATTGCATTATAAGAGGTGAGCATTATCCTTCCAATGTTATAATATGAGTCTCTTAGCTGTCAAATGGGCACAGAATCCAATTAACTGTTTGTTAATTTCCATGAAGCAGGTAAATACTTTAAAAGAGAGTGTATCAGTGATTAAAGACTGTACCAGTGCAAAATGTATCCATATAATAACCTCCCCCCCCCCCAAAAAAAAACCCAACTGCTGGATATTGCCAAAACATATGTTTAAAAGCAGTATTAGCTGCCAGCAATTAACTGCCAGCTGTTAGACCATTAAAGAGATGCTATGGTGTCCAAAGCAGCAGAATGGATACCAAAACCACAGATTTGGCAGAATGGGACAATCCAATTCCCGATTCCATTCCTGCTTAAAACCCTGTATATCATATTTACACAACAATAACAAGTATTTATAGACATGGGTTGTAAGCCACTTTGCCTGACCAGCCTCAAAAGAGCCAGTGTGGTGTACTGGCTAAAGTGTTGGACTGGGAGTCAGCAGATCTGGGTTCTAGTCCCCACTCGGCCATGGAACCCACTGGGTGACTTTGGGCCAGTCACAGACTCTCTGCCCAACCTATCTCACAAGGTTGTTGTTGTGAGGATAAAATGGGGAGGAGAAGGATTATGTACGCCACCTTGGGTTCCTTGGTGGAAAAAAGGTGGGATATAAATGCAATAATAAATAAATAAAATAAAAACTGCTTCCAATAACAATGGAGTCTCTGATGCTGTAGAAGCAGACAGTCCCTATTTGAAAATCTGTCAGAGGACAGTACTCTGTTTGAAGCCTCCTCTGTTTGAAGGGCTGCTCAATCCAAATCAGTTTCAAAAACGAACCATAAGAAACAATAAAACTGGCCACCATAGCCTAGTGGGATGGGGCTTCACAAGTTGAAAAATGCATATTTAATATATTTTTAATGTACAAGGCCTATGATTATTAACTGTACAAAGGAACTACAATTTATTGAAGGAACACTCTACTGAGGATTTCCCCTCCATTCACTCACCAGTAAGAGTACCTCGCTGGTACGAATATCGTTAGAGCTACCATCAGACTGGGTGCCTTCACCTTTAAAAACTGTGAGATAACATCAGACTTGCTGGTCTATCTTCTCCTCCCGCGACACTAGTGGAGCTCTGAGGCCACATCAGCTATTTATACTCATTTTGTTCCTTCTTATTTGTTGTGTAGTTTCATTTTACACCAGTATAGGATGCTGAAGGTCAAAAAAGGTTCAGTATGTCTATACCTGTTTCCAAATGGTTAATGGAGTAGTCTTCTAGATCAGTGCACTCTGCAAAGGAATAGAAAAATCAGGTTTGAACATGCTTCCAGTCGTATTGACTATGTGTATACTGTGTACCAATTTGAAAAATCCTACACTGTGTAGTCAGGGCCCAAGGGGCTCTTACATCACAAAGCTCCGTGTCTCAAATACTTTGTGCCTCCTTAAGAATGAGATTTATAATACCGTCTGTCTCCCAGAGGTGACTGTAACAACCTCTCTCACCTTGCCAAAAGGGCAGCCTTGTCAACCTCACAGTAGTCAATATCCTATAGTGCATCCATTTAGCACAGGAACATGGCCCTAACAGAGACTCTGCAGTTCTGGGACTCAGTTACATGGGTGTGACAGAGATAAATAGCTTCAGGCTGCAGAAACTGAGCAAGGACAAAGGGACACATTGCCTGTGCCGTGGGAGAATAGGCAGCCCACATTGGTTTACCCTACATACGCTTAATTGATGTGAGGAGAGATTTTAATTCTTTGAAGACTTTGATTTAAGGAGTAGAGGAGGGAAACCAAAGGAAATCTTTGCTTGATCCCTATTCCAACGCCCCCTCCAAGACAACAGCAGATAAAACACACTGCTTTTTAAATAGCTAGGTTAATGTATTTCAAGGTCTATATTAATTTATATAGTAGATTTATGCCAGAGTAGTATCTCTGGGTGATATTACTCAATGTTGTGTCAGCCTCTGTTTTACACAGTTTTAAATATTCCTTTAGCACAGAATTACTTAATGTACAACTTGAGAGCCAAAAGGTAGTAGTGCAGGGTTACATTTATATTGTGTGTGAGTATGTGCAGTCACAATTCAGATCAAGACTACTGCACTACAGGAGAGGATAAATAAATCCCCCCTTCTACCATTATTTACCAAAGGAGGTTAACATAAGAAAAATGATATCTCCAATGGTGTCAATGGGGGCTTTTTTCTTTCTTTAAACCCCCAATTGGGGGGAGGGTTTTTTTTGGGGGGGGGAGGATGGCTGAGTGATGGTCTATTCCATCCCTTCTGGTGTGTGATGGTCCTGATCCAAATCAGGGCTACATACCTTTACAGTACATTAAAGGGGGAAAAAACCCCTCAGTTACACACAACCCGATTAGTGTAATGTGAAATTTGGCTCCAAAATGTTCTACTTTTAGTTGTAGAATGGTAAAATGTTTTAACAATTTCCAGAAGTGTAGTCATGTTGTTCTATTGAAGAAAAACCAACAAAGAATCCTGTGTCCCCTTAAAAAATAACATTAATTCTGGCACAAGATTTTGTAGTTCACCTCCAGAATCAAAAAAGTTTAAAGGAAAAATATCACAAAATTTTAATATAAAAAACAATATTGCACTCAAAATTAAAACAATTAATTGGCAGTCACAAATGCCCATCAGCACATCACATACATAGGCTGTACAATCACTAATATTCCAAACATGTTTTGACCAATAAGGTCCTCTTCAATGGGATCAAATAGAAAGATAAACAATCATTACAGCCCTCACTCAAACAAACTAGGCATCATACTTGAGTTACTTCATGGAACCTGAAAAGACAAAATACATATGTTGAGATATACCTGAGGTATCCCAGCAATCCTATGGGGCAGGAAGAAGGAAAAAATAAAACAGAGGAACCACCTTATCTTGTAAGTGGGAGAAATGGCTTTCCTCTCTTTCCTTTTTTGGCCTTTTGTGGCTATTTTTTAAACAACAACAACAACTCTTTCCCCTCCTAATAGAAAAGAAATAAACTATGCAAGCTCTAGGCCTGGCTTAGTTTGAGCCCATTCTAGGTTAGGATGAGGTAACGGGAATGGGGGCAGGGGATGGCATTCCCACAGATCCACTGCATGGCCTGGCATGTCTCCTTTCTGTCTTCTAAGAACATAGGAAGCTGCCTGCCTATTTCAGTGCCAGATACTTGATCAACACTGACTGGCATCAGCTCTACAATTTCAGGCAGGAGGTTTTCCCCACAGCTTTACCTAAAGATGTTGAGGATCAGACCTAGGACCTTCTTCATGAAATGAAGGTGCTCTGATGCTGAGCCACGGCTCTTCCCACTTAACAAAATTTGCAAATGTCTTCAGAAAATGGATGGAAAGGATTAAAACAGGCAAACAAACACCTCTCTCTGACATTAAGAGTTTCAGAATCACAGAAGCACTGGCTGCAGAAGCCATGGTGTGAAAAGTCCCATTTCCCTCTCCAGGAGCAGAGCTCTTTCTCAGCCCTCAGAGTGGGAGATCTGCAAAATGCTGTGGTCCTTCGGAGGCCCACCCAGGTAGGGATAGTTGAGAATCTGGTTTGGTTTGTGGTTTTGATAAGAAGTTAACAAAATGTGCAAGTGTCTTCATAAACAGGGTAGAAAGAACTTGAGGTTTTTTTAAAAAAATTGAATGCTGGAGAAAGCAAAACAGACAGATTTATCCATCCAGGCAGAGGGCTTTAAGTGCTTAGCTCTTGAAGGTCTGGGTGTGAATCCTTATGCATTCAGCTATGTTTGTGGTGCTGCATTATGGTTTCCACCTCTTTCCCCCCTCCCCAACATCCTCTTTAACAACCAAATGGGAAACAGGTACACCATGATCCTCTCTATGCTAGGAATAGCTGCACTTAATTGAACTTGGTGGTGGGTTGGCTGAGAATTGTATTTGGTTCATTTTTTATTAGGACTTATCAGAAGTTGCCAATTTCTTCATAAACAGAATGGAAAGAACTTAAATTAAAGAAAGTTGATTTCAGGAGAGAGTGAAACTGACAGATTTGTCCACCTCTGCTCCCAGGGACCACAGGATTACGCGCTAAATTTTCCTGTTTTTTATACAATTATTTAACCTGGAATCCTAGAAAAAGCCATTCTTTGAGCCACCTTCTTGGTGCCTTTCTTGTCTCAATTTCTGAAAAGCTTGTGTTGCAATTGCAACTCTGTAATTGCTTACCTTGGCTGCTAAAATGAAGCTATGGTAATTTGCTCATCCCCACCTTCAAAAGGTTTGGGGCCGGCAGTGAGGGGGAGGGGGAAGGTGTGTTGAAGAAAAAAAAAATGAATGCAAAATACCTAAAACAGATATGCTTTCAGCATCTATTTCTTTTTGCTAACTCTACACTTTCTCAGTGTTGCCCTGCTTTGAAAATGAGCTCTTAAACAAGATGCAATAACTTGTATCCTAACATATATTCTGTGCAATTTGAAAACATGATGAAAGTGGTCAAGGAGAAATGCCGAGAACTGAATTCATATCCTCACCCTTTAAAATAAGTAGAGAATTCTGTGAATAATGATGGGTGGCTCATTTTTAATTAAGTCTAATAACATTTACCATAAATGCTGGAACTGCAGAATGACATATCCTAGGCATTGCATGTCTTCCCCAGCTCCACTAGATAATAGACACATTCTGGATCATAGCCAGACCTTGGATTTTCCTGAGATGGTCACCCATGGTCAGATCCTAGGATCTTTCCTGACACATTTGTTTTTGTCTCAAAAAAATTATGACAAAGTATTGGCAAGAGCATTTTGTCTTCCTCTGTCAAAGCAGGAAAAGGAAGAAACAAGCATTTTTTGTTGCTGTTGGTTTTCCAACAGCAACAAACTGTGAGTTATATGTGCTGAGGTGAATGATTGTCAGAGTGGGTGCTAAATGTGTAAATTTCAAATGATAAATGCTAAACAGACACGTGGGATTTTTGTGGTAGTTAAAAACAAAATAATTAAAATTTATTTTTAAAAGTTCACAAGCTTTGTTTCAAATAAAACATTTAAAAACCTTTTTGAAACCTTTCATACAATCCTTTCACTTATTCACATACGCGCTTTCCTTTTTCTCACACAATCAATCTTGAACTTCCTTTATTATCAGTATTGATTAATATACATCAACTACGTGCACACCACACTCCAAAGACACCACTCTCTACACTGACCCTCAAATTTCCCAGAACTTAAGTACCCTAAACACAGAGAGCACTAAAGATTCTAAGAGTACCTAACAAGTCCCCTCTCAATCCCCTCAGTCATTCCCTTATATATCACTCCTCCCCCTCCCAAGGCATTCTAACTCCACCCACTCAGGCCAACATTCTAAAACCCACAGACTTACAAACTGCAGACATATATTTGGGAACTGACTTGTGGGGTGTAACTCCACAGCCCCCTACTTGCTCAATGTCCTGCTGGGATACTGCCTAGTAGTATAATATGAATGCTCTACATGCCAACATGAGTACCTTAAAGGGGAAACCTCTATGTCTAATCTTGAAAATAAGGCAACGTTTCCTTTAGAAAACTTGCAAAGTTAAAATACCAGTGGAAAATGTTATTTCCATTTGTTTTTGTGGAGCATTATCTTGGCTATACCCCCATATTGTGAAGGGTGAAGCAGGCATATTAAAGTTAGATTTAATAATCAGATCTGGTGTACTTGACTAATTAGCAAAATGGATAGTCTAAATGTGTATTTCATTAGGGCAAGATGCATCAATTTCCTCCTGTGCTGTTTCAGAGTTGATATATTGCGCTGCTGTGGTTTATTTCTAGCACATTAGGCTGTGTTGATTCACATGGTTATCTCTGGCAACCTGACAAAATGTGACTTCATTTTTTTAAAGAGAGAAGTTTCTGCTACCAAAGACAGATTGAAACTATAATCTTATGCAAATTTATTGGAAAGAAATTCCACTGGTTTTCGAATAAAGTTTTTAATGTAAGCAACTGAGTTCAGTGATACACATTTCAGCGTAAGGTGCTGAAAATTCTTTCAAATACTTGTGTAAATCAAATCATAAATATGCCCATAAATGTATCACAGGCTAGTTTAGTTTAATTTAGCATCCCAATCCTTAACAGCATTTTGGTGTCTTTGATCATAGAAATTGCTATAGTGCAGCAGCTTAACCCAGCAATCATGCATTTTTTCATAGGAATACCGAAACTGCATCATTTATAGACTAATACACAGTGATCATTTTCAAATATTTGGACATATGATATTGCACATTTGTGTAAATGCACTGTCTACGACTTGAATGTTTGAACGTGGCATAACACACACAGTGACTCACCATGCCATGGGATAAAGACAGAATTTGCAAGGTCTTTAAAAACACTGGATAGCACTCAAGATTTTTGTAGAAATTTTGCTCATAAAACACATGTGCAGAAGCACGAATATGTAATATAAATGTCCATGTGGGAGTTGTACACCAAAACATCTGGAGGACTATAAGTTGCCCCCCCATGACATATATCAGGAATCCAAAATGTGGTGTTGCTGGGTGCCATGGCACCCATGGGGACCTCCAATGGTGACCATGAAGCCATTCATATTAACTAAGGTGGCCTACACCAAACCGATACCCTCCTGGTATTTTGGACTTCAACTCCAACTGTTTGTATTTTATGCTTTTTATGGTTTTACATTTTGTATATTTGTTTTTAATGTTCACTGTTTAAAATTTTTGTAAACTGCCCAGAGAGCTTTGGCTATAAGGTGGTATATAAATGATAATAATAATAATAATAATAATAATAATAATAATAATAATAATAATAATAATTAATAATAATAATAATAATAGAAATGGGACAAAGGGAGCAGGTTTCTAGTTTTTATTGTACGGAAAAATGAATATATATATTGGTAATAATGAAACAAAACAAAAAAATGGGGGAAGGGAAGGATGTAAAATGGTGGTCAAGATGCCAATACAGTTTCTGCTGCTACTGCTTGCAGCAACCAACAAACAAAAAAGAAAGAAAGAAAGAGGTGGGGGAGAAACCCACCTTTAGAAAAAGCTCTGCTATTGCCCTTGCTAATGGTGAGCCTCACCCCCAATAAATCATTAGATAATGTCTCCATCTGGGGAAATGTGGTAAAATGTCTCCCACCCCCAGTTTCCCTGTCCACAAGTCCACAAATTAGAAGAGGCCATTTTCTCACAGCTCTATAAAATGCTAACATATTGGTGCCACTCAGTTAACAACATCAGGTGATTTGTCATTCCAGAAACCAGGAAGAAACTGAGATGGGAGAATTTCATGACCAATCAACTTTATGAACACTGAGTGAAAGCTGAGGCTGTCATCAATCAATCCTACATTATGTGGAAGGCACCGTGAAACTTGGTGGAATGCAAATTATTGTATGACCCCATTGCATTTTTAATTGCTGCTCTATTTTCTGTGACTTAAAACAGTTTGGAAAATGTGCTTGTGACAGTCAGTGCTGTGATAGCAAAGCAGTCTCAGTGCTCAATAAGGGCCGAAATAGTAGATATACGTAAAGCATGCACTTCCCACATGAAGCTCCAAGAGCCATATGTGCCAATTTCTTGTGCTGCTTGGGGAGGAGTGGGTACTCTGGATTTACACATGGAGGGTGCTTACGATCTTCTCATAGTAAGTGATGGCTGGTGTGTTGTACCTGGAGTGCACATGCAGGAAATAGAGAGTGGAACAAGCTCCATAGTTAGAGATGGGTGAACTTACTGTAACCCAGGTCACGTGCTGCTCACTGGACCCCCCATCTGGCCACTCAGCAAGACTCTGTGGGTGCCTGGAGACCAGCGTACAGCCTCCCACACCCTTGCTGAGGCACTGTTTTGCATAAAAATGGCAGCTCAACTGTTTCTCTAAAGGGCCACTTGCGTAAATGTCCCCTTTACGGCCACCATTTATGCAAATAGCCCTTTACCAAAAAGGTTGAGCCACCATTTTCACAAAAAATGGTGGCTTGGCAAGGGAGCCGAGATGCCATCTGAGGGGCCAAGCCAGTGAGAAACCATCAGCTCTCAAGCCCCACAATACGCCCGCCGCATCAGTATTTATAATTAATCCTTCCTGCACGGAAGTAATCAAACCTTTAGGATGAATCATGTCCAATGTCTTTATAATAATTTTAATTCGGGGGGTTCCTTTTCACTTGACCCATTCCCCCCAGCTTTGTGCTTTCCCTTCCCTCTCTTCCTAACACATTGATCTTCCATATACATAGTTGATGGGATTGTATTTCCTCTTTCCAGATGGCTTTTGCTTTCCCACAATCTCAGCATTGGTAGCACACGAGTTATTATTATTTTTCTGAGCTACCATTGCCTTAAATTAGGCAAATGAATTTACTTATCCTCCAGTACAATAAAGCAATGTGTGCCTGCCGCCTGTACAGATGAAGTGACAGTCAGTGGCTTACTTAATATATCCACAGATGAAAAATTAGCCCGAATTTCTTACTTACATCAGCACTGAAAAGGGCATAAAGCATTTAAACCTTTCCAGGGGAGGGGGGAAAATCATTTCCCCTAATGTGAGCTGTAATAGGAACCATGCACCGGCCTAATTATGAAATGTGAAGCAAATAACTCTGCATATTTTCAGAATGAAGATGGCTGAATGAACCTTCATTGCCCAGATGCAGCAGTAAACCAATATGAACTGATGTACCCATTTATCTCCAGTTCTTCAGAGACTCTTTCATATTGGCAGTAGGCAACATTAATAGAGTCTGCCTGTTTGACTATGAATACTCAGCGCAATGCGATATCTTTCGGTGACCCGGGATGGCGGAATATTATCAATGTGATAACTGTAATCATTCATAAATTATTCATGGAAAAAGAGGTATTTTAATTTACAAAAAGCTCATGGGGTCCCCTCTTTGGAGGCTTTCATTGGAGAGGACTATGCATCAGTAGTATGTATGCAGTGGTTCATTAGTGCTGTCTCACAAACACCTCGGCCCTGAGCTTCTTATGTGGGAATACATTTTGCTGAAATTAATGGGTTTAACTCCCGAGTAACTCGATTCGGGTGTAAAAGATATTTTCCAGCGCGTTTTTGAAAATGCATTTTTAGCATCTCCGCCAGATCAGCTGAGGTGGGTTGCTTTATCACAGAAGATTAGAGTGCTGTGGGTTGTGACATGCGATGCCAGTGTTTACCAAAAAGCATCAGCTAATCAAAGTTTTGGAATCCTGCTGATCCAAGTTGTGCCTGTGCTGGCCAGATGTCATGGAATCACAGCTAAATGAGTCACAGTCAACTGTGAGTCACAGTCAACTGGCCCCAGTGTACAGGAACATTTCCAACAGATGTCTTAAACTATCTTGGCAAGTATTTGGCCGAGGGATAGTCTTGTAGTCCTCCAGAAGTTTTGGCCTACAACTCCAATCTTCCCTCACCATTAACCACATTGCTTTAGGCTGATAGGAACTGTCAGCCAAAACACCTGGAGGGCCACAAGCCCAACTCTGATCTAGCCCTTAGATATATGCTCAGTCATGGATCATTTGTTAATGCATACAACTGACTAGATGGCCTTCAGCAAGCCACACTCTGTCAACCTCAGCTGATGTATGTAAAGCATTTTGGAACACTTGAAAACATGATATGAATGTGTATTTATCATAGTCATTAGCATCATCCTCAACATTTCAACAGTCCCTTCTACCATATAAAGCCCAATTTTGGTGGGAACAGAAAAAGTGATGGGAAGAGATGTATGCTTATCCCAGGAGTGAGCAACACAGAGCTCATAGTCAGCCTTGGACATTCATGCAGAGCACACCACCTTCACCCCCATGGCTATAGGGATGTTGGAGGAATCCGTCAAGGCGGTGAAGTTCACCAAGCTTTCATCAGCTTGAACACACACACACACACACACACACACACACACACACACACACTTATGCTCGATTTCTTGCAAACTGGCCCAACTCGATCTGTATCAAGTCAGGCACCTTGGGAATTTTCTTTTTAAATTTTGCATAAAAAGCAGTTTGTGGAAACTGCAGCTACAGTTTGTGGAATTTGTGCAAACTGCTTTTTATGTACATTTAAAAACAAAACTTGCAAAAGTTCCCAAATTTCAGGAAGAAACCTGCAATTCAGCTCACAAATGCAAGCCAAGTGTGGGAGGGGGAATCATAGAATTCTGTTGAGCCCCAAAAGGACTGGTGACAGACATCCCTAGGTTGCTACCTCCATGCAGCTGCAATCCCAGGTAATTGGTAGGCTGCCCAAAGCATAATTGTGCAGGAAACAAACTGCACATTCCCGGCATGCCTGTTTCCCAGCAGAAAAATTGTTTACCCATAGAAAGCAACTCATAAAAAGCTTAGAATGGGTGTTTTGATGTGGTGCATATGCTGGCCCTCTGCCTAACAGACTGACACTTCAGGCAGCCCCATTTCCCAACTCCTACACAGGCATTAGAGATGTGAGGAATCTGCAGAAGTTACAAATCCATAAACACGGATTTGCATGGTTCTTTGGACTTCAAGGGGATGAGTAGATAAAGAAAGGATGCTGCTCAGCCTAATGAGGTTTGCAAAGCCAGTCCTATGCAGGGGCTATTGCCATTCAACTTGGGTCATTCTCGATTACTCAGACCCATCGGAGTGCTTTAAGAATTCCTAATAACATGAGGCTGGTATGAGTCAATTCATTTACCATATCCATTGCTAAACTGACTTAGGGGATTTGGATTTGCCGAAGCCCTTCAGACTTCAGGAAGGGAGATCCTGTTGGAGACAATTAACCAAGGACAAACTTGCTAATCCTTTTTAGGCCTTAAATTGCTTTGAAAGCATATAAATTAGCAGTAATAATAATTCAAAAGTGTCATACTCTGTGGTCATGCCACCTCGGAGAATACCCATAGTTTCACAGTACGGAAAGATCCCCTCATGCACACTTAACTTTTAAATAGAGAAACATAAGCATTTCAGTGAGAAATGCCACACTTGCCAAAGCCAAAGCCACCTGGCATGCAGGGCTTTCTTCAGAATTCCAAATATACGGAGCCTATGTGTGGTTAATTAGTGGTGGGTGTAGAAAAACTCTTTGTGCACATACAAATGAAATCCCTGATTCATAGGGAAATATGCAGGCAAAAGCACAATCATATCCAAATTACTGCATCAGCTGGACTGACTTTCTCCCCACTAGCAGCCTTAAAACATGTATACATTTCTTCTCTCATGGAACTCAAAGGCATATAAGAAATACAAGGAGTTCACAATTGGCTTTCCATCCAAACATTGACCAGACTCAGACCTGGGCAGGATCTATGCTACTGCTTTATAGTGATATTGAAGTGCACTGACAACTGTTGGGGCCCATGACACATCTACACCAAACAGAATATAACTATGAAAGCAGTATGAAGGCGGTATATGGCATGTGTCATGGACCCCAACAGTTGTCAGTGCACTTCAATACTGCTATAAAGCGGTAGTGTAGATTCTGCCTCCATATACTGCTTTCATACCACTCTCATAGTGCGATATCCTGCTTGGTGTAGATCTAGCCCTGATTAGCTTCAGCAAGATGGCTGTATCATGTGCTCTCAGGCCATAGCTAGACCTAAGGTTTATCCCTCAATCGTCCAGGGGTCAAACCTGTTCATCTAGGTGACACACAGGGGATCCAGTGCTCAGGCAGGGGCGAACCCTGGATGATCCCAAGATAAACCTTAGGTCTAGCTGTGGCCTCAGACAATGACAGAGTCAGGAAAGGGAGTCAGCTATCACACACCTGTATCAGCTAAGAGTTACCTTCCATAACTATTGTTCATGTGTAGATGTTTTATTGTTGTTACCCTCAATATTTTCACATTCTTCCCTCCCACCCTAACACAGATACAAACACACACACACTTCCCTTTTTTTTTAACTTGCTCTCTACTTTTGGATCCAATTAAATTATCTTTTTTTAATATGAGCACTTTGATAGATCAAGCCCTTTTGCTGTTAATCTTTGTGAGCCTGTGAGATACAATGATATAATCCATTATATATACCAGGGCTTGGTTGTGGCATTGATCCTGCATGTGGATGAAGTTATACACATGCATATTCCCATCTCATCAGAGCCCAACTGAACAGGCTAGATGCATATTTTGATGCAAATGGGTCTGTAAATCCCAAGCAATGAGTTGCCAGCAATTGGAATTGGATCAAAACCAGATACTGTGGATCATAGCTCAGAATGGACCATTTTTGCATATAATACTGTTCTAGGAATAAACAAATCCTGGGAAGCTATAATTTACCTGTATTGGAAGAAAACATTACGTGTCATATGTAATCTCCTATGCAAAGAGGATTAGTAAATTCAGTGTGTATATAATTTAGAGATACTATTCCAGGGAGAATAACTTTGTTACCTTTTTAATTTATAGAGACAGTGCTTTTCCCTGTGCAGCCATCTTTCACTGATAAAATCATAAAATACGTGTTTCTTAAACACAGCCCATTTATCAGCGACATTGTCAGACCCCTATTACACTGGTTTAGAAGTGGTAAAGTGCAAGACCCCCACACAGAAGGTCAAAATGCTAGTATCAGCAACATGAGACTTTAAAATCCATGCACAATCTTTTGCTTATGCTGGGCCTTAACCTCTGTGGGCCTCAATTTACTCACCAATAAATGCAGAGTCCAGTAGGTCTAGGGCACTTCAGGCAAACCTATATTAATATGCTTTTGAGGGCTGTCTGGAAAATGCAGGGAAGTGAGGGATGAAATATGTAGAGGTTTGTACTAACGGGAGAGATAAAATGCTACAATATAGAAGGTCATGGATTGAAAAAGTCAGGATAACTACTGTATTTCTCTATGTTGCTTGCCTATGAGATCTTCTTGTCTCAAAGCCTCAGCTTCATTCCACTTCCCAGTTGTGGCGTTTTTTTAACCCTAGTTCTGAGAGAGGCTGTGCATATCTAATAGGCTGTAGGATCTGGGAGCATACGGTGCCTTGCATAAGTATTCACCCCCACCTCCACTTGACTTATCCATATTTTGACTCATCCACATTTTGGAATTAAAATGGAATTAATTAGGATTTCTTTTCACTGATCTACACAAAATAGTCCATAACATCAAAGTGGGAGAAAGCATCTACATGTTTTACAACACCATTTACAAATACAAAACTGAGAGGTCTTGATTGTATAAGTATTCACTCCCTGTGCTGTGACACCCCTAAATAAGCTCTGGTGCAACTAACTGCCCCCAGAAACGCCCATCCCCCATGTCCTCCTTGCAAATGGAGAGGAATCATGCGTCCTCTCCATTTGTTGGCAGGAGGTGGCACCAGCTCATTGGGCAGCATGGTGCGGCACAGCCTATATTAGGCACCCGTGCCCACATGCATGCTTCTCTGCATTTTTCCAGCTCCCTCCCTCCCTCCCTCCCTGTATGCAGTGTGGGCTTGCCTGGTCGTCCTGTTGGGAGCCAAGAAGGATTTTTTCCCCACAGTCAAATTGGCCTGGGCTATGGGTCTTTTTGCCTACTCCACAATGTAAGTCAGGAAGAGAGTGTCTTAGATAAATTGCATTAAATAGGTGAATTTGGTCACATTTTCTTGCAGGCATGTGGGGCCGGGCATGCTTAGATGAAAGGGACAGTGATCACTCAGTGGCACTGTTCGGGGTGACTGGTGATTCCGGAGGCCCTCTGTTGAGGGTTCTGTAGCCCTGGTGGGGGCAATAAGGATTACTGGTTAGGCCGACTCATGTCACTCCAATCAGTGTTCTTAGGCCTGATGGGTGAGCGGCATGGGAAGGTCTACCCTCCCCAAAATGGGTATGGCCTGGGAGTGGCAATCATAGACGCCACCCTCCAGACATAGA
Source organism: Elgaria multicarinata webbii (assembly GCF_023053635.1). Lineage (NCBI taxonomy): Eukaryota > Metazoa > Chordata > Lepidosauria > Squamata > Anguidae > Elgaria > Elgaria multicarinata. Next base: position 102,149,126 of record NC_086174.1, read on the forward strand.
ATGTTTTGCCCATTAGAACACCTAGCTCGTTCCTGGCATAGCATAGGGCCCGCCCAGTCTCCCTTTGAAGATCATTTAATAAAATGTGGCCCGAATTTGATACCATATTCTGTTGTCTCGTCTCTTTATTTCACACCTAGCACCACAAGTCACATAATTAGTTAAATGGAGTTCACCTGTATGCAATTCAAGCATCACACAATCTCAGATAAAATACACCTGTTTCTGGAAGGCCCCAGAATTTGTTGGAGAGCAATTCTAAACAAACAGCATCTTGAAGACCAAAGAACTATCAAAACAAGCCTGGATAAAGTGCTGGAGAAGCACCAATCAGGGTTAGGTTTTTTATATATAAAAAAATTCCAAATTATGCACCTCCACCAGAGCACCATTAAATCACCAGAGCACCATTAAATGGAAAGAATACGGCACAACCATGACTCAGCCGAGAGAAGGCCGTCCACCAAATCAAAGTGACCAGGTAAGGAGGATATTAGACAGAGAAGCAACCAAAAGGCCAGTGGTAAATCTGAGAAACTGGACAGATCCACAGTGTTACATATGTTGTGTAAATCAAATGGTAAACGTGCCAAATAACTCTTATTTTAATTTCAGATAGTAACACAAGGAAATGTGGACAAGTCAAAGGGGGGTGAATACTTATGTAAGGCACAGTAGGTTAATCAATGTGGTGAACGTTGAACTTTTTTTACAATTATGGTTTGCAGACATCTTTCTCTATAATACTTTGGCTAGATACTACATATTCTGTGGCCTGTCATTCAGGGAAAGCTTCCTGGAACAACAACATTTTCAGAAGGCGCTGAAAGGAATACAGTGGTAGCGCCTGCCTGACCTCCAATGGCAGGGAATTCCATAGGAAGAGGGGCACTACGCTGATGGCTCTTCTCCTGATGGATTCCAATCAGACCATAGGTCCATGTGGAACCACCTGGAGCATGCTCTTAGATGAACTCAGTGACAGGGGAAAATCCATCCTCTCAGGTATTCTGGTCCCAAGTTGTTTAGGGCTTGTACCTTAAACTTGGCTCAGTAGTGAATATGCAGCCAGTGCAGTTCCCTCAGCAAAGGAATTCCATGCTGAAATGGGGCACCTCACGACAAAGCTGAGCTGCTTCATTCTGCACTAGCTCCAGCTTCCGGAACAGTTTTAAGAGCAGCCCCACTTAGATTTCATTGCAATAATCCAGGCTTGAGGTTACTAATGCCTGTACCACCAGGGCCAAGCTTTCCTTGTTCAGGAAAAGCCATAGGTGGTAATCCAGGTGAAGCTGGTAAAAGGCAGACTGAGCCGCTGCGGCCACTTGGGCCTCCAGCAACAGAGATCAATCTAAGAGTACCCCCAAACTATGAACTTGATCTTTCAGAGGAGGAGCAATCCCATCCAGAACTTGGGAACCACTGAACCACAGGGCTACCCACAGGGCTTCCATCTTGCTGGGATTCAGTTTCAATGTATTGGCCCTCATCCAGCCCATTACTGAGTCTAGGCCCAGGTCCAGAACTTGCACAACCTCACCTGATTCAGATGTTACAGGGAGATAGAGCTGTGTGTCATCAGCATACTGATGGCATTTGGCTCAAAGTCCCCTAGTAACTGCTCCCAGTGGCTTCCTATAGATGTTAAACAACATTGGGGACAAGATGGTGCCTGCAGAACCCCATAACTCAATTTTTGTGAACCGCCCAGAGAGCTTCAGCTATTGGGCAGTATAAAAATGTAATAAATAAAATTGCCAAGGAATAATCACCCAGTCTTACTCTCTGAAATCAGCCCCATAGGTAGAACAGGAAACACTGTAGCACATTGCCTTTGATGCCCATCACACAGAGTCTAATAAGGCCTATTCCTTGAGTTCACCAGCCACTTGATGGTTGCAAATAAAACTTCCTGCAGCAGAGATTGTTCAAAAGTACTCTAAGGAGAAACACTCTACAAGGATTATTAAACCTATTGATGGTATGTGTTGATATATGTATTTTTTCAGCACTGTTCCAATGAGGGACCTCAGAACATTCATGCTTCACAGTCACCATGAAATAATCAATAAGACTGAGAAAAAGATGGAAAGATTAGAGAGAATACAATAGTAAAAAATATTGACCTATCAGGCATGTCCAACCACATTGATAGTATGCAGTGGAGGTGCAGAAGCTAGGTTTCAAACCCACTTCATGTCCAGCTACACAAAGAAAGAACATTGCCAACTTCCTCTTGCTTGTGGGAAATGATAGAACATGAACTTGTGCCAGAAAAGGATACACTTTATACATCGTCAGCTCTGTTGCATGAAGGGCAAGCAGCAATCTGGCCTAAAGCAAGCAAGATGAATGACTTCTGTCACATTCCCCTGTGACAGTGATCGACTACGGGGAGGAGCAATTATGAGCAAAAGTAGATTCACCATCACCATCACTTATAGTATCCAGCCAAGACATCTAAAATTATGCTTTCCCCCCCCAATACAATTTAGAGGGTTTGAGATAATAATAAGAAGCAAACATTCTCTTGCTGAGTTCAGAATTCATTAAACAGCTGTACAATTTATGACTCTAGCATTGCAAGTCTATGCATTTTTATTCAGAATTAAGTCCCACTCTGTTCATTGGAGCTCACTTCCATGTAAATATGCAGCCTTAGGCCTTAGCTAGACCTAAGGTTTATCCTGGGATCGTCCCAGGGTCATCCCTGTTCATGTAAATGACACACAGGATATCCTGGGAGCAGGCAGGGGCGACCCTGGGACGATCCCAGGATAAACCTTAGGTCTAGCTAAGGCCTGTGACTACAGCACTAAGCACACTTACAGGACAATGCTAAATATATCTACTTAGAAATATGCCCCATTAAGACCAATGGGGCTTACTCACCAGTAAGTGGGTATAGGATAACAGCTTTAGTGGGGGATATCCCATTAAACCCTGTGGAACTTACACAGAAGTAAGCATGTGTAGGATCAGGCTGCATGAGAAAAAGCCATAATCAAAGTTATATATGATTAGAGGTATTTCACTGAAATCCATGGCAATGATTTGCAAGGATATAACAATTCAAAATGCCTATTATAATCATCAAGGTCAGAATATTTGAAGACTCCTGGAATAATTTTACACATCTGTCCTCCTTGCTTAAAACTGTTTCTAAATGAGTGGTGTAGTCCTTAATGTGATATTCATTAGAACAACTGTGATAGAAGAACAGAACATCTGTTTAGAATATTGACATGGTAAAAAATAAAATAAAACCTAGCTGTTTCCGTATAATGATGAACCATTTATTTTAGCTGCTGGAAGGAATCAGCCACTCCTATGGTTGCTACATTTATTTTCCCTCTCAAAGCTCCTGTGCCTTGCAGCTTGGCAAGCAGAAAGAGAAGTGTTCAGTTTTGAAAGCCAAGGAAGAGCTATCTCAATTGAATTTCTGCCTGCCATGCGAACATTAAAGTTAGGGGTAAACAACAAGGTGCTTGTGGACACCAGGGTGCCCAGGATCTCCCACTTTCTAAAATTAACCAATTTTCTTACCAGTTCTGCCAATTTTCATTTCCCATTAATACCTCTGAGCCATACTTGGGGCTCAGAGACATTTTTAAGAAATAATGTCATTCCTGAAAAAGCCTAACCTTACGGTGACCATACGTCCAGTTTTGCCCGGACATGTCTGGAAATGGGGGGGGGCAAACCAGGTCCAGGGCAGGGGGAATCCTATTTTTGTCAAAATTGTCTGGGAAACGTGTGCTGTAAGGCCCTCACAGGCTTCCGTCTGGGCCTCTGTTTGGTGACGTCAACCAAGCAGAGGCCTGGACGGAAGCCTGTGAGGGCCTTAAAATGTGCATTTCCAAAACACGGAAACACATGCTTTAAAGCCCTCTCAGCCTTCTGTCCAGGCCTCTGCTTGGTCGACGCAGTGACGTTGCCCAAGCAGACGCCTGGACGAGGCCTGAGATGGCCTTAAAGTGTGTGTTTCCAACATGAAAGGACACATTTTAAAGCCTTCCCAGCCTTCCATCTGGGTCTCTGCTTGGTCGACGTCACTGCGCTGACCAAGCAGACACCCAAACGGAAGCCTGCGAGGGCCTTGAAGCACGCTTTTCCGCATTTTGGAAATGTGCACTTTAAGGCCCTTCCAGCCTTCTGCTGCCGCCGCCAGCTGCATCCGCCACCAGCTGCATCCACTGCCAGCTGCATCCGCAGCCGCCACCAGCTGCCGCAGCTGCCACTGCCACCGCCAGCTGCAGCAGCCACCAGCCACCACCACCAGTAGCAGCAGCAACCAGCTGTCAATGAGGCAGGTTTTGGGGTGGGGGGTTTGGTTTTTTTTTTTTTTTTGCTGTTTTTTACTGTTATGTCTTGTTGAAGTTGAAGCAAGCTAAGAGGTGCTACCCTTTAGTCCATTTTGTTCCATGGCTAATGTTTGCAGGCTAATAGTAGTTTATACTCTTTCTGAATGCTTGTTCACTGTACTAGATTTTGTGAAGTCAGACTTTTGAACAAGGCCATGTTTGGGTGGGCATGCCCCCTTGTGGGTTGAGCATGTTGGTGGGCACGCCCCCTTGGGGATGGTCATTTTGTCCTCCTTTTTGGTTTCCAAAATATGGTCACTCTACCTAACCTGGACCCATGTGATGTTAACAACTCTAGACTAGTAACCAACATCCCCTTTCTAGGCAAGGTACTTACCAGTCAAGTCCAGGCATTCTTGGATGAAACTGATATCTAAACCCATTTTGATCGGGCTTCAGGCCTGGTTTTGGAAACTGCCTTGGTCACCCTATGGGATGACCTTTGCCAAGTGAGGGCCAGGAGGAGTGCAGCCCTATTGATTCTCTTGGACCTCTTGACCACGGCTATCCTTCTGGATAGGTTGTTTGGGTTGAGAGTTGGAGGTACTCTGTTACAGTGTCCCTAACCTACTTGGATAGCCAATTCCAGAAGGTGGTGCTGGGGGGTGGGGGTTATTGCGCTGTGACTTGGAAGCTATGGGGTTCCATAGAGCTCTATTCCATCCCTAATGCAGTTCAAAATCTAGATGAAACCACTAGGGGAAGTTTCATGTAGAGGTGTGGACTGCAGTGTAATCCATATGCTGATAACACCCAGCTCTATCTCCCCCTTTCATCAAATCCAGGTAAAACAGTGAGTGTTTCCGTGCCTGGGTATGGAAATAGTTTGGATGAGGGTGAATAAACTGATTCAATCCAGACAAGAGGGAGGTACTGTTAGTGCATGGTTCATCTACCCATGGAGGATCTTTTATTCACTTAGGCTGATATACCAACTATGTCCTTATCTGGACAGAGATAGCCTAGCTACAGTCATCAATGCCCTGGTAACCTCTCGTCTGGATTACTACTAGGGGTGTGCACGGACCCCCCGCTCCACTTCTCTTCAAGATCTGTGATTTGCGGATTGGGCTGCTTCGCTCTGCCCCCGCTCTGCCTATGTCTGCTCCGCTCTGCTGCGGAGCTCCGGATCCGGATCGGAGCTCCGTTCCCCCCCATAGGCTTGCATTAAGCTAAAAAAAGCATACAACTTTTTTTCTGTTAAGGTTAGAAACCTGAAGTTTGGCTCCATGACACCTCATGGATGTATACACACGCACGCCAAGACTCAAGGCAGTCCCATCATCCCCTAATTTTTGGGGAATTTATGAAAATCGGGCACCCCATTCATACCCCTTTCGATAGCTCCATCAATTTGCACATTAGAAACCTCAAACTCGCCACCATGATAGCTTATCCAGGGATACACATGCACGCCAAGACTCAAGGCATTCCCATCATCCCCTGATTTTTTGGGAATTTATGAAAATCGGGCACCCCATTCACACCCCTTTCGATAGCTCTGTCAATTTGCATGTTAGAAACCTCAAACTCACCACCATGATAGCTTATTTAGGGATACACATGCACACCAAGACTCAAGGCAGTTCCATCATCTCCTGATTTTTGGGGAATTTATGAAAATCGGGCACCCCATTTGCAGACATGGACTGTTCTCTGATATTTGGACAGATAAAAAAAAGGGAAGTGGGCACACTCACAGATGCCATCTAGACCCACAATCATGCCAAGGTACAAGGCAATCCCATCATCCCCTGATTTTTGGCGGAGCTTAAACCTGCAGACAGCTCAATGGGGCCATTTCAAAGGAAATCCCAAGATGCCATGAATTGGGGAGTAGAGATCAACCTAAATATGAATCTTCTTCCACACTTGAAAAATGGATTTGGAACTTCCAAAAGTCTAATTGAGCGCAGGAAGGACTTCTCCCCTGAGTCAAAGCCAGACACAAACCATCCCTGCGAGGCGGGCAGGGGAGGAGGGAGGGAAGGCAGGCAGGCAGCAGACATTTCTGGGGGCATAAGGAAGTGAGCCAAGGATAAGCCAGTAATGCATATAAAATGGAATAAATAAATAAATAAACAAAGGAGGGGTGGAATTAAAAGCAGCAGTGTTGCTGAATAAACAACAAGAAGAACTTTTTTAAAAAGGCTATATCTGTCTTTTACCAGTAATAAGGGGGGGGGGGATATGCCCAAAGGGGGAAGCATCAGCCAATTTGACTGGTCGTGTCTAGGTACCAGTCTTTTACGAAGCAAACGCTCACTTCAACTCATGATAGGCATTGCTCCACTGGGTTACTCTTTGGAGGGCTCTGATGGTCCTCCAAGTACAGGAGAGTGAGGGCATGTCCACATGCCCTAGGGGAGCTCATCCCCTTGCACCACATCTATTCAGTTGTTACCCAAAGTTAGGGTGGGTAGCAGTGCTGTGTTTTTTCTATCTCTTATTATTGGCTTAGTATATGATTTCAGGTTGTGTTTGTGCATTTGGTGGGGCTACTGTTTTAAAAACACTGGGAAAAGTCCGTTCAGACTAAGAAAGAGAAGTTCCCAGAATCCCAAGTTACCCGTTTTGCCTATCCCCTCTTCCAACTTTGGGATCATGTGATCATGACCAGGAGTTGACTCTGCCCCTCAGCAATCGAAAAGGTAATCTTTTTCCCGCCTTTACCCTACTTTTTAAAAAATTCTAGCAAGCGAACCGCACCACACAGAGAGCTGAGAGTAGGCTCAAAATGACCCCCAGCCATGACTCTCTAAGCACAAGAAGATTCAGAAAGATAGCTTCAAAAACAACACAGTTATCCCCTTTTCTTTTCCGCAATGCAATCCTATGGGCGAAATGTTTCAAAATGGCGATCGGATCGGTCCGCGGAAAGAGGATCGCTCTGAAAATGGGCGCTTCTCTTCACCTTGCTTCTAGGGGTCCACGGTCCGCTTCTATTCTGCCTCTGGGCAAGGCGGAGCAGGCCAATTCGCTTCTGATTCTCCGGTTCTAATCGGAGCGGAGCACATCCCTAATTACTACAATGTGTTATATATGGGCCTGTCTTTGAGAGCAGTCCAGAAACCTCAGCAAGATTGTTAACTGTGACTGGCCACCACGATCATATTATGCCAGTACTGTTCCATATGCACTGGCTGCAAGTTCATTTTCAGGCCAGATTCAAAGTGCTGGTATTAACATTCAAAGCGCTAAATGTCTTGGGGCCAGGTTTCCTGAAGGATTGCCTCCATCCATATATACCTGCCCAGAACCTTAGAACATTTTAGAGCTTCGGCTATTGGGCGGTATGACAATTTAATAAATAAATAAATAAATAAATAAATTTTCACCTGTCCTTCTCTGGGAGCCCCTGCCAAAGAAAGTGAAGTGGGTGGCTACTAAGAGGGCCTTTTCTGTTGTGGCACCCTAGTTGTGGAATGAGTTAGAGAAGCTCACCTGGCTCTACTTTGTGCTCTTTTCAGTGACAGATGAAGATTTTATTTTCTCAGGTATTTTAGTCTAACAGTTTCTGTTGTTTAAATCATCATCATCATCATCATCATCATCATTATTATTACTATTATTATTTTCCTGCTTTTTTACTAATACTGGGCCTCAAGGTGGCTTATGTCTTTTGAATATTTGCACTGCTGCTAGGTTTTATTTTATTATAAAAAAATTACACTGCATTTTAAAATTTTATTTTATGTTTTATTGTGTTGTATTTTATGCTTTTAATTGTTGTGAAGCACCCAGAGAGCTCTGGCAATTGGGTGTTGCGTGGATTAAATAAATAAATAAATAAATAAATGGAAATGAAGATGGAGGGTGGCTGCAGGCTACTGCTTTACTTTGCAGTGCATCCAGCTACCAAGAAAAAGAAAAATGAACTTCTGTCATCTCTGTCTGGTAAGCTCGGGGGTGGGAGTAAAGAGAACTGTAGGGTCAAGAAGGAATGTTGGGGCTTAGACCACACCTCTACCATGTGCTCATGTTTTGGGAAGGTTAATTGTCTTTTCTGATTAGCCAAGGTTCCCATGGCAGCCATTTTGTGTTGGTGACCATGACAGTTTCATGTTCCCACAGCCTAAGAATTTTGCCTAACCCTCATTAAAAGCATAGGATGTTGTTACAGAAAAAGGCCATATAACACCACAATCAATCATCAAAGCTCATTGTTTCTTTTCACCTCAACTAAATGTTGCCATCTTTTTCATGACACTAGCTCTGTGTGTCAGGGAATTAGTGTCAAAGATCTCTGTCAAGAAAAAGATGAAACCTCCTTTTCACCTAGTCTAAAATGATCGTGCAAATTGGGCCTTCGCTGGTCCTTCTTTTGCTTGAGGTGATGTGACCCTCAAAGTGGTGAGTGATGCTGGCACACGTTTCCATTATCAAGTGATAGTAGCAGTTGTCATGAGATTAAGAGGATAAATTATAGTTGCTGTCTATTTACTGGCTTTCCTCTGTGCCTTGAAGAACAACCTGGCATTAAGAATTTAAGTAACTGAAGTCCCCCCCCACTTCGCCTGAAGTTAAAATGAAGCTTAATTTTGCACACCAGGCTTCTGTTCAAGACATAGGAATGGGGCAGTAAAGAATGGCAACCCTATGATAAACATATATTCCAAAGAAATTAGTATATTGAACATAGGTCTCCTTCAAGACCTTGGAATATACTTTTAAAGTTGAAGATATATATATTTTTTGTGGGGGGAATAGGTCACTGTATAATATCTTTTATTTCTAAGACTGGAAAGCATTTTTAGCAAACAATTTAAAAGATTCAACTTAGCAACAACACATCATTTTGAAATAGTAAGAAATAGCTTGGGGCAAGATACAGGAGGGAAAATGCAGCTTCTAAACATGGCAATCAAGGTAAGCTGTATTAATTGGAACTTGGCTGGTATTGCAGGGCTGGTATCAAATACTCCGGGAATTTCCAAGTGGAACTTTACGCCTCATTTAAATGACTGTTGACTAACCTTTCCCCTCCCTCTGCATCACACGACTGCAGATGGTGAAAAGTTATTAGACACAGAAAGTTTGGGGAATGTGACTAATTAACTTTCCCCATGAAAATTTTTATTTGGACATGTTTGCCATGTAAAAACAGTTGCAAATCCAAAATACAGTGCACTTTCCTATCATCCATTTATCATCAGTAAGACTGAATGGAAGTCAATACTACTTTGAAGCAAAGAGAAACATAAATCAGTAATTTAAATCTTGCACTTGACTTTATTATCAGGACTTTATATAATCTGGCCAATTTTAAAAGTCAAAAGATTGAGGAGAAAACCTACATAGCCAATGGGATACAATTCATTCAATGTATAGCAGTGTTTGTGCACTGTCTTTTTTTGTTGATACATAATAGTGTCATTATTTGTCATTGTTTGGGGTCCAGATGCAATCTTTGAAATACCAGGGGGAAATATTAGGCTGAAATCCTATACATACTCAGCTGAGAGTAAGCCTCATTGAATTTAGTAGGGCTACTTCTGAGTAGACAAGGGTAGATTGGATTGCATTGTTAAGACATCTTAGTCATTATATGCCTTGGATCATGACAGTTTTACTGAGGCCTTTCTAGAAAAGAAAGAAAACAAAAGGGAAAGATCTAAGGATACATATATTTATGCCATTTGTATGGAGTTGCACAACCACAAGTGAACAATTTTTAATGTTTTACTTTGGGGAAAAATGGGATTGGGGGGAAGCCAGAAATCAGAAAATATGCTAATACACCTGTTGACTATCTTGTTTGCCAAATACTCTTATTATAACATTGGGATTGCAGTCCTTGTGGCTATAGGCTAAGGAGACTGTTGTTTTTATGCTTTTCATGTTTTTCAACTTTGTATATTTGTTTTTATTGTTTACTGTTTTTAACTTTTGTAAACTGCCCAGAGAGCTTTGGCTATGGGGTGGTATATAAATGCAATAAATAAATAAATAAATATAGTCACAGTAGGTTTCTGAAATGTGCGCATCCAAAAAACATGCATGTGTATGTGTGTGTGTGTGTGTGTGTGTGTGCATGTATCAATGAATATAAAGCAAGGATATAGAAGCACATGAGTATTTTGTCACCTTTCCATTGCCATATTGAAGGAGATGATTTGTTTCAAATGTGTAGCAAGGAATCTGTCAGTATGAATGAGATTCCGTATACACACCCTAAACTTTTCAGAATATAGTTAAATGGATCTCATTTCATAAGATGGAACAATAAACCTGTTGTTCTTGTTTCTTTATGGTTTCCATTGTGGAGCTCAGTGTTCTGATGGCATTTTCACCTCTAGACAAGAATGCCCTGGATTAACCCACATCTGGTTCTGGAAGCCATAAACAATGCCCCGAGGCGCTGACCCACATTGCCGCTGATGACTTCAGCGGGCCAACACCCAGCTGCTTCTTATTTGGGACCTGGGTTATGTAATACATTATGAAGTATTACAGAGTAATCTGTCCTGCAATGGATTATACAGATCCTTCATTTTCTGCACTTTGGGGAATCATAGTGAAATCAATGAAACAAACTATTTGCAGTCCCAATTGAGCAAGACTTTTCAAAACAGAGGCACTGGAAATACAGTCAGTTTCCTTTGGCTACAAAATTAATATACATGGATAGTAAAATACTAGCTGGGGCTGCATATGGATAGATTGTGAATTAGGCCCAAATTATTTGCACTCCAGCAAAAATGGGCCATGAAATCCAGATTTGCTTTTCTTTTTCAGAAGAGTTATTTTCAAACAGTCAAAACTGATCAGCCCAAGATGCAGCTGTGTCTACACCAACTTCTCATGTCATGAATATTCTAGAAACATGCAGTGAATGCTAATTCCAACTTTGGGGAGAACCATATACCAGTAGTGAGTTTGGTGTGAGTTCACCCGTCACACTAAGCCGCCCTGAGAATAAGCCGTCATGGATTGGTTGGTTGCTTCCTGACCTCACAGGCAATTGGGTGCTGTGTGGTTTGCCATTCCCCCCTCAGTCCCCTTCAGTCCTCCCACCTGCTCCCAGCAGGTCCTCCAAGCACACTTGTGGCAGAAATCCTTGTTTCCTCAGTCCCTACATCAGCACCCTTTCTGCAGTTGGTCCATTGGGGTTATTGATTACTGACAGAAACTTCCCCCCTCTTCTGCATCAAATTGCCAAATGGAATTAATGTTTTGAGCCCTTCTGGACACAGTAATGCATTTTAAAGGCTTTTTTAAAAAAATTCGGGTCATGTGCAAGTGTGCAAAAGCACTTGTCTGCTATTTAGCTCAGCACATCGATATCCCCCTCTTGTCAATGTCCTTATCAATTCATCCTCCATTTCAGGGCTTGCCTTGCTAGTGACCACCTTTAAAATAATAATAAAAAAATAATGCTCCATTTTCTACTGCCTTCTCTTCTGCCACTCCCAGACTATGGAATGGACTGCTGGGAGAGATTCGTCAACTTAACAGTCTTCCGGAACTTAAGAAAGCCATAAAGACTGATAACTTCTGGCAGGCCTACCCAGTTGAATTTTAAGATGCCTTTTAATAACGTGCTGTCTTTTAATAATGTATTATTTATATGTTTTTAGTCAATTATATGTATTTTATGGTGTTTTGTATTTGTGTTGTACCCTGCCTCGATCCAGAGGAGAGGCGGGTAAGAAATAAATAAATTATTATTATTATTATTATTATTAATAATAATAATAATAATAGTAAGAACACCCACCCCTAAATCTCCTTCACTCTTGCAGCCACCTTTCATGCTTGTCACTTTCCTCCACTGCTCTACATTGCTCGGTGTCACATAAACACATGGGTTACAGAGTAGCGAGTGGGATTGCTAAACTTACACAAATGCCATAGCAAAGCCGTAAAATGAAGGGGACTGGGTGGAGGGCACAGAGAAGGGATGAGGAAGGATGGTGGCAGCACTAGTGAGATCGCGAGGAGCAGCAGGGGTTTGTGCTGCTCTTACCTGGAGGCTCTCTAGCCTTTCCTGATAACCCACGATGAAGTCGCCATGCTGGGTTGGAAAATGACAAGAAAACCCCAACAACAACAACAACAACCCAGCAATAAGCCACGGCTTTGAAGGGGCAGCTTGCTCATGAAAAATAAGCCAAAGGGCAGAAACCTTGTCAGGTTCAGACATTTCAACAACCCACCATAGGCTGCTGTGTTGTGCAAACCAGATCATACTTTGCACGCAGCAGCCCACACTTTATTTATTTTATTTAAATGCTCAAGGAGGCTAACAATGCCCCACAGTTTAAAAAGATCTGATAGCAGGTGCAGGGAAATAGCTCTGCCTGGAGAGCTGCTGTCATCCATAATAGACAACACTGGGCTAGCTGGGTAAATAGTCTGACCTGCTATGAGGGAGCTACTTCATGCTCCTGAGCCGAGAGCTATTGACAGAACTTCTATTACCTGTATGATCACTAGAACACTTCCTATTTAATGTTTGTTTTGCCTTAATGTATGCTAGCGGTATCCTTCCTAGTTGCCTCTTCTCTTGCTTGCACCATTTTTAAAAGTGCATATGGTTTGAATTTGGTTTCAGCCAGCTTTATATTGAGTCCCACTTCAGCTGTGGGGAAGGTAGAACAAATGTTTTGTGTACAGAAGGCCTTAAATTCAGCCCCTGGGATCTCCATTTAAAATCAGTACTGTGCTAAACTCTGCCTCCTACTTTCACAAAATTCTTCCCTTCCTGTGAAAGAAACTTTTTCAATGACATTTCTAAAAAGAAATGGGAAGGCATTACTTTGTAAGTGTAGGAGGCGGCCAAGGGGTCTTTTTTTTTTCTCGGAGGGTTTTAACTCTCAAAATGACCCATATTCTGTCATTTTTATTTTTATTTGTTTATTTATTACATTTATAACCAGCTTTTTTTCCTCGAAGGAACCCAAGGCGCCATACATAATCCTCCTCCTGTCCATTTTATCCTCACAACTACAACAACCCTGTGAGGTAGGTTGGGCTGAGGGTCTGTGACTAGCCCAAAGTCACCCATTGGGCTTCCATGGCTAAGTGGAGACTAGAACCCTGATCTCCCGACTCCCAGTCCAACACTCTAGCCACTACACCACTGTCATGGTGTGGTGGGCTCTTTACGCAGAGGCCTTTAGCCCGGCAACACTCCCTGGAAGGTCCAGGGTTCTAAGAGCCTTGCCTCACTGCAAGCAAGAAAATTGCTTTTAGAGCTTTAAGAAAGCTCTTTCCCATCCCACCCCTGCTTGGGGAAAAGCTAAAACAAAATTCCCCATAAATATCACAAAATAGTGAGCAAGCTTTCAAGTTCAAGACTGCAACCCTTGTCATGACCTGGATGACCTTGAGCTCACCCACAGAAAACAGACCATGCACACAGGAAAAGGGGAGGCACAATGTTGCAATAATGCTGTTATTCAAAGCATATGCGGTCCTTATTTAAACATTTTCTTTAAACAGTGCCTCTTTTAGACGTCATGCTCAATAAAACACTTGTTCTGCAATACTCAAAATGAATTAAAGAAAAGGAGGCGAAATAAAAGCCATACTTTTAATAGCACCATTTTTATTGGAATTTAAACACCCAAGTGAAAGGGATTTACATAAAAGAATCTGACCTGGATGATATACTCTACATGACTGAAAATTGCTTTTTGGCTCTTCATAAAGTTTTGGCTTGACTGGCAGGTACTGTGTAAAAACAATATGTGAGCCCTGCTTTCATTTAAATGTGCACTCTCACATGTCACATTGCATTATGTATTTTCATTTAATATTTTACAATGGCAATAATCACCTCAAGTGCATTAATATTAGGCTCTTACATAGAATAAACCAATATGTGTCAAAACAGACTGGCAGTTGCTTAACCCTTCGCTTGTTCTATGAGGCACTTTTCAATAGGATATGGGACATAGTATGCCAGGAACGCCCTATCCCTAGTCCCTCAGTACTGGGAGCACAGTTTAACAGAATCACAGAGGACATGTTCCCATAGGCACTTAATGCCAATTGGTTACAGCAGAACTGCTATGCCAATAAAGTTAATTCTGCTTAATTAGGGCCAGAATTGAAACAGCTATGTGCAGAGTTTCTGAAGGCCCTCCCTGTAATCTTTCACTTTGATTGACAAATCACTCCTGCAATGAGGAGACCCCCCACTGCAGCAAAAGGAACTGTCATAGAGGAAAAGGGAGAGCCTGGTATCCATGTGGAAGGACTCATATGGGCCGATGATGATGATGATGATGATGATATTACATTTATATACTGCCACATAGCCGAAGCTCTCTGGGTGGTTTACAAAAGTTAAAAACAGTGAACATTAAAAAGAAATATACAGAATTTAAAACCATAAAAGCATAAAAAACAAACAAAAACAGACAATATCCATTTAAAACAACTATTCTGGTCCTATAATGATTATCTGAGTGTTCCTAACTATGTCTACAGTATAAAGCCACTAAAAAGCAAGCATAGCTTTGTTTCTTTTGTTTAATAGTGTAATCCAATGCATGTCTACTCAGTAGTAAATCCCATTGACTGCATTGAGGCTGGTGGAAAAGAGACAGTTCTTTTCCACCGGCATTGCATCTTCTCAGTGTTGTCCGGCGGAGCTTTTCCCGGTGGTTCGCGGCCTGTTACACTCTGGGCCAGGGCATGAGATAGTTGAACCCTCGGTAGCACGCTGTGACGAGTTTGCACGGCACTTTGAAGATAAAGTCGCTCAGATTCGTCATGAATTGGACACCACACTTAATGCAGCTCCACTAGTAGAGGCGTTCAGAGCGCCGTCCGCTTCAGTTTTATTGGATGAGTTTCAGTTATTGAGGCCAGAGGATGTGGACAAGGTGCTTGGCCAAGTCCGGTCAACCACCTGTGTGCTTGCCCTTGCCCTTCATGGCTCATTACATCAAATAAGGAGGGGATCGCCGGCTGGGTCCAGGACGTTGTAAATGCCTCCTTGAGAGAGGGAGTGGTGCCGGCCTCTTTAAAAGAGGCGGTAATTAAACCACTCCTGAAGAAGCCTAATCTGGACCCGGAGGACGTTAACAACTACAGGCCGGTGGCTAATATCCCTTTCCTGGGCAAGGTGCTTGAGCGGGTGGTTGCAGGACAACTCCAGGCACTCTTGAATGAAACTTACAAATGTAAACAAATGTAAAATTCTGCTTACAAATGTAAAATTCTAATGTTTTCTCTACACTCTTGTGCATAAGCTATTGACAGAAGACTGCCTTCACAGAAATGCTCCATATGATCAAATGAATGGAAAATAATGCAAGATCCATTGCAAAATAATGTAAAGAATATATAACCATGACTTGTAGCCTTTGATAGTCTTATCCTCCATGAATGTGTCTAACCCCCCTTTAAAGCTGCCCTAGTTGGTGGCCATCACTACATCTTGTGGTAGCAAATTCCTTAGTTCAACTATGCCCTCTGTGAAGAAGTGCTGCCCAGAATTTCCCGCCGTTCAGCTTCAATGAATGATCTTGGGTTCTTGTATTAAGAGACAGGGAGAAAATCTTCCACTATCCACTTTCTCCACCATAAATTATATATCCATAATTTTTAGAAGTGCCCATCAGCATGGTTCAAATTTCAAACGAAATAGGATGATTCAAGAGTTGAAGAGAGGCTTGTCCAAGGCAGAACTCAAATTTGAACTTTCCCAAAGTTTTGATTATTGATTAGGAGGGGGACAGAGGCACAGTCAGTATGTCTGCAAAAATTTATACATTTCTCCCCAACTTCTCCATAAAAAGGAAATGCCAGGGGAGGGAGAGGAGGGGTGTTATTTTGTGACTGACAACTCTAGCTTCTAATCACGATGAATGGTTTTTCACAGTGATTTGGGGGTAGGGGCATTGAAGTAATATATCATAGGACTGTTCCAGTCTTTAGTGCTAGTTCTCCCTTCCAGTACAGAAATATTAAAAGACTTTTGGTGGGACCTACAAAGATGTAGCATTAGGTGTTTGCTTGGAAAATGTTGGATGTTCATGTCCTTATGTCTTTGAATGTTCCACATCTACCATACACTACTCTCCTGAGCCTTGACATTTTAGAGTTGTCAAGAAGAGCCCGCCTTCTTCCGCCGAGCTCTCCA